>NC_064763.1:28213436-28519269 GCF_011397635.1 Epinephelus fuscoguttatus | reverse complement strand
TTCAGTACACTTTTTATTTACAGAGTAGATGATTCATGCTTTACCCTGTCAGTTCCTCATGACAATTGTTTGTTTGGGTTTATATGTCTGCTGAGTAGTTTTGGTCCCAAAGAATTGATAACGCACAAGTGATAATCAGATGTATACAGTTTACAAAGCTGATGAATAAATTGTCCATCTGAATCACGTGTGGTAGTTCTGTCAGTTTACTGTGCGTGTGTAGATAACAGTTGAAACAGAAACCTGAAATAGCCATGGGATTTAAGCTTAATAAGTCGAGCATTTGAGTTTGAATGATAATTTCTCACAGTGGACAGTTTGGATATGTAACCACAGACATTCTGTGTGTAGCATACATGACACACACCTACAAACTACACCTACCACTAGCACAAAACAAAACCCACCATTGTGACAGTGAACCCTGCTATAACATTGTAACTTTGTAAAAAATTAGATGTTACTCGAAACGTAACCACATCTTTTAACCTAATACTATAAAGCTAGCTAATCGCTAATGTAGCATTTTTGTTGAGGCTTCTCCTTCCGGGCCAACAGGCCAAAGGGGCTGATTGTGGGCTAAAGTGTAGGTTAAGGTGGACGAGTCACGTAGCTGCCCCAGGAGTGTAGAATGTAAACTGCTGAAACTAAGAGATTTAATATTGTCAGAGAAACGTCAATATATTAAAGGTTATGTTGTATGAAGAATAAAATATACCAGTCTCGAGTGTTTAGACAATGGTCGCATTCATTTGGTTGTAAAGCATCTGTATTGTAAAGTAGCTTATAAACAGAGTAAAAAAAAAAAGAAATCCACCAAAGAAGCTTCAGAGTATGTTTAATTTCTATTTATTTCTTAGTCTGTATTTACCTATTAATGAGTTACTTGTTTATTTTAATGACAAAAGATAATATAGAAACACTCACATAAACAACAGCAGCACATACAGATAAAATACAAGTGCTAAAAATACATATGAAGAACACAAAATAAGATAAAGCTTTATTTTTCTCCATGGTTACGAAAAGTTGCGACAGTTCCTTTTCTTGCTGCTTAGAGGGAAGTTTGTCTCAAAGTTTTCAGTCTGCTGTCAAGGTGACCACAAACAGAGTTACAGAGTGGGAGTGGGTAGGATCTGGTTTGTGAAAGGCCCACTGGCTCTAGATAGGGCCATTCACATGACCAAAGACCTGTATCTCATACATTCTCAATGAGAGAAGTTTCAGTTCTTCATCTTCACCACTAGATGGCACTAAATTACACAGTAACCTGTAATCTTTTGAGGGGCTGCAGAGTCCACATCAAGTTATAACACTATAATTTTAGCTTCTATCTAGCCAACATACAAAAATCAAATTACCAAGTAGTATTAACAGTATAGGAATATTTGTTCTGAGTGTCCTGGCAAATCTTTGGTGGGCCTTGTGCACCTGTACCTGATGGGAACTGTGACGAAACAGGGGGCCCCTGGTGTCATAGAATCCAACGGGTCACAAATGTCGTTATAACACCGGTACCAGACATGTAGCCACAGGTGAGGCTAGCATCAACCTAAACAAGAGAAAAGCCGTTTCAGGTAAGTCATGAACGAAGTTATTTACATGTTATACATTTTTAGCAACTAGCTAATAACCGTTGTTTCGTGATAAAGTTTTCTCCGGTCACTAAATGGCTCCAACGTGTAGGCTAGCTTACACCTTGCTAGTCGCTGTTGCTAACGGTAACAAAGGTAGCTTTGTGTAGCACATTTTAGTAACGCTTAGTAATGTTACTAATTACTCTTAGTGTCTAGTATTTAAATTACTTTCCAGTGAGTAGTAAGTTAATTGAATAGGCTCAACAGTTTCGGCAAACACAAGAAAGGAATTATAGGCTACAAATGTAAAATACATTCAGCCAACACAAGGGGGAGACATTTGAAGTTTGAGATACATGAATGAAGGATGAAAACAGGTGGTGTACCAATAATTATGTTCTAAACAGTGTAAATCTTTAGGACTCCAGTTTTTATTGTGTCACTTGCACTTTCCTCCTGTACAATTTTACAGACTCATGACATTGCTCTGAAATATTGATATCTGTGTTGTGGTCCCTGGTGATCAGTCATCATGTTGCGCAGTCCACCTGACACCTGACAGACAGGCCATGCTGCAGGTAAGACAAATGAATGTTTAAGATATGTTGAAGGAGACACTTAAGATCTTAACGACACTAGGGCTACAACCATTAGTTGACTAATTGCTGTCTAATCGACTATTAAAATAACCGGTGACTATTTTAGTAGTCGACTAATCGGTTTGAGTCATTTTTCATAGAAAAGTACTATAAAAGTACCCCAAAATACTCTTATTGCAGGTTCTTCACACTCTCCCATGACGGTGAACTAAAACCCTTTGGCGTGAGTACGAAACAAGACATTAGATGACATTTTTGGGGGGTTTGGGAGAGACAGACCGACATTTAACAACATTTTAACACATTTTTTGGTAAAATGATTAGTTGACTAATCGAAGAAATAATTGACAGATTAGTCAACAATGAAAATAATCGTTAGTTGCAGCCCTGAAAGTCACTGAACTGGTTGAAGACCCTGGCCTGTAGGACCTTTTGGCCTTATACATATAGGCTACATATACATGCCATGTCAACTGAGTAAAAGATGAAATAAAGAAGACCAAAACTGAAATCAAGATCAAGATAATAAATGGGAAGCATCAGTAAGATAGCAATAAAATAGACAGCTCAGACAAAGTCAGGGTATGCTTTCTGACAGAAGTACGTTTTTAGGAGAGCCTTTAACAAAGCCAGTGACTCAGACAGCCTTGTATCCTTGGGGAGGTCATTCCAGAGCCTCAGGGCCCTGATTGCAAAAGTTCTGTCCCCTTTGGTCGTCAGCCTGGACTCTGGAACAAGCAGAAGACCTCTGCCCAAGGATCTCAAACTACGCATAGATTCATAGGCTAACAGGTCTGACATGTAATCTGGAGCCAGGCCGTGAAGAACCTTAAAGGTAATTAATAAGATTTTAAAGTCAATCCTAAAATAAGCAGGGAGCCAATGCAAAAAGGCCAAAACTTGTGTGATGTGGTTGTGCTTCTTGGTTTTGGTTAAAAGCCTTATTATAAAATAAATGTTATTGTCCTTACTGTTTGCCATGAGTCTCTCTCTGTCTCTCCCTCTCATTTTGATGTATGGATGACCGTACATCTGTTTGTTGATCTGTTCTGTACACATGACGTCTATTGCACGTCTGTCCGTCCTGGAAAAGGGATCCCTCCACAGTTGCTCTTCTAAGGTTTCTACCTTTTTTTCCCTATTGAAGGGTTTTTTGGGGGGAGTTGTCCTTATCTGCTGTGAGGGTCCAAAGGACAGAAGGATGTTGGATGCTGTAAAGCCCTCTGAGGCAAACTGTAATTTGTGATATTGGGCTTTGTAAATACAATTGATTTAAATTGAATTTTGACATTAACAAAACAGTACAATAAAAAGACAAACATCGAGCATTTAAAACAAGTAGCTTTAAGAGATGATTTTTAAGCTGTTAGTGAATCTGAAAGCCTTGGTAGTTTCTGAGGCAGGGAGTTTTTGGGAGGTCCTGACACCAAAAGCCGTCATCAGCTTTTACCTGGACTGTGTGTTGAGCAGCATCATCCTTTAGAGGGCATTGCTACTCTTCATAACGCAAATTATCACAAGTACAGGTATGATGCTTCATTACAGATGAATTGGATCATATTTTGTCCTTCTTTTCACGATTAAAAAATTTCTCTAGGGGATTTGCATATTTTTACATTGTAGTGGTGCTAGTGGTTGGAAATGTCCACAAGTTAATGCTGTTAATATTATTTTCATCGCCACAGCACACAGGCCTTATTATTCTGCACTGGAGGCCATTATTCCCTTTAAAATATTGATCACTGTTGCACATTAAAACATTAAATTTCATCTCAGACAGCCCATCGGGAGACACCCTACTAAAATATAAATAACAACTTGTGATCAGACATTTTGGGTTGAAATTGGAATCTTGGTCTTCATCCATGATATTAAACTGAACAGCTGTGCCCTGTGCTGTCTAACACATGCACACACACACTCTCACAGTACCACACATGGACACACTCTTATACAGTATACACATCCCTTACATATAGCCAACACATGGCATGTAAAAATTGCATGCTCTTAAAGCCTTTTCCTTTTCATGGCGATGGCAGATGCTCCCATGGGAAGTGACTTGGCACTCTCTGCTCTTCTCTCCGGGGAAATGAGATATTGGAGGGCCTTCAATGGAGTTAATACTTCAGGGAGCAATCCAGAGGCAAGCTGCAGTGTGTGTGTAGTTTAAATTCATACATGAAATGTTATAGCTCTGAAAATGTGCAGCGGAATAATCATATACATAGCACAACATGGGGAAATCCATCAGCACATGGGATGTGTCAGCTTTCTACTTGATAGTAAATAATCTACTTCTGTTGAAGTTTAGATTTGAAGGCAGTCAGGTGGCAAAATAGGTGGCAATGCTAGATGAAAAGTCAGGCAATCTTAAGAAAAATGAACATCTGCAGGTGTTCAGTAAAAACACACAAGTGATTGCAGTATAATTTTAACCCATTTTTACAGAGCAAAAAGTAGCCTTTCTTTTATGCAGCAGGATGAATTGGCCGTTATGCACAAAAGTCAGTGTGTGCATAAGTCTTTCCACTGTGCTTGGGTACCTGTAGTGCTGTTTCAGGCCAAGAACTCGTTGCCAGCCCAAAACTGCATATACAAGGTGAAATAGCTGTATTAGTGTAGACAGATGCAGCCAGCAGAGCGGAAAGACAGACTGACTGTAAAAGCTGGTATAAATAGCCTGGGAGTGGAGGTGATGAATAATAGAGACTTACCAATGCTGCTGACAGTGAGGGAGAGAGGCTGTGACAGCAGGGGAGTCCAACAAAGCTTTGTATGAAAGCACAGAAAAAGAATAGGATGAGAAAGACAATGAGTGTTATCCAGCCAGCTGCTGATAAAAGATCATGTGAACGTTCATATTTCAATTAATATCGAACGTTTATGATCAGCATATTTTCTTTTTCAGATAAGATGTATGTGTTGGACTTTGTCAGATTAGATTTTTGATTTATTCTGGATCCACAGCACAGAGAATCACAGGTTTAAGTACTAACTGATATTAGTGCCTCATATCGAAGTGGTGTTTCATAAAGAACACTTTATAATGTTGAAACAAGCATACCAGCTAAAACGTCAGCACCAGCCTTCACCTTCACAGCACGCCTTCAGATTCAGTTAAACCCTCGAATGAACCAACACAAAACAGACAAGCCATACTTATGTAAGGCTTGGAGCACAACTGTCACTGCATCTTAACAACAAGCTTTCAGGTGAAAGGTAATGCTTAAGGTGTATTCTTCCTTTAATAGCCGTTGCTTCAGGGTTTGACACGGCACAGTAGCTGCGCCTGTTCCTTCCAAAAGCAGCGGTGAACCAGTCTTTCAGGGTCCAGTCCTTTTTTGCTTATCTAATCGCAGCGAGTGTATGTGTGTGTGCATCATATTAAAAAAGAAAAGGGGGGGGGGGTGTCCTGTATTAACTGATATCCAACACCCACATGTACACAGTCACACTTGGAAGTGGTGGCTGTCCCTCTGGTGTTCACTGAAAGATGACTCAGAGGTGAAGGTTCTTCTTTTCAACCAAGTTATATAAGAGGAGAGAAGTGCACTTTATCAGCATGTGCCTGTGTACTTTCCTGTGTCTATGCTCCTCTGTTAATAGTTGTACTTTGTATATGAACATGTCCAGGGTTGTGTTCTTTTTTTTCCATACACGTCCAGCTTTGCGCTCTGAAGCACTGCTGACAAGAACAAGTGTGGTCACATTTCTGGAGGTGGCTCTCTAGCGTTCCCCCCAGGCTGCAACAGTAGATGTATGGCCCAGCACTCTGGCTTAACACTCTGGACAGGCTTTCACTTGTTTTACAGCAGCACGCTATACGTGCTATGTTCCCACTCGCCTTGAACATGTAATGTTGATCTGTCTGAGGTGGAATATTCCTCCATTTTTCTTGGTATCAAACAGTTGGGAAATGAAAAGCTTATTTGGGTGCAGGGCCTCCAAACAGATGTGATTGAAGCAAAATGGCAGTCAGTTCAGGTGTGGAATTAAATTGCCTCAGGGTCTCAGCCATGGACATAATGGATGTTACCAATTACCATTGGTTTGTGAACTCCTGTTTTGAATCCTTTGGCATTTTGGCTGTTCACATCATCATTCATGCCAGTTGTCATGAATGATGAAATAGCTATAGAGACCAAAAGCATTTTTGTACCAGGCTGTAAACATGTTTATTTCTGCTGTAGTTGGGGGTCTTTGGAGATTGACTCTCTTTTAGAGCCAGCCTTAAGTGGCCATTCGGGGAGCTGCAGTTTTGGGCACTTTGGGGCGTTGGGTTGATTTTTCAGCCCAGGAGGTTGCGGCTTGGTCTCAGCCAGGATTATTGTATTTAGGGCTCTAACAATCAAATCGTCAAATACCACCACTTTGTCAGTGATCATAAACATCAAAATGTGACACGCTATAGCCTCCTGTGTCAGTTTTGGATGTTCATGGACAGCATTTCAAGTGGCGCTTGCTACATACATTGCGTCTTTTCCGTTTTCACAGAAATTGTACAGTTTCTGCTTGTTACATGCATGTAGTCTTTTTTAAAATAAATGTACTATGTAGGTAAAACACCTGGGTTTTCCATTTATTTCCCATAGGTTCAGGTAAAAGAAGTCCCTGGTTGGGTTTAGGCAACAAAAGCATGTGGTTAGTTTTAGAAAAAAACAAAATGGTCCATTTTTTTTTTGTGACCCACAGCCCAAAAGCCATAAGAAGTCTTCGAAGATTAAAAAAAAAAAATCTTATTTACTCATTGTGAGGAGTACTTCCTAGACTGTTGCATTATATGTAATATGTTGCATATATGTCTATTTTTCCTATAGAGGGAGCACCCCAAAGTTTGAGAAAAGTAGCTGATGATGTCATTAGAGTCATGTCAACTTGGATGTGGAAATGTCACATTTATAACAGAAAGTTTGCATCACCAAATGGGGGTGTGGGTTTTTACTTGGTAGGCAAGGTCTTATGAAAGATGCTATTGAGATGCATTATGGGAAGTGTAGGATCAGTGTTTTTGGGGCTTGACCCATACAAGGAGCTAAAATTAAGGATATCTCTCCACTGCACACATTTTAACCGGCAAAATTTGTCTGTTGAGTCCATCAACTTCATGAAAGTACAATACTGAATTGCTGGAGTATCCCTTAAAAACAAGTAATTATCAGTAGTTGCTGGTTTAAGTTCTGACAATCAGTTAATTAATTAATCAACCAATCGTCTCAGCTGTTACTGTGTTGGCACAGGTTTTTGTGATTTAGAGTACCATTGTTACTCTCTTGAGAGACAGTGCAGTCTGGTAACTGCATGCACTCACATACATTGATGTTTTGAAACAAACACAGGAACCTATTCTGTGCTTTAAACTGAATGATCCCATTGAGGTATTGGTGCTCACTCCCCTGCTACCTTCCTCTATTCTCTTGGGTGAGAGCTCACCTTCCGGTAGGCTGTCTACCACTGACATTGTGGGGATACTTTAGAGACTAGGAGCCATAGGTCAGGGGTGAGATGCCATAAATGGTGCCCGCCCTATGAGACATGGTTGGTTGGTAGACAGACTAATTACAAGGCCCCCGTGACCTAACCTCTGACCCCTGAGCTCTGTGTCATGTGATCATGAGAGTGGAGCCCCCGAACACGGTTTGCTTCTAAATTTCTCTTTCCTGCGGTTCATTTTATCCCCTTTTACATTTTGGTGGTGCTATTTATCAGTCTAGATTGCCTTGATGTGAGTTACTGAGTGTTGGAGATATCAGCCGTAGAGATGTCTGCCTTCTCTCAAATATAATGCAATTAGATGGCACTCGGATTGTGGTGCTAAAAGCACCAAAAAATACAATGTTTCTTTCAGAAATCATGACCTGGTCACTGGAGATGATCCACAGACCTTGTTGTGAGCAGTTTCATACAGGAACTATTTTCTTTTTCTTTTTTTCTATCTCTTTAGTAAGTGATTTTGGAGAATATGAAAGTGGAGATAATAAACGTCAGAGGGTTTTGAATCAATATTATGATTATAAGAATGGTCCAGAATCCTCAGCAGGCTATAGGATTAAGCTACACTATACAAAGGCTAGGTAGAGAAAACTCCAGAGGGATTCAAAGGCCAATTTAACACATTACAGCCCCCCTCTCATCCATGGTCAAACAGCAGTCTAGGGGTCTGACCTCTGAACTCAATGACCTGCTAACCCTGTGTGACCATAACTCTCACTTTTACTCAAGACGGTGCTTATTATTTTTTCTAAGATGAATGGCCATAGGATTTTCAACACTGTTTAGTAGATAGCTGCATGAAGGAAGGTTAGGAAGACGGACATGATTGGATACTTGGCAACTGAGTAGCTTGCCAGACGCTGACCTTGTGTGACATTCCAGAAAAGCCTCAGTGTCTAGCTCCTGAATGGTCAGTGGCAGGAATATCACATATGCTAATCACGCACAGTGACAGGATAATATCCCATCTGAAGACAGAACTATCATACATGACCATTTTTATACAGATTTTGCACTATATTATTCTTGATATAAGCTTTGTAAATGCTATTTTAATGCATACTTTTACTGTCTATTTTTGGATATGACAGTATATCATGCTAGTGCTTGAAACAACCAGTCGATCAAGCAGTTAGACGATCATTAGAATCATTTATCGAGCAAATTTGCCAAATATTTGTTGCTTTCAGCACCTTAAAGGGAAATTTCGGTTTATTTCAACCCGTCTCCTATCGTCCTAAATTTGTTTCAAGTCACTAGTGACATAGAAATAATAGTTAGCATGTTAGCCGTTAGCCTAGATACAGCCGTAGCGTCAGACCTATTAAAACGTAATTGAACGGGCATCCGTTCAAGTGCAAAGTTAGTCCACTAAACAAGCTTTTTCTCCGCAAAGACCGCCTCATATCGTTAGGATAAATGTCAGAGAACATATAGAAAACGACATGTAAACGTGTTGTCTTACCTTACCGGTGTGGTGCCATGTTTGTTGTTTACCATTTAGCTAAAGCTGCAACTGGTCCCATTCCTTGCAACAGAGGTATTCCTCTTCTGTGGGCACTGGGGTACAGCATTCACAGGTAACGTTACACCACCGAGCTCCAGAGCTAAATCCTTCCAGTAGCCATTCCTCCTCTGTCGTCCTCTAACGTTACCTGTTGTGCCTCTCTCTCTCTCTTCCTCTGTTCTTCAATTTCACGAAGCTCTTCGTCAGTAGATTCTGGTGATGATTTTTTTGCTTTTCTCTGTTTAAGTATAGAAACATACAATATTTTGGGGGGTTTGAGCAGTTGGTCAGACAATAAATTGGGAAATAGCAATCCACTACATGATCAATCAGTTAATTGAAACAAGACAGACACAATAGTTGCTCTGTAAGGCTGTACATGAGCTAAATGCTAGCTTCAGCATACTAACACAATCAATGATAGTGCTTACATGCTTATGTTGAGCAGGTGTAATATCTACCATGTTTACAATCCCTACTGTGTGTGCTAATATTTGATAATTAGCGCAAAAACGAAAGTCAAATCAAAAACATTGGTGCTATAGGAAAAGTCAGGGATGATGAAGCTCATTGGGATTAATCCTCGGGAAACAGGAATGTCGCGACACAATTTTGTGCCAATCCATTTAACAGACATTTAATATTTTACACCATAAGTGAAAACTTTGACCTGCTGTTGGAACTTCACAAAATTTAAGGCAATACATACAGTAGTTGAAATATTTCACTTGGGACCAAAGTGGTGGACTTACATGGTCATGGTGAGGGTCATGAAGCTATATAATCTACACATTAATGGATAATAAAGATAACTGTTCAATTCTGTTTAATTCAATTCAGTTCAATAGAACTATATTTATCCCGAGGGAAATTATAGTGCCAGAAATGTTTTAATTACAGTAACACAGAATACAGTAACAGCAATTACCGTTCACAATCCAGAAACAACCAGGACAATCAAACCCCCTCCCACACAAAAAGAAATAAATGCACAATATTCGAAACAAACATCTTAGTGTTTAACACATGTTTCATGCACATGTGTTAAACACTAAGATGTTTGTTTCGAATATTGTGCATTTATTGGTGTTTAGTGTCCATAATCATGTGAGAGGTAATACACATATATTAGTGTTAATCGACATATTTTTCATGTATAAATTACACATTTTAACACATATACAATTCTTAAATTGTTTACAGAAACATCCCTATCAGAAAATGATCTGTGATTTGAATTTCCCCCTCTCTCCTCTCCTCCACCTCTTTGTTCCCCAGAGTCCGTTCATGCAGATTTCCCCCTGCAGACAGACTCTGGATTCCGTTATGTAAATTCACTCCCCAACCAAATGTTATCAAAGCAAATAGTTAGGGAGTTACAGAGAGGAAGTCGCGAACAAGATGAAAAGAAGAAAGCCGTTTGCCAAACGTTGTCAGCATAAATCGTGAGGGAGGACAGCGAGAAAGGAAAGGGTGTGTCCCAGTCCATAGATACTGTACATTTTGTTCAGAGATCTGATCATTCAATCGGAGGAACAGATCAGTTTTTACTCACTTTTACCTGCAGCAAGTATATTTGCACATATTTTTTGTCTGCAAGGTGACCTCTCTGTACAGGCACACGCTGCGGTTTTCGTGCTTTTGTGATTATTGTCTTTCGTGAGAGTTGATCTTATGTCATGAACTTATGTCCATGTGTATGTGTTTGCGAGTTTTCAATTTAAGACTCTCATATGTACGTGTGAGATGTGCTGCTCAGGTGCGAAGTGTTCTGCGGTTCCCAGCAGAATGAATGTCACGGAGGGAGGAAACACTGGGGGGAAGGGAGGAAAACAGTAGAACAGAGGGAAGGAGGGAATGAAAAAGAGAGAAAGAGAGAGTCACCGACGCCCTTTCTCATCTCACAGACAGTAGAAATTCTACATTTTCCATGGCCACACCAACAGGAATCTTTTCTCACAGACTGTCCTCTCTATATGACTCATTAGTCCACTTTTTCCCTTTTCTTCTGCTCTTCTTTGGTTCTCCTCTCTGTCCATTACTGATAATGGAGAGAGTAGGGGCTCTGACCCTGGCGTTCTCTGAAATGAAGGAGGAAATTACCGTGCTAATATGCGCATATTTTGCATTTTTTTGAATAACCCATCCTAAAATTATACACTTCACCCCACATTTTGCTTAATTATTCATCCACTTGTGAAAAGATTTTCTAAAGTAATTTGAACTGTAAGAAGACCAGGGCTGCATCTGCAGACTATTTTCTCAATTAATTGTTTGGTTTATAAAATCTCAGAAATTGGTTTAAAAAGCCTGTCGCGATGTCCTGGAACACAAGTTAATTTGTCATCAATCTGAGCAACAGTTCAAACAACCAACGGTTAAAAACTACCTTTAGACAATTGTCCGATTATTTTTCTCTTTTGCAGCGTGTGTTTGATCCTTCCAGATTTCCTCTCCTCTCCATTTCTGAACCTGAAAGGTAACCTGATCATCTGTGTACTGATGATGGACAATACTGCTTAAGTGCTCCTGAGCAAGGGCAATCTACCTGTACTGTGTACCAAGATTTATCCAAGGACGACTGATGTAAACCGCCTTGCATTAGTCAAAGGCGTACGGCACAACAAGAAGTTACCTGTGTCCTTCTTACATCAATTAATGAAATTGTGAACCATAATACTA
Source organism: Epinephelus fuscoguttatus (assembly GCF_011397635.1). Lineage (NCBI taxonomy): Eukaryota > Metazoa > Chordata > Actinopteri > Perciformes > Serranidae > Epinephelus > Epinephelus fuscoguttatus. The sequence goes on along the minus strand of NC_064763.1, from coordinate 28,507,411 downwards.
AAATTGTGCAATTGTCTTTAATATCTAAACTGACTGAACACTCATTAATGTTGTATTTGTTTCCTACTAAGTCAACTCTTTGTTCTCCCTCTCACCAGATGTTGGTGACCATTATTCACAGTTGGTTGTATGTGTGGGGGTGAAAATTTGCTCTTTTTGGTGTTGAAAGTTATCATATTAATTACTTGTGGTGTCCTCAGTCTTGTTCTTCCTGGACAGCAATTAACCTGTTTTAATTAGAGTGCTGTTGCCAGAGGAGCTGAGACACCAACACCTGCAATTACAGAGAGGAGGTTAAAGTGAGAGTGATTAATAGGCCACCAGCAGCTGGTTTCAGTTGTTGCTAGTTGTAACCGCTACTGACACCATTTTGCAGCAGTTACAGTTTACTGACTATGTTACATGTTAGATTTGTGACCAAGCAAATATATCCAACAATCAGCCACAACATTTACTTGGAAGACTTGGGCTGCACTGGTGATTGGGTGGGTGGTGCATGCACGTTCTCTGGGTATTCTGGCTTCCTCCCACAGTCCAAAGACATGCAGGCTAGGTCAGTTGGTGACACTAAATTGGCCGTATTCTTGAATGGTTGTCTGTCTCTATGTGTCAGCTCTGAGATAGTCTGGCGACCTGTCCAGGGTATACCCTGCCTCTTGCCCAATAACAGCTGGGATAGGCTCCCCCGTGACCCCTAACAGGCTAAGTAGTTGCGGAAATTGAGCATGAATGAATGAATGAATGAATGTGACTATAAATATGTGATTTAGAATTTTGTTTTTCTAACCAAGCTAGCCACTATACTAGCTGTCTGGAGCTAATGAGATGCCAATACAACATTCTCAGTGGCTAGTTATTAAATTACTGTCGGGCTAACTCTTATGTATTTTACTCTGTCTACCTTAACTCTGGTGGATTGTGTGTGTTTACAAGATTATCATGCACTTCCAATGGGACATAAAGGGAACATCCCTTAATTTAAGAAATCTAATATGTTATTTCCTTGGCTCTGAAAAGTTCAATCAGTATGTGAGCATGAGCTACTCTCTCCCAAGGCCAGAAACCAGAGAAGTGAGTCTCAAACTCGTGATGTCATCAAGTATAAAGTCTGGAGCTGCTCCACAGGCAATGAATAGGAGCCTGATTTTGTACCCGCAGAATGTTCATTTTCTTTTTGAATGAGTCTTGGTTGTGAAACAGAAAATGTAACCATATACTCAGAACATTTCCCTGAGTGCTTTCGGTGTCATCTAAGCCATCTTTCCCAATTCATTGTCTGTGGAGCAGCTCTAGACTTTATACTTGGTGACTTTGGATTTGAGAGAGAGTTGTTCATGTTTACAAATATTTTGAGACTGTCTTAGACAATAGAAAATACATGAATGAATTTTGAAAATGGGTGTAGTTCCTCTTTAATATAGATCTTTTACTGGTGATTCTTCCTGGCATGAAGTAACTAATTTGACAGTCAGTCTATATGTGGATCTAATTTCCTTCTTACTGTAACACTTTTGGGTGAATTCTTGTGTATCCTATCTTATTGTTGTGTGACTTCCCTCCAAATAAAAAAACCCCCAAAGTGAGGACATTTTCCAGTCCTCACTTAAAAGAAACATTTTATTGGTGGGTCTCAGGTTAAAATTGAAATATTGGATTTGGATAAGGATAATATTATGGTAAAGTTAAGCACATGGAGAGAACTCACTGGTGCTTGCATGTGGTTTTTAATTAGTTTTTGAAGCTCCTATCACATATCGATGCCCTTTACCAGGATCAATAGCTGCTCATTAACTGTGACCATGAAGCCGGTTTCATGCCTCCGTTGTGGTTCAAATCTTTGCTCCATTAATCAGTCAAAAACAGAAATAAGGGAAGAGGTCATCAGGAGGGCAGTTTGTCACTCTGTACTATTGTATCAAGAGAAACAAACAGTTTGTGTTTAATGAGATGGGGAAGAGCTTTCTTCTGCTTCACCTCACCCACCTAAAGGTCACGTTTGTTCTCCTCATATGACCCAAAGCTGTGGATACCTGTGTGTGTATGTGTGTGTGTAGATCCTCTCTTTATGATGGTGCATAATTGAGACATATGACCAGTGTGTTCTCCTTTTTAATCCACTAACTGAAAATCAATTCACTAATCCACTAATTCAATACCGGATGGACTGTTCAAATGCCAGAGTAATTAGAGAAAAAGCTAATTTGACAAATGCAAACAATACTGATCATTTATCTCACGAAAACCTACAATGTAGGTCAATAATGGTGGCGGCACATAATGAGACAATAATTTAAACATGCCATTAACAAAGCAATCAACAAATTAATTAATCTAAAAGAGTATAAGTAAACAAATACAGTTTTTGTTAGGAGATTTACACAGTGATTCTGTGGTAACTGTCTTGCTTTAAGATGATAGTCATAGGAGCATATTTGGGATCTAAGTATTTTTCAATGAGGTAGATAGTGTGAGACATTTCTGACAAAATTATGCCGTCGTTAATGTTTTATGTCCAATAGCCAGATGAAGTATGGGTTGTCCTGAGGCTTTGTGGGGTTCACTGAACTAAAACCCTTCACTAGCTTGGCAGCATCTCACACAGCCTCCCTAAAATCCTCCTCTGCCTCCTGTTGTCTGCCTCATTCCTGGCTGTTTGTGCTTCTAATTATTTGAGCTTGCCAGCTAACACAGCATAAACCCATCAAAGCACTGATGTGTTAGCAGGGTCGCACCAGTCCAAGTCTGCCACAGACATGGGAGAACAGCAAAACACTCTGTCCTGTTTATTTTTATAGCAGGCGCTATGGTCCTTGGTTTTGCTGATGTGCACAGAAAGCTTCAGAGACGGAGGGTGCAGCGGGGTGTCGGGTGTCCTCACCTGATACTTCACTGCACAATATCTTCCACTTCTGCAGTCTGAAGGATTTTACCATGCTGTGTGTAAATTTAGACATCTTTATGTTTTATGTTGAAGAATTTAAGTGAAAATAATTTTTTCCTGTACAAAACTTTTAGCTTGTATTTCATATTTTCACCAGTGGTAATATTTTTGCATTCTTCATTTACATATATATCATATTTTAATATTTTGTGCCTGTGGATGTTTGTGTAAATGCACGTGTCTGTATCTGTGAGTTTGTGTTTGTATGCGTCACGTCTCTGTTCCTGCACATCTCTCTCAGTGGGTGGTAACTGTTAAACTCTTCCATTTGGTGGGATTACTCGTCCAGTCAGTCCTGTGGGAGCAGCCATCAGCCCGTCATCTTTCAGAGGAACACTATACTTTCTGATGCTTTAATCCCTTCTTCCCTCTCCTCCCCTCCTTTTCCCACACTCAACCTCTTAACCTCATCTCCCGTTTTCTCCTCCCTCCCTCCCTCCCTCCTTTTTTGCTGGTGCTGTCAACTTTCAGCTGAAGTGGCTGAAACTCAGTAGATTCAGCAGCGGTTGTGTTAAAAGCTGTGATGTTACAGCTCCGTCTGACAGGCTCAGTACCACTATGTTACTGTTATGTATTCATATGGGAAGAATCTGTCAGCTTTGTGTTACACAGGTAATTTTAAACTGATGAAAAACAGCTCATAACATCCATTGTTTATCACAATGGGTGTCACACAGTGTGACATAGGATACATGCTATTACATTATCCTACATGTAAATTGAAAATGAGCTTTATTAAAACGTGATCAATAAGACCCCATTATTTACTCTTCTAATCATTTAAGCCTTTCATACTATCTTTTATTGTGTCTGATTCTACATGCGGAAACCAGAAGGCTACTGAATGGGGTTAGATGACATAAATTTGAGATGGCTTTGTGTTACAGACAGTAAATGATGTAATGAGACAAGCACAACTGGCGGATAAGGAAAGGTCTAATTCTGTCTCTGCTGCTTGACCTGGAAACAGCCCATGCAAAGATTTATTAAATTAACAGGAAGTGCGTGAAAATTCATGTGTGTGTTTGTGAGGATGAAGCGGAGGGAGTTAGTGGGTGTGAAAAAAACCCATTTTTTATCCACAGAAGAGCCTACAGCCACGCTAGCAGCTTGACTGACTTTGATGACCCCCTGACTCTTCCTCGAGCGCCACCATGAGGTTCACATGTCTGTTTTTGAGTCAAATGTTTTAACAATTTAAATTTAGGCTTTGTTTGAAAATATGGAAATGACAGTGGAACTGCTGTAGTGTGTGGGTAGTTGTCTGTGCTTGTGTACCCCAGAAAACCAAATTTCCTTTATCGCTGGAGAGCCAAGACTTGGTATCTTTGTGTTCGACTTCTTACGCATGATATCAGAGCTTAAGGCCAGCGCTTTTTCCAGGATGCCATGTCAGAATCCATTTTCATCCTTGTCCAAGAGTCTCTGATGAGCAGTGAAATCTTTTGATGTGTGTGGCTGCAGCCTTGTAAGGGTTTGAGTGTGCTTTAATAACGAAAGAGTAAAATAGTGTTTGTGTGTGTGTGTGTGTGTGTGTGTGTGCATGCGCTTTTGTGTCTCCAGAGAGTCGGGGTTACTGGGCTAAGTGAGTAATGAAATGGGCTGTGCAGTTTGCGCTCCTGAGTTTGCGACAAGGTCAGGATGTTGTGTGGTGTGCATGTGCAGCCGTCTGAGCAGTGCTACTGCCTTATCTGTCTCGTACTCTTCCTCCCTCACATCCTACCCCAGCCTCCTCTCACTAAACACACACATTTTACTCCTTTGTTGCCATTTCTTGGTAATTTCTTTACTAATGAGAGTAAGAGACCCGAGGTAAGCCGGCATGAAAACAAAAGAGACATATACACGGTTCCCACCCCTCCCATGTGCTTGTATCCCAGATAATCATCTTTGAATGCAGCACCCTAATTAATGCTGCTCCCTGTTTACATCGATGGGGATTATGATTGGTGAGTATGTTACAGTACTTTTACTCCACCGATCTGGAGATTACCAACATGTATGGAGGACAGATAAGTCTTTATATCTGATGCATTGTCTTGCTGATTATATGAGATTTTCTGTGACACTGGTTATGCTTGCCAAACATGCAGAGTGCCAGTGATAACTTTGTCAGCTCATATGCGCCGTTCTCAGGGTTAAACTGTGTGTGTGTGTGTATATCACTCTGACATGTCTGACATGCCATGATTGGGTGTTGACTGAAGTTGATCCGGTCATAACAATTTTAAAGACATAATTGTCATCACCTTTGCGACATGTAATTATTTTCTTCCCAGAACTGCAGACATTTTAAGAGATTACCACGTGGATGCAATCGGCGTCATTGCAGTAATTAGTCAAAATCCTTGTTAGTCGCTTGTGGAAGGGTTTAGCACAAAGCCTTGCCAGATATATCTACATCTCTGCTGACTCTTGCGCTATGTTTTAAGTGTTATTTTCTGCCTTTGGAAATACACGTGCGTTGAGTACTGCCTATTTTTGTCTTAATCTCAACCCACATTGGACTCTATCTTAAACCGAGCTGATCCTGAAATAAAGTAGTGCTGACTCCGGCACGGCTTCTTGGCTTATTCATCTTTGTGTTTAACTCAGCATAAGCTAGAAAAAGATACTGTATACGTGAGTTCTGTGTAGTGTCTCCAGGGGAAGCATTGCTTGTGTTTGTGTGTGTGTGTGTGTGTGTGTGTGTGTGTGTGTGTGTGTGTGTGTGTGTGTGTGTGTGTGAGGGACCAGCTGCAACTTCAGTGTGTTTTGTGATTATTGGCTAAACATTGTTGCTAATGTGTGTTTCCTTAGTTATGTGTTTCAGTGAGTGCCTTATTAGTATGGACTGAAGTAGCTGTGTGAGCATCAGTCCATCAGGTTTAGGGATAAGTGTAGCTGACTGTAATGCGCTCATTAATTTACTGAGGGAATGGGGGATTTACATACTGATTCTAACATTTAAACCAACCAATTCACCACCATTGATGCTGTGTGTTTGTATTTGTATGTTTGTCTTGAATTTACAATGAAATCATTTTCAGAATGCACTACAGCTAAAAATAGCTTCTTGAAACATTGATACGCATGATTTGATCTTATGAGGGAGCAACTGAAGAGGCAAGAAATCCAATAATCCCTCGTAAAACAGTAATTTGTCATTTTTATACTTAGGTTTTTGTATGGATAAAACAAGTAAGATACATTGTTTTGATAAGTGAGCTTTAGAGATGCTAGTAGATTTTTTTTTTATCACTGGAATGGGGCTGGGCGATGTGGCTGAAAACGTTACCACAATAAATATTTTCATATGAGTTGATATCGATTAATATCACGATTAAAAAAAAGTCATATTATTATTTTTTTCAAGTTTAAAGGCAGATTTTTGCTCCTGAGTCAAAGTCGTCCATTAATTATATGGTTAATTGTGGTTTAAACTATTGTAAGTACATGACAACACTTGCCAAACAGCACAAAATAGATTTAAAACATAACATAACACATAAGAAATCTTGACTCTGGCCAGGAGCATGGCAGATTCTTTGTCTGAAAGAATAAATAAAAATAATAAACAGACAAAACAAAACTCTCAACTGTGGTCAGTAGTTTCTGTATTAGTTGTCCAAACAAGTACACTAAAAATATCTTTATGAGGCTGCTGAATGTTGTAACGCTATAATGTTACTGTACACATTAGTGGCCGGTCTGGCCTTCTTCTTCTGTTACTACTACTACTTCCTCTTCCTCTGCATGGCAGATGGCAACTGGCATTGAAGGTGCATTACCAACCTCCTCTACGGGCTTATGGGTTGTGTAATTATATAGAGGATATTTTGCACATTTATTTTACCTCTATCAAGGAAAATTATATTGAGACAATTATTGTTATCTTAATTATCACTATCTTTAAGTTGGACAGAGCCAGGTTAGCTGTTTCCTTGTGCTAAGCTGAAGTAGGTGAAATAAAGTAAACTTTGTTGCCCCTGTCAGGGCAGGGCAAATTACCTTTGTTATTCTTATCAGGACATAGTGTCAAGTGACCTCTTGTCATTCTCAGCATAGCTCTGCTCAGCTTCAGCCTGAGCCGAGGTCTAATCAGACGGTATAACTGAAAACGGGAACTGCCCATTGGTTCAACAGCCCATTGGTTCGACATCCCATTGTTCCGACCATATTAAACCCATTGTTCTGAAGTCCGTTCCGAAATCATCATGATGTCCTGTGGTTAAGGTCTGGTTAGGTTTAGGCACAAAAACCACTTTGTTAGGGTTAGGAAAAGATCATGGTGTGGGTTAAAATGAAGAAGAAAGTGACAAACTCATAAGCCGTGAGCCTGCTTTGCCTCAAGCCTTTCCCAGCTGACCCAGAGCCGGTCGCGGCGCACCATCAAGGTAGAAATACGCCCGCCGGGAGCCGTTCAGCACCACTGACCATCGGACTAATGGGATGTCGGACCAATGGGCTGTCGGACCAATGACATGGACCCACTGAAAACACTGGTGTGGGTGTGTCTGTAAGACAAAAAATAAAACATCTGCCAGTCAGGCCCTTTGCCTTATCTTGTGATTAACAACAATAGACCTGGTGTTACAGTGTAAACAGAGTTTGTGAGAGCATCTCAGCCGTGGTGTCTGTTACTGGTAATTCTAATCAAAGTAAAGCATCTTGTGTTTCACGTGGTTTTTTGGAGGCAACTGTTGAACAGTAAATGTGTACCACAACAAATGTGGAAGCTTTCATGAATTGATTACAGTTTGAATCACTGGTATACTATGTGGGATTGTTGGTTTCCATTTGTAAACATGCTCCCCAGTGAAAGTGAAAGTAAAAGCCAACCCCAGATTCACTCACTGGTTCGGCGTTTTGCCTTGCTGTGGTTGCATTTTTTTGGCGCTGTGCCTTTTGGATGCTTCTTACGGTCTGGCATCTGGTCACTACCTCTTTACAAAGCCCTGACCTTAATTGAGCGCTGTGGAGGTACACACCCGTATATGTCCAGAACACAGAAAATAAGGAGAAAATACAGAAAAACGGGCAGTCTCTGCACATAAATTCACCGCAACACATTTCTAGAGGGACATAAATGCTGACTGACGGAGATTACTTCTGTATGGATCTTTACATGCACAGTAAATCTTTAAACTTCACAAATCAACGACAAATTAGTTCAAAACATAATAGTTTGTAACAGTTTGTAAGACTTCCTGGTGCATTTTCTCTACTTTGTCAGGACTAGATTTGTCACTTACACTTTCAAGACTCAGACACTCACAGATCTTTCCACTGCACCCATTTGATTTCACTTCTCTGAGACAGTGTGTGGTAATCAGACAGCAAAGCTCAGAATCAGAGATTTAAATGATGCAAATGATCAACTCCAATGATAATATGCAAGGGGCTGAAGGCTGAGTTTCTCTGTGTGCTGTTAGAGCATATTAAAGCACGTCAGTGTAGCAGTGGTTTAGGAGCAGCAATGTATGACTGACCTAAGGAAACGATAAACAGTGTTTCTGTTTGTAATGAGCCAACTTGCCCCACTGGAATATTAAATAGAGTCATAGCTTTGGGCTAATGTTACGCAGATGTGTACTCCATGACCTTGCGATCTAAAGACAAGAATGCACTGCCTCATTAGCAGCTGATAACAATAACTCTTGACTCTGACTCTTGACTTGCTTGGTTTTTGGCTGGACTGCAACAAACCAGTGCTATAAAGGCAAAAGTCTGTCACTGAGTCACTGAGTGAGTGATGAAGTTACACCATTGGCATTGCCCTTTCATAACGGATAGGGGTGACAGTGTGTCCACTGGTAGCATCTTTGTCTCTGCAATGAATCATGTGATGTACTTTCTCAATATATACCCAGTTGCTATTGTTACACAACACGTTTGCTACTCTACCCGCAAAGCTCAGCCTAGAAAGCCTCATCTGAGAAATTTAGAGGGAACCCTAAAATATTGTACTTTTAATTGCCACTGTTTTGTCTGTATACAATTATATTTTCCTCTATGTGTGTTTGAGACGTGGCGTTTCTAATGTTAAAAGTTAACAGATGCATATGTTATCAAAGTAGTGTTGTGTGGGCGCGTCCTTGGCACATTTCTTGCTAGATGTAGCAACTTCTCAGACCTTCTTAATGACTTCATTTCTAAAAAGTGACCAGCAAAAAATATAGCAACATATTCAGACTATCAGGGAAAAAAACAAGAGCTATATCCAAATATATAATATAATATTCATTTCCATGCATGCTGATCATAGTAATTACTGTCTAAGGCTCTCTTGCCAACACCGCAGGGTCTCATCTCCCTCTCCTCATGCACACAGGCAGTAAATAGAGGCGGTCTAGTGAGAGATAGAGAGAGTAATGGTGGATGCGCTCAAAGCAGACATGTGTTGGCTATCGAAGCAGAGAAAAAAAATAACAGTAAAGTTGACAAGTGGAAGTAAATGTACAGTGTAGATTTCAGTTAGTGTGTGATTAAATGCTGCAGATATGTGAGCATCAACCTCAGCCCTGGAGGCAAAACAAAATCTGCCCTCTATTACAGCACAAACATGCCCATAACGTTTTGCAGCCGAATGCAATTTGCCCTTTTGTGTATGATTGCAAATATCCAGGTAATAAGGTATACATTTTACTTTACTTTTGCACCAAGTAGGCAAAAAAATGGTGCAGAGAAGAAATAGAAGAAGAAGGAAAATGAAATGTATCGACCACAAGCTACAGGTCCTGACTGACGAGGTGGAGAGGCATTTCTCAAAACTTCAGACAAGGAATTTAAAAGTGACAGAGGGAAACTATCCAGTCTGTCAGTGCACTTCAGTTTCTCTGAAGAATACTACATGAACTACATGATTATTAGCACTGATCTTTGTGAATTGGAATGTTTCTGTAATGAGGTTAACTTGCACAGAAAGGTGCCATTTTTGTGCCAAATGTGTGCGTATTACCTAATTCAAATCCCTGCAAATAGCACAGGAGCACTGATAGGGTATTTACTTGGTAGCACAGTTACAGGTGAATTTCACCTTTTGATGGTGCTTTGAGAGCTACATTTTTTTTTTCTTTATCTTATTTTTGAAGGTTTAGCGGCCACAAAAATGCACACTGTAAATTTGCTTGTCAGTATATTATGACACACACGATGTAAGTAAGTAAAGTTTATTTGTATAGCACCTTTCACAGATACTGAATCACAAAGTGCTTTACTTCGATGAAAAATAGGAAAATGAGAAACAGCATAGAGTTTGACATTTAAAATACATAGCAACAGCACAACAGTAAACGACACGGCAAGAACACACAATTTGAGGTCAAAGGCCAATAGATAGAATGTTGTAGCCACTTAGACATGTCAAGTAAAGGCCTGCCTGAATAAAAACGTTTTCAGCTGCCTCATGAAAACATCACAAGAATCTGTGCATCATAGTGATAAAAGGAGAGCATTCCATAGTTTAGGTGCAACACCTTGAGGGTTGTAGGGTTTAATGTACTATACATGATTTGATTTAATAAGTTCACGCTTCCAAAAGAAACAGCCTCAATGCTCCAGAAAACTTCTGGATCCAAGAAATGAAGAAATATCCTTTTGGCCTTTTGTTTAAAAGAAACTTACCACTGAAAATGCTACATTAGTGTACATTTACAAATATGACCTAATGATTCAGTAAATTCACTTCAGTAATAAATTACTTTCTTTCCCCTGGAGGTAACTTGTTTTGTATCCTCTGACAAAGAAGTTCCCAGGATCATCAAATCATTTACCAAAATATTTGGCTTGAGGACAAGGAGTTTTATGAGAAAAACAGGGACGATTGCATAACAGACTGATGATCCCCCATTGTCTCTGTCTGCTGCACAGTGCTGCTCTTAAAATAACTGCTGTTTGGGAGTATTTAACATTTATAGAGGCAAACATGTCGGGACAAAGGGCAGGGAAGGTAACAGATCTACCCAACAAAAGGACCTGACACAGCCTCCACAGGGGAGAGAGGGGAGACAGTCACAAGCACAAAGTCACTAACACTAACTGTGCGCTGGTGCACGGACAACACATACACATCCACAGCTCTTTACCCCCAGGCACATGATGACATTTCAGCACCTAACGTAGACAATGCCACTGCATTACAATTCTTTTGTGTACGGCATGTGTGTATGTATGTGCACATATGCTGTCTGTCTCCTAGCACCTGTCTACCCATCAGACCTCATTCTCTTCCCAGTCTGTCCCCCCTCCTTTCTGTCTCCCCTGTTTGTTTCTTTCTGTTATCTAACAAATTAGCTGGAGAAGGTCGTGTCCTGCCAGGAGACGGCTGAAACAGGAAATAACCAATCCGGGAGGATGAACAGCGACTCAGACAACCAGTTCCCATACTCGCATACCCAAACATAGCTTTATTGGGTTGTAATGCAATTATCCAAGGAGTGGGGTGGAATTGGTTAGTAGTTTCAGGACAACTCAGAGCAAAGGATGTGATGGCATGTTGGCACAAGCAGAGCACAGAGGAGGTAACAGTAACAACAGCAGGTGGAGGATGTTATGTAAGCTGAGAGGAGGGCTGGAGAAACATCAGGATGGTGGGATTTCTTTTTGTTTGCTTGTTTTGCTCTGTCTGCACTCATCGTTTGGCATGCTGCTTTCATAATGTGAGCACGCTCATTGTTTGTTCTCAGCTGTGCAGTGAGAACAGCGATGAGTAAATGAATATCAAAGCCCATTCAGCGGTCGCGCTTTATGTTGAATAAACAGACTGTTGGGTAGCAGCGCTGAAAGAGAAGCCGGTTTTGTTCTCCTGTCTCCTGCACACCTGAGCTGGCCTTTCAGCACAATAGACTCCACCTTTCAATCCTTATCAGGCGTTATCGCAGGGTGTATGTGAGGGTGGGGGTGGCAATATCAGGAGCTAAAGGGACGAGACACAGATTGGTTTCCTATTTCATGCGTCCTGCCATATCTGTTGCTACACATATCATATTGAAATTCATGAACATACTGTATTGGAAAAGGGACAAAAAAAAAGATATGCACATAAACACCATCAGAATACCCGTTTCCCCCAACCAACCACCCACCTTGCCAGATTTGATAAAATCATTATCACCAGCCATGCGAGTAGAGCTGATGAATAATGTATGTAATGCTGGGCCACAATAGTACATCCCTTCTGGCCTGCTACCTTTCTCTTAGAGTCACAGTAGCTACCGGTTGCTTTGGGTCATATCAGCTAATCCCTGTCTAACGCTATTGCATTTCCCATTAGCATGGGACAAAACTATATATACACACATGCACGATGGTATGCACACAAAATCATGTGTCAAATCATGCACACATGCAGACACGTGGGCACGCTCCACACAGGAGAATAAATTGGACAGGTATACAGAAAGACACAACTGCGCTCATTAATAGTGACGATAGATGTGACTGACAGACTCTCGAACTGGGGAATAAGCTGGCATCAGGTGTTAGGCTGCATCCTTCATGATCGACACAAAGAAACGATGACATGCATCAGAAGTAACGCCGTGATGGACAGCTTGGGTTTGACGCGGTAGGTGAGATGTCAATTATTTCAGTCATCAAGTGCAGCAGATTGTACATGGACCTAACCTCCTCTACGGCCCCTCAACTATACATCCACATTCACAGAAAAACACACACAGTCACACACAGAGTTGTCGTACTTGAGCTTGAAAAGCTTCTTTCTTCAAAAACAGCTAAGCCAATATTAGATGTTCACTTTAAATGTATTTGAAAACACAACAGGTATATACAGTAGTGGGCATGATGCACAAAAGAATTGCACATTCTTAACTCAGATGTGGTCATTGTCTTGGTTCACTGACAGTGTAATGCCTCCTAATGGCCCATGCAGGAGAAGATGGAAAACAAGACTTGGTGGAAACCTAGCATATGGCTGGACCTTGTCAGTGTGCTAAATTGTAGCCAAATTGTTACACAGATAGTCAGGGGAAGTATCTATAATGTGAATTTCAGGATATTAAATGTTCATCTGCAGTTGTCTGTAGAGATCCTGATTATGTTTGTTTACAAAGTGTACTGAAGTAGCATATCGCATATGATCTGTTGTTCTGTATTACTCATCTAAAGTGCTAATTATTATTAAACAGACCACAGCCTTAAATGTTGGTCTTACAGAAACAGAGCAAGCTAACATGCTTCAGCTTGCAGACTGTGGTTAGGACACACATGGCAGATCATTAGTACAACATCTTTTGTGTGATGGACCTTGAGATGACGCAGATAGCGGTTGCAAGTGATGCGCAATTCATGGTGCTATCAGCTGCCTCAATACATTCTTTGTGATTTCACCCCTGAGTTTTCATCCATAACAACAAAAGAAAATACCTGTAGGATTCATTCACCAAAACATGGTGAGAAACATCTTTAAAAGTTAAATCCTGGGTAGCAAAAGGGACTATTCTTATCACTACAACCATTTCTTTTCTACCAAACATTGTTGAGCACATTTCAGAGTAGCAAGGCTGTGACACTTCCAGTACAAAGACCCTTTCAAACTGTGTCAACCTTTACACTGTTTGTATTTACCTTTGTCACATGCACCTATGTTTGCTTGTGTTAATGACAAAAGCAAATAGCAAACCACGCAAGTGACAAGTGGCTTGTGTGTACATGCACAAAATATTCCGTTTTTGCCCTTACTCCAAAAAGACAGTATTTCTACTAACCTGTTTACATGGCTAATGAAAATAAATATTTCCACTAATATTCCCGTTAACATGCAGCTGCGCATACTCACATTAATGTGCTCTAACACGTCATTTACCTCATCAAAATATCGAAAAAATGGTGGTGGCAAAGTCGTTGGACTGTGCAAACACAGCCTTCCTCTTTTATTACTTCAGCCACCCTCTTGAAGAGGTCATTGTTGCGATATTTGCACATATCCAAAAACCTGTTGATAGCCAAGTCTTTTATGATGTTTCAAAGTAGGTGTGTCTGACCAGAAATGTTGGCCTTATATACGTATATGTGACATTGCACAGAGATAAACAGACAAGAGGCTGTGTGTCGCAGACTGCGGAAAAAATATTATTCTGAGCGTGAAATACACATACCCAAAATATGCTATTAAAAGCTGACTAATAATGGCACGTCTTAATGGGAAAAACAAGATTTAGAAAAAAGGCCTAAATCGCAATGCCGAAACGGACTATGCTGTTAAAATGACCTGCATCAAATTCAGAATAGTGTCGTATTCGGAATAGTAGTGGAATATAACTATGCATCTTAAGTGGGAATATGAAGCCTTGACTTTATCCATATTTTGTCCCAGCTTTGGCACAGACATGAGCGTGTTGAGCTTACCGAGCACAGATAGAAATGGACAGTGGAGTAGTGGATTGTGCTGCAGGAGTGGGTTGAGTAGTTTTTATGGACGTCTTGTTACTTTGTCATAAAATTGGGTCACTGCTGAAATCCGTTGTAACTGTTGTGAATCCAAGCCGACTACAACTCTCAGTGAAGGAGCAGGCTACACAGTCTTCAGAGCCATGTTTCAAGCCTACAGGTGTTGATTTATTGATACCCAAAAACACAAAATAGCAGAAACTACCACTTGAGGTCTCATTCTTTTTTATTTGAAGCCTTTTTTACAAAAAAGCCTAGTGGGTTGTAAGATAGTAAAAGAAAAGATAGATGGGGAAAAAAAGCCAAGAGTGAAGCAGCAGCATTACACAAGCTACAGCTGCTCTGATGGAAGGTTTCCAAAGAATGAGATGGATTTACTGCACCTCACTGTGTGCACCTTTCTCACCTTTCTTCTCCAACCACATATCTGTTCTGGCACACTGAATTTTACAAGTTACTCATTTTAAGATGAGAGTCCTACCTTCTTTTCAGAGTGTAGGTTTGTATTATCTATGTTATTATCCCAAACAAATACTCACATTTACTGTCAGTCCATGTATTTTACTTGTGTATGAATGTTTGTGTCTGTATCTTTATTTGTTTGTGCGTGCCTGTGCTTGTCCACTGTATCTGTGTGTCTTTGTTTTTTTTCTGTGTAGAACTTGAGGCCAGAGAGCCAGCAATTAAAAAGAGGACTGGGACATCTAAAGGCTTAGAGGCACAGACCCAGCACACATGCTGGCAGTCAATTGGCAAGCCGGGGGAGGTGAAATTGGAGAGAGAGAGGGAGCGAGAGAAAGAGAGAGGGGAGATGAGAGGAGGAGGGCAGGGTGAGTGCGTGTGGGAGAGAAGGGGAGAACCAGAGAGAAGAGGGCGGGCTCAGACTCAGCCAGCATACACACACCCTCTCCTCAGCCTTCAGTCTGGTCTAGGGCGTGCAAGAGGCAGCATGTGTGAGTATGTGCTGTAATGTGTGTGTATGTGTGTGTGTGTGTGTGTAGAGAGAGTCGAGCGCTGCGCTGGAGTCCGGGAGACTCTGATGCAAGGATTCCCCTGTTTGCTCTCAGAGAGGACACGTGCTGACTGTGTTTGAACCACCACAAGGAATTAGCTGTTACTCACAGAGGAAACACTGGGGAGATTAAGTAAAGGTAACGAGATGCAGTTCTTGTTTTGAGGATGTTTTGGGAGCTTTGTGAGTGACAGAGATGCTTTGATGTTTAAGATAACTGGCTTCATGTTTAGTGTGTTGAGATGATTTGTTAACTATGTGGGTGAATGGTAATGTTTGTATGTGTGAGAAAGACAAAAGGAGGTGAAGTTATAGTTATAGAGTCTGAATTTGTGCGTCTGACTTCTTCTGAGAGTACAAGCTTTTTGTTGTGCATGGTCCATATGTGTGTTTGTGTGTGTGTGTGTGTGTGTGTGTGTGTGTGTGTGTGTGTGTTAATGTATGTATACTTTCTGTTTGCTTTCTTATACAATGTGACTCTGTTTGTGTGTGTGACTTCTCTCCTTTGCTTGCACACTAGACTAGTGTTTGGTGATGGCTCCTTTCTCTTAATGGGGCTCTCCCGTTCTATCCCTCCCACACACACACACACTCACACACAAGATATCTATTTATATAAATACAGGAGAACTGCAAGAAAAAAAGCCTCTCATGTATTGTGCTCAAATACCCATGCAGCATGGGCCAGTGTGTGTGCGTGTAGTTAAAAGGACTTTATCAATCATTAATGTTCTCACTGGGACATTGCCTGGTTTCCTACCTGAGGTAATTTAGTGATAACAAAATACCTTAACAGCCCTTCCTGGCTGGTACCACCTGACATTTCCCCGCCATTGACCAAACTGCACAGCTCAAAGGGCAAACAAAGTAATGTATGCTTTAGCGTCTGTATATTTGACTGTGTGCTTTTATGTAAGAGGTACAGAAGAGATAAAATTATTACTTGAGATAAAGTGAGATATTAAAAAAAAACCTCAAGCGGCACTTAGGTAATTATGACTTGTCAAAAGCTTGTTACAGAGACGAAGCACTCTGAAATGAGAAATGAAAAAAAAAAAAAAAAAAAAAAGCGCAGGTCAGTCCTCGAGATTTCTGGTTATGCCATCAAAGCTTCACAGTGCCAAATGAAGAGAGAGGGATCACACTAACGGATTTGGATCTGATAAAGACATTAGCCTACTTTGTGTGTGTCTGGGTGTGTGCGTGCGTACAGTGTTGTGTGGAAATATTAAGAGGATGGGAGAGGAGAAAGAGCTGAAGAGCAGAATAGACAAGACCAGACAGACAAAGAGGTAGACGCAAGAGCTACTGAAAGTCTTGGGAACAGCAGTTAAAGGCAGCATGGTACTGAAGACTTGGCAGAGAGCGACAGCGACAAACAAGACAGAATAAGAGAAAGAGAGCATAAGAGAGGGAGGGAGGATAAAGGACAAGTTTCAAATTAAAGGAGATACTGAAACAAAGGTGGAGAGTCTGCAAATATGCACTTTTACCTCCTCTTAAATACTTCAAATGTGCATCTGTCATTTAAATGCGTGTGGGTTGGTGGAGGTGTCAAGTCTCAGCTGTGCAGAGGGTCGTCTTTAGGCATCCAGGCAGCCAAAGAACTAAGAGGGGTCAAAGGGCTGAGAGTCTCTGCTGTCCTTTTTTCTACTTCACTTTCATGCTTCTTCTCTGGAGAAGAAAAAACAGTTTTCTCAGGTATGTGGTTCAGTTTAGAGAATTCAGCACAGGCACATTAAATATAGTAAAAAATAACAGTGTGAGATTTTAATGTGAGAAATAAACAAGTTTGGGTGTCATTTGATCATTTAGTCCTGGATTCAATTTTGGGACCTTATAATTAACAAGATATATACCACTTATCATAATGTTTACTGGCTTAATGTTGCTGAGGCGTGTTTTTAACAAGCTGATAAAACATTACAGAAAATCAAAATAACTGTAATTTGGTAAATGTTTGGCTTTTATCCAAAGGGCTTTACAATTTGCCTCTCATTCACCCTGCTACCATGCAAGGGACTGGTGGGGCTTGGGGGCAATTTGGGGTTCTGTGTCAGAGTCAGTAGTACTAAGTTAGTAATTCATTAACCTTTTTTAACTTTAATTGAATACTGAAAAACAGATTTCTTTAAAGATCCGGTGTGTAGGATATAGTGGCATCTAGCCATGAGGTGTCAGAGCTGAAACTTATCCAGTGGTGATTGCTCTAAGACTGCAAGGGAAGCTCAGCTTCCCCTAAAATGTCAAAAAATAAGTGGTCAAATATGTACTGTTGTGTTTACATTTCACTGACTAAATATGCGCTAGAACGCGTTCAACTTTTGTTCAGAATCAGCTACTTATCACAGGTCACTGACACGACTTTCTTGTCATTCATTCCCGTAGCGTCACATTGCATTAAACCGTGGAAGCTCAGCATCCAAAGATTTCAATGGGGAAGCATAGAGTGGGTTGTTCCACTGTACCGAAACTAGATAGTCATTGGATAAATGCTATGTTTTGTCCCGCTCATCGGACGTTCAGCGTCTCTGGGGGTCTATGGGGCAGTGGGTTGGCCTTGGCTGGCCTGGACGCTGGGCTTCTGCATGATGATTGGATGATCTGTCTGAGGCTGAATCCCTTTTTGATTGACAGCGAAATGAGCGAATCAGCGATCTTGAAATATAAACCACCACCGGAGCATGTTTCAAGTTTCATTCTGTTGTTCCGAGTTGATCTGGAGACTTTTCCAATCCTCTTAGTGACTTTTTCTTTGTTAAAAATGACTAGCGACAAATCTAACATCTTTTTCTGGTGTTATTGGAGACTGTACTTGTGTTTGGAGACTCTGACTTCTGTCGCTCTGCAGTTACTGTCCCCAACGAGCAGCGGGTGCTGCTGTGAGCCCCTCTGCCATCCCAAAGCACTCACAGGTGGTCACACTAGCCTCGCGCAGCAGCCCCAGAGGGTAGAATTTACGTATAAATAATCGGACACATTTTATGATGTAGGCCAAAAATGAGCTTCCCCTCCTTGAAAGACCAGCAGCCGCCACTGAACTTATCCCATGTGCAGAAATGTGAATGAGCCTATCTAGAGCCGCTGTTTGATTTGTCCATTCTGGGCTACTGTAGAGAACCATGGCAGACTCTGTGGGAGAGGACCTGCTTCGTATATATATGTAGAAAAAGCTCATTCTAAGGTAACAAAAACACAGGTGATTATAAACAAATGAAAACATAGTTATGAATATTATCGTTTGTTCCAATAGATGGCCATAAATCCTACACAGTGGACCTTTAAGAACGTTTGCACTCTGATCTGTCACAGTTTAAACTAAGATCATATGAACTCAACACATTTTCGACTGTAACTGTAAAGCAGTGTAAGCATTTTGTAGTAAATCATAAAAGCTACCACTCACTAACATTTAAAATGCTGCTTAATCTATTATTAAACTTTACTCTTACTGTTTGTTTTGATTAAGGAAAGAATAAGAATTCTCCACGAGTGTTCTGTCTCACTCTGTCACTCAGTCCCTCTCTGTCTTTCTCTTTCTTGTTATCTTTTCTTCATGTTATCTGTCTTGCTACAATTCACTGCTTCAGTTGCTGCCATGAGGAAGTTGAATATTGGCAGGGTGTTTTGAGGAAGTGATCCGTGAAAGGATTTATAGTGGCAGATAAAAACTGGTGTGCCTCGTGTGTGTGTGTGTGTGTGTGTGTGTGTGTGTGTGTGTGTGTGTGTGTCTTTGTGTGCATGTCCGTGCGCGCACTTTAGAATTGACAAAGACTTTGCGAAAGCCCGGGGCTGTGAAAAGGGGGGAAAGCCATTATCTCATACACAGAAACACTCCACTCATCCAGGTTTATGTGTATGTGTGTGTCCGTTCACTAACGTGCACGTGTGCGTTCAGAGCAAATATGTGTGCATCCACACAACCATGTGCTCCGTCCGTGTACAGTAAGCTAATATAGTGTGTGAGCGTGAAAGGGGGGATGGGGCTCCGCTAAGTGAGCCCTGTGGGTATGTGAGTGTGTTTGTATTGTGTGTGTGTGTGTATATATATATATGTGTGTGTGTGTGTGTGTAAGTGTATATACTGACCCAGATTGATACAGTGCTCTCAGGCTAAGGCAGCTCACCTGTAGGGCAGATATAGGTAGGCGTGTTGTCTTTTACAAGCATCCAGCCTCAAGTAAATAACCGAACTGAGACCATAACTACATCAATACTGTCACTTCACTTACCTTAACCTTAATCAAATACCAAGTCTTAACTTAAAGTTTGTTGATTAACCTTGTAGCAACCATACACAGTTACAGAGTGATATTCTGCAGCCTTACTACAATCAATACTATGAATACAATCATCTAAGTCAAACTCATCTTTGATCTGGTCATGTAAAGCTCATAAAGCACTCCATGCATCACATAATGCATTATACAAATGGAAGTGATGAAGACAATCATCGCTGTCGTCATCACCATCTTCATCAACAACATGGAGCTAAAGCTGGCCTCAGATACTCTCACATCTTGATCCTCCACAGTGAATGTGACTCCTCTGACCTTGTGGCAGAGCAGACGGACGCACGCCCTCTCTTTATGATTACATATACAGTACATAAGATCTAGTTTGATGAGCATGTGGCAGGCATGATAAAGAGATGATGCAATTAACATGAAAGGGATGATCTCTCTCTCTCTCTCTCATCTTTGTCCGTCTTTCTCTCCCGTCTTCAAACCGTTGTTAGAAAACGCTTCATCCCTCTTCCTCAGTGGTCCTCTCATTTCTGCCGTTAAGCAAATATGGGGCTTATGCAGCCCCCAGTTGTCCTTCTCCCTGCATGCAATCAAGCTGTTTAAATGTTTGACTGTGTGCCTGTGGGTTCTCTGTGTGTCTGTCTCTTGTGTGCGTGTCTCCCAATTCACTGCGGCTGTCACTTGCAGCCCAGTACCAGACAGATATTGTTGAAGTCTGTTTTGGGAAAACCAAGACAAAACTGACAGCTGAGGGTGGAGAGACACTGAAATGTTTTTTCTCATCTTTGGTTTCACTGAGTGTGTCTAATTAAGGTGCCGGTTCTGTCATGGTGGCAGTCAATGGTAGGGGGAATCCCTTTGCAATGAGATGATTTACAGAGCAGGAAAGATGAAAGGAGAAAAAAAAGTATTTGGTCGACCTGGTCATAAACTACACTGCTGATCATGGTGGGTCACAAGTAGACAAATAGGTGTGAAACCACTGGAATATTACATAGATATGCAGCATGTGTTTGTATCTGTATTCCCTGATCCTGTATGACCTTTTGAAAATATGAGAATTATGCAAGGCAAGAGTGGCTGAATGAGTCAGTGTGAATATGTCGCACTGACATGTTTGCTTTTGTGCGTCCGTTAATAATGTCACTTGTCTGGTTGAGCAGGACTACAGGAGTTGTTAAAGGGGGGAGTGTGAAACATCAGGTGAAAAACATTGTTTTCTGTGCCAGACTCCACAACATCAACCCCCCGATGAGAAGAAGAAGGAGATGCAGAAGGAGTGGGAGAAGCAGAAGGGGATGCCTCTAATTTGCGAAGGGGTCCAGACAGGGGGAGGGGAGTCTCAGAGCTGACATGAGCTGGCATGTTCACTCATTTCCTATCTTTTGTCTGTTCTGTGTCTGCTGATGAATTGGGAGTTTCTTCCTTCCTTCCTTCCCTCCCTCCCTTCCTTTTCTTTCTCTTCTTTCTTGCTCTCTTTTTTTCTCTTTGTCTCCCTCTTTCTGTCTCTTGCTCCACCATCCCTCCTTCCTTCCTCTCTTGGTGTGTGACAGCATTGCCATCGCTGTCATGTCTGCCCATTATCTCTGATCAGTGTTGCGTTCCAGCCCACACATTGGCTCTGGCTGCCAACTGATGATGTGTAAATGTGTGTGTGTGTGTGTGTGTGTGTGTGTGTGTGTGTGTGTGTGTGTGTGTGTGTGTGTGTGTGCATGCATCTACATCTTATTTGATACACAGAAGGTTAGATCTTTGTGTCTTTTTAGGGTGCTCTCAATTCATAAGAATAACAGAAGGAAAAAGCACAGAAATGTGGCTGTGTGTAATTTTGTTTACTGAGTGATGAGCAAACAAAGGATGTTTGCGATGCACACACGCTGATATTTGTCATGCTAAAGAAGTACAATTTGAAGAGGTGGTATAAGCTGAGTTAATGTGCAAGTGTGGCTTAGTGGAAAAGGAAGCTTTGGGACAGTTTTACCTGAACAGGAAGCTGCTGTAAAAGACTTCAGAATGAGAGAGTGGAAACACATTTGTGTGTGAAGTGCTGAGTAGGGATTTAAGGGAGGAATTACTGTGGTAGTGCAAAGAGTGTCTTCAAAGATTGTCTTTGTGCTTTGTTTGTGCTTGGGAGATTTGGCCTTTCCTGGGATTTCCTTTTTTTTTTTTTTTTCTTATATCTGCTTGGAAATCTTTACACCCCCTAATTTGCGTGAGTGTTTTCCAGTCTAAGGTTTACATCCATGTGACTGTAAATTACAGCACCTCTCCTGCTTTCCTTCAACCCCCACATTACATTAGTTGCATAAAGAGAATGCTGACCAGCGACTCAGTGCTCATCACATAGTCACACTTCACGTTGCCTGTTGACCTGGAAGTGATGCAGTGGGATTGTACAAGGCGGTCTTAGAAGCCTGTGCGAGCATTTGTAAGTGTGTGCATGTGCAAATATGTATGTGAATATGTCTGAATGTGTGTGTGTGTGGAAAGGGGGTTGACAACAGCAAGGATGAAGGCTTACAGGCAGAGCTGCATGGATTTTTTGTTTGTTGGATTGAGTTTCTTTGGGGATAAAAACCCTGTGGTGAGTGCCGTATAAGGTTTCTATTAGACTGTGTGTTTTTGTTATCGTCCTTTGGTGCGTTAGCTTTTAGACACGTGAATGTGCGCGCATGTGTGGTCAGATTGCCTTTGTCCTCTCCCCTCAGGCCTGCACTCAGATGTCAGCGAGTCGTGTGGAGCTTATACAGGTCACTAATGCACTGAGAGGAGGCTCTATTCACCGTAGAGCCCAAACAATAACCCCCAGCCCGAGTCCACTCAGGAGCCAAACTCCCAGGAAATGGACCCATTGACCTAGATCCTGAAGAGACGCCACATTGCTGACATGTTGTTGACATCCTTGTCTCAGTGATTGTTTTCTGTTTTGCCACAAGACATCATTTAACATTGGCTGAAATTTGAGGGGGCTCTTATGTGAAGTATCCAGGGATTCAATTATGGTTTACCATCTTTTAAAACCTTCATAGTGACCCGAGTTTATCCTCATTGGCTTATGTTTGTATGATGCAAAATGAATAATTCTGACAAGCAGCGAAACAATGCAAGTTTCAGATTAATACTACTTTGGAACAAGAAGGGAAAGTAAGGTTTTCTTCTCGGAAATAACGTAGTTTTGATAACAACTTCTGACACTACATCACAGGATGAAATCTTGTTTTAGTGTCACCATGGTTGTGCTGAACATCAAACACTTAAGTAAAGCTGTACTGTGCTGTGTGTTATTTAAGTCCAGATGAAACGTATTCTGAGAGTAGCTAGCTTCATTATGATGACATATTTGCAGATGTCGGGGTACTGCTATCCCTACGTGGTGTGCACAGTAGGGATAGCAGTATTCATCACTGAGAGAGAGACGAAGCCCATTGTATGCTCCATGTAGTTGCTGAACCCGTCCACTGTAACATGCCTTGTGTATAATCTGGAGCTGTCACACGTACCACTTTCTTCAAGGTGGATAAATTCTAGCCAACGGCCCAGTCATAATGGTCTTTTTGGGTAAGCAGAACAAGATTTAAGGTGGTGAACACCTGAAGACACACTGATGTACCGTGCTTTTGCTAGCTAGCTAACTTGAATCTGATATCTGTGCAGTGATAGATGCGTATTTATTGACTGGTGGATGTCACATTATTGGTTGAAACTGGTTGGTACTAGCTTAAAAACTCACATTTTGTTTTGAAGGAAGAAAACAGATTGGATTTTGATATAAGAACACAAAGAAATTGATTTTTTTTTGTTGGTTTTTGGCATGTTGTTAAATAGCTGCACAGTATGACATGGGATGTGATCTAAAAGGGTTAGAAAGGCATTTTTCATTTAATCTCACCTTTATACATACTGCATGGGGCTTGGTTTCCTGAAAATGATTAAATCTAGATCTAAAGGATATATGTAGATGTCCCTACTAGTGCAGAGGCTTTGTACAAAACAAGCAACTGGCATTTTGTTGACTATATGATCCATGTTTTACAAAAAAAGAATGATAATCGTCTTAAGTTTCAACCCTTATCTCATTCACATTTGTTTTCGTCTAGACCTAAGCTTAACCTCTGTGTGGGAACCTCTGTGACCTATTGTATACCAAGATTACTGAAGCAGTTTGTGGTCGTTGAAATTTGAGGAACATTGATGCAACACTCTGGGCGTGGGTCCACTGGTATTCTCAGAATCTGTCACACCTTACTGTCTGCAAGGATGTTTGTGGGTAAGTGTGATACACAAATGAAGAAGTAGGTAACAAAAGGGAGGGTTGTTTTTCTTGCGGACAAAAAAGATTTGATCATGGAAAAAGTACAGTATGCAAATGTGTACTTTCTGCATGTATGCAATTTGATATGGACTGTAAACTCATTGTAAGTGTATAGATGTTTAATGTGCAGACATTGGCTGCATCTATCAGTGGTTATTGTCGTCCTTTTTGCTTTTTGCATTCTTTAAATTAATCTTACCTTAACCTCCTAGCGGTATAACCATACTATAATAACAATAACATATTGTTTTTGTGGTCTGTGTCCTCTGCTGACATGAGAGACGGAGACAAAACACTGTATTCTGCTGTTTGTGGTCACATTCTTGCTGAACATTTCTTACCTCCATCCCTTCACTGCGGTGCATTGTCTTCTGTCTCGTCTTCAAGGGGGTGCTTTGTTTGCAAGCACTGCTGTTGACTCAGGTGGAGGGATGGAGGGAAGATAACTTCCCCTTCCACCTCCCGCTGTCCTCCTCCCCCCTCTCTCTGCAGTGCACCTCTGTTGTTGCCCATTCCTCTGCCCTTAACTTTTTCCTTTGTACTACCTGCTTACTCACCTCTTATGCTGTCATGGTGTCTCCTCTACTCCTTCTCCACCCTTAATCTTTCATTTCGTTTTTCTTCTTTTTTTCCCCTCATGTTACCCTCTCCACTTTTTCTTCCCTCCCTACCTGTCCTTGTGTGGTCATGCCAAAGCTCTCCCTTGCTCCCTGGTAATGATTAGGGTAGTGCTACAAAGGATTTGCAGAGCCTCAGCAAAAATCTTAATTAGTTAAGTGATAACAGTGTCTTTGCATTACTCAATTTGATTAAAACCAGAGTAAGCTAATGCCTGCAAATTGCATTGTTGCAGTATTTAAGCCGTAATTGTGCTATCTTCGTGTTCTTACAGGTCACACCTACACACATAAGCACACACCGACACAGACAATAACCTCCTCAATAACCCTCTCCAGATAGTCTTACCCCAGTCATATCGTTACTGACAACAAATCGGGCCTGTTCACATCTGCCCTACTTTGAACTGACACAACATCTATCTCTATCAGCCCCTCAGGACCTATCAGCACCACTCCACCTCTTTACCTCTCATGTCTCCTTCCACCTCAGCACACATCATTCATCTTTCTAACCTGTGGCCCAACATTCGATTCCACCAGCTAACAGCCTCTCATCCTCCTTTCAACACCATCATTTTTTTTTTCAGACCCTCTTGCCTCTCTCATCTCATCCCCCCAGTCTCAACCTCCCACCTCAATCAGTCTACCTTTGCCTAAAACCCTCTTATCCCTCTCTCTGGCTTGCTAGCCCACCCTGTTATTTCCCCGTCCCTTCAGCCTGCACACAGAGGAATGGGAAGTATTACCCGCCAATTTGGCTCAGTTCACACCTGTCTGTGTTTGTCTGCGGATGTCTATACATGTCAGTGTCTGGCAATATTTGCTGCCAAAATTGAGTATATTTGATTTTAAATTTGGCAATTTTTTGCCCCAAATAAACGTATTTCATTCACCTCTTCACAGGATGGAATGGAAACACTGAAGCAGTTTTTCGACAATACGCTTGCCAAACTAAATGTTTAAATCAATTTAATTAACAACACTTTAATTATTAGACTTTTAATGTTTAAAAGTAAAACATTTCTGCAATGGCAAAGTTAAGGCAAAAAGGGTGGAGATAATGGGAAGGAATCCCCTTTTCAAGATGAAACAACAAGCTATAGAACTACTCAATTATTTCGGGCTTAACAGCTTTTCACTGAAGTGTGTCTTATCCCAATTCATTACTTTATTGCCATGTCAACCAAGTTGAGAGGAATCTGGGTCAGTATGACTCAGATAAAGCAGACAAACAGGATGGCTTGCGCACATCACAATACAATCACAGCAAAAAAAAAATCAGCAACACAAACAGCACAGGATCAAAGTGTGTGCTGGAATGCAACAGTGATAAAGCAGCAGATTTTAGAAACACAGCAGATTGACAAAGAGTTAGAAAAGTGTTGGTTGATTGATTGATTGATTGATTGATTGATTGATTGATTGATTGATTGATTGATTAAAGGGCGTCTTCTGTGTTTTTCATCCTGGACCCTATTTTCCCTTGTAATTGTGTCAAAGTGACTAATAGAGACAACTTTTTAAAAATGGTCCAGTATTGAGTGAGGTGGCTGCAGCCTCCAGCAGCAAACCAGGCTGTAATGTAACCATTTAGGACTTGTGCACCGCCAATTTACGTCCACCCGAAGTGCTTGTTTTTGCCACTGACAGACTCAGACTATTATTTTAAGTGTTGTAGACCTTTGTATTAAACAGTAAGATCCTTTTTTTTTTAAAAAAAAAAACAGAAACAGCATTTAAATTGATATTGCTAAATCCACCAGATTCCATTTAAATAAACAGTGATTTTAGCGTGTATAAAGCCAGCATATTTTCACATCTAACTGGATGAATGTAGGGTTTGTTTCAACCAAACCATAGGTGGTGATTGTTGGGACACTGGAAAGATGAACCAAGATGTTTTTTGTAAGTTTTATTGCGTGTTTTATTGAGTGTGGTGGTTTTTTGATTGTGATTTCAGGTCTGTGTCTGGTTAATCAAAAAGGTTTGTCACTGTAGAGATCTCTCCCATAACATTGTCAGCAACTCAGAATAACAATCTGAGCCTGTCAGTGGCAAAAAGTAAATTCATGATGCGCAAATGCCCATTACAGTTACATTGCAGCCTGTTTCGCTGCTGCCAGCTGCAGTGGTCTTGCTCAGTAATGAACCAATTTTAAAAACTGTTATCTCCTTTAGTCAATTTTACACCAAAACATGGGGTCCAAGCTGAAAGATACCAAAGTTCCCCTTTAATAAGTTAGTAATATGTTAGCTGTGGTTTCGTATTAATAAGATATAGAGGGAATCTCTACAATATATCGATGCTTTCTAATTAAAGTATTGATTTATATGGATGGGTGACACCATGCTCTTATTAACTATGGCTGTCACTGACTGGCTGCTACCTGCGATTTATTAAAACCCCACTTCAGTCTAAAAATATGCTAGTGTGCCTGAGTTTCTTTTTCCATCATGTTTGTAGAGGCATGCCATTGCCCACAGGTCATTCAAAGAAATTTAAATACCCTGCCACATCCTCACAGTACTCTTCTTCTTTTGTAACGTCTTTCTCTATCTCATTGCCACACTCCCAACCGCTCCTCCCCCAGGCTGCATCTTGCCCCGCAGGGTTTCTACGGTTACCAGCTGAAATCTGGAGCACAGTCAATGTCTCGTCCCACTCCTCCTGGATAATTAAACAACACTTCTTGTACTGCCTCTTGCATATTTGGAGCAGCAAATCACCACATGAATATTCAGTTGATTGGTTTTGATGACGGCGAGGCGATTGTCTGCGCAATCACTATTTCATCAGGGGGAACAAGCGAGCACTGGTTGAGGAATGGCTAAAAAAGAGAGGGGTGATTTATTAACATTCATCAAAAAGCAAATGATAGCTTGCCATTTGTCATGCAACCTGCTGCTTGCTGATGGGTGTACTCTATAAACAAGAGGATTTGAAGTGGCATGGTAACCGACAACAGAAGTCCAGGATGGATTTAATTAAGGCTTACACACCTTGATCTCCTCCTTCATCTCAGAACAAGTGGGGTGCTCTGATCATTCAGCATAAAAAGCCTCACATTAAAATATACATCTTGAAAGAGTCTAATGGCAGGTTTAAATCATGGGGTTTCCTGTCTTTGAATTCATACAGGCACTCACTGATCGCTGAGTTTGCACTCAGCAGCAGCAGCAGCTACAGAGCAAAGCGTCAAAAGCGACACACACTCATTGACTCTCTCGGGCCTCTCACTCAATGGAGGACTTGTGGTAGAAGGATTTTCTTTAAAATATGGTAATCCCTGACTGCACCGCGCTGCAGAGACAGTCAGCTGAAATCTGAGTTAAGGAGCGTACAGTGTAAGCTCCTAGAAAGACGGAGGAGCGTATTTAATGAAGTTAGTGACACTTGAGGAGTAAAGTGGAGTGAATTGGCTGACACTGAATCCCACTGCCCTTTATCTTTTCCCCTTGATCCTCAGATGCCACACAGACACTGACCCAAAATCTAAAATCTATTATTTGTGTCATTTTGCAGATGATATGCTGCACTACATAAGTATCTTTCCCCGCTTGTTTTTAAACTCGTATCTTTATTTTTATATTTGCTTTGTGACATGCTTTTCAGCATGAATTGGCAGTGAATTTGCTTTGCTACCACGATCATCACAATCCTAAATCTTGACTCTTTTCTTACTCCACTTGTCTGTAAGGAGATGACAAATAGAGGGGACCACAGTAAATGAATAACAAACGTCTAATTTCCTCCCGCTGCACTTTGTTCTGTCATTTTTATGCTTTGCCCTCCTCTGTGGCCTCAAAATGAAAGCACTCTTCAGGAAGGAATTATAATTTGTCTCTCACCAGTTAAAAGAAATGAATGTTTGATTTAAGCAGCAGCCGAGACTCAATGCTTGCAGGCACGCTGTTTGTGTATGGGCATGCATGTGTTTAAGCTGAGAGTTGGGGGGGGTGGGTTGTGGCGCGTGTCTTGTCAGATCCCGAAAGGATGAATAAGAAGCTAATCTCCCTATTCCAGGGAATTCTGCCAGTGATGTCTGAGACAGTCCTGTCTCATAGGGGCTGTGGGAGTGCAGTGGAGTGTGCTCTCCCATCTCCACAATGGGATGTTTTCAGAGCATATCTGACTGTTATCTCGACACTGGATAGATATAGTTCCTCATCCAATGTGAACAATTCACACACACCTAAGTCCCCAATCCTGATTTGTTTGGCCCATTGAGTCTGCACCTAGTCCTGATTCACATGTTATTAACAGTGCATTTGTTATCTTTCAAAGCAGGTTTGCTCAGCGTAAACAACAACAAGGATGCCCTAGTGTATAAGCATGCATGTTTGCAGGTGTGTGTATTTCTGTAGGGTTGTGCAGGTGTGTATGCAAAATCAGGGAGCATGCAGAGGCTCTGATAAAACCGTCTCGCAGATTCCCATGGTATTCTATTTTGACTTGCTTGGAATGAAGTTTGCCTCATCCAGAAATTCCTTTGTTTACCCCCCAGAGAGAGTGTTAACCTCAGCGACTTTATTCTCTGCCCTGTGGTAGGGGGTACGGTAACCATTTGAGGAATGTGAAAGGTGCGGGAAAGGGTCTAGGGGAAGGGCGGGTTCAGTGACTGCGTTGTGTGTTTTAATGCTCGGTGGGGGGTGGTCAAGGGTGCAGAGTAAGGTCGGGGAGATCAGTCAAGCTGAGGGCTTCTCTGGTTACAGCAGTGTCTAGACGGGTCACTACTGTTACTACCTTTTATGTCTCTTTTAGGGTTGGGCTACTTTCTTTGGGTCATTTATTAGGTAGTCAGGAATAACAGAGCTGTTGAGTAATAATTGTAAGACAACAGTAGTTGCTATTGTCTTTTAAAATGTTAGGTTTGAACAATAAAAGCACCAGTAACCTCTTAAATCACAATTATTTAATCCTTGGATTAACCACACACTAAAGAGTTTAATCCAGGATTTCCAAGTCCCCTGAAAAGTCTAGTCTTTAGGACGTTAGGACTCCTGGCTTCAGCAGTTCACCTAAAATCAGACATGATAGTCATCCAGTCGTAAACTAGTGTGGGACTCTTGAAAGTGTTATATATTTTCCCACAAGTCATCAACTGTTGCTCATGTTGTGTCATACACTGTGAGTAGTAGGTGTACAGGTGGAACAAGTTTCCACCTGGTAATATTTGGGAATCTGTGTGGACACTGATTTATCCTTGAGTGCACATGTAGCACAGTACAACAACACATTTACTCTCTTACGAGACTGAGGTAACTTAAAGCAAATTAACAGATTGTGTTGTTGTTTTTCCAATGTATACTAGTGTGTTATGCAGTAAGGAATCAGTGCATCATACAGTTGTCTCTTCGTTAAGCATAAAGTTAGACTGGCTAGACTTCAACTGATCTGCTCAATGTCAAACTGTGTTTTCAAAGCGTGTAGAGAATGTTGTCTTTGGCAGGTAATATTGTGTCCAATGTCTCTCACACTTTACTTGAAGATTATCAGCTTTCGCCATCAGACAGAAGATTAGAGTCCCGCATGCTCGATTTTAACAGGTTGAGGAACTCTTTGCTTCTAAGTAGCCTTAGTGTACCTTGGGTTGAACTCTGAATGTAATGGGGTGATTAATTTATTGCACTGCATACGCTTTTTGTAATGTCTGATGAGATTTGTAGTGTTTGTAGTATGGTTTTGTTGTTTGGCTAAATGTTGTTTGCTATTTTTGTATTTATATATATTTATGTGAAATAGTTGATGTCCTGATAATAAAGTGAAATCTCCAATGCTTAAATCTTAGTAGCTAATAGCTAGAAATAACGACAAATGGTGTTTAATAGCACAACTTAAAGACAAAAACAGTTAATTTCACAATAAAACATACAGTATGCTTAAGTATCACCTCTACCCATTGAAACACTTTTTCAAAAAATGAGATCCTGTCCACATGTTAGAGAAATTCATGTGCAACAGGTAATCCATTTTTGTTAAAGACAACAGTTACATATTATCACACAACCATTGTCATTACTGTGCCCCTGTGCAATATCCAAGTACACCAAGTAGTGTGAAAGTGAGTACATTTAGAATGGGTTGTTGTCTTCTGGGTATGAAGGGCACGCAGTAAAGGTGCTTGTTGATGTCACAGCTTGAAGTGTCTGATTTCAGCAGCCACTTCAGCATGTGGTCCAGACTATGACAGGCTTATAAAAGCAATGAGACATGTTTTGTTTGGCTTCAATCACCGTACAGTGCAATACAGTAGTACACATCCACGTCATGTGTGGTTTGAATCCGGAGAGCTGAGCTGTGTGTCATGTAGGGCGGAGCTGTGAGACAGGTGCAGAGATGAAAAGATTGGCGGAGGGAAGCAGGGTGTGCCTGCTCCGTGGCTGTTCTGACAGGCCTTTGGTATTTTTCCAAAGAGTGTGAGAGCATGTGTGTGTGAGTCGGAAAACCTGCTCACATTTCTCCAGGGATTGTGCAGGTGTGTGTGACGGGAAGCATGTCTGCCTTTGTAGTATTACACTCCATTGTGCGCCGCAGAGAACTACCTGCTAGCGTGTGTATGTGTTCATGCATTAGGTGATAGACATGAGAGTCTATAGGTGTGGAGCATCTTTCTAATGCAGCCGTGGCGATGTGGCAATAAGAGTTTGACTGCTCCAGTGCGGAGTTGTATCTGACAGTGTCGATAAGTGGCACATCCAGTCCCAGTGCGATGTTGAGCCGTCTCTGTCTCGCTGTGATTTTGTGTCCATTGTACTCACTCTGAAGAGCTTTCCACTCTGTGCTGAGCATGGAGAAACAGCAGATTCAAACATGTTGTGATGAATTCAGTAAATAAAATTCAAATATAGAAGTTAAAATGAAGCAAAGGGACCTGAGATTTTTGTTGTTGTGTTTTCAGTAACACAGTAAACCAGTATGCAATTTTATTTTCATCAACATTGCTCTTTATCCCTTTTCTCTGTGTGCGAGTGTCTGCATGGTAATGATGCTTTGGCTGCTGTTGCACAGGCCGTTGTATTAATACACTCTCTCAATGTGTTAATATACTGCGAGAATGAGAGCGAGAACGAGAGACTGAGAGAACGAGAGCGAATAATTATGTTTCCCCTTTTGTCTCGGCTCCCTCAATTAAGCCCGAAGAGAGGCAGCCAGAGCACATGTCTACTTATCCACTTAAAGCTCAGCAACAATAGGACCCCCCAATTTGTCTCTATCTCTCTGTTTCTCTTTCTCTCTCGTCCTCAGTCTTTATTTCTTGCTCCCCCTGTTTTCACACTTTTCCATATGAAACTTCTATTCATAGCGCAGGACCCCCAATATGTTTTTTTTTTCTCCTTTCCCTTCTGTGTCTGCACCAACCTCAGCGCCCTCCCTCCTCATGCATTTCGCCTCCAGCTTTGCCTCACCTCTCAGCTCTACGTGGGTTTAGCAGAGAGCCCCCACCCCCCTTCTCTCTCCCCATTACCCCTCTCCCTCTTCCGTGCTTCGCTGCAGGGCACGGGGAGAGGAAAACCGAAGAGACTAAACATTTTAGACTGTACACCGCCAGAGGAAAAGCAGCGGTTTGATTTCCCCTGCGTTGTGTCAGACAGGATTGTTTTGTTTGTTTGGCCTGTGTGTGTGTTTTTCACCTCTGCTACACTGAACCCAGACAAATAGATGTATAGATGTATGTCTTGGCAACAGCAACGTAAGGTCAATGTAACAAAGAATTCTCAGTGGTAAGATCATGTTTGTTGTGGACATTTTTACAACCCAAATGCTGTATTTTTGCTTGTGTGTACATTGACAGCCATTTTTTAAGTTGTTATATTGCTTTCTACTCCCCCACTATGTACTATCTATAAAACATTTTTGGTATTAAGGCCTGTGTTTGCACTTACTGTCTACACTGATGCCAGATTTAAAAGGAAAGCAGGACTAGCTCCAAAATAAATATCCAACACCTGTCAAGCATTGTGTGTGCATTATATTGTGTGGTTCTGTTTGTTCTGGGGGGGGGTATGTGGCCAGCATGTGGGTTGGGATAAGTCTCTTCAGGCCGGATGGGATGGAAGAGAGAAATAAAGGGTGGAGGGAGAGGAAGAGGAGAAGAATCAGGATGAAGTTTAGCTTATGTAACCGCTTCCCACAGTTGGAGAGGAATGTGCTGCAAGTTTTAATACGTGAACACACACACTGGGGTGGTGCAATGTCAGAGACACTGTGCACGGTTTCTGTGCACTTGCTCAGCAATGGCCTTCACTTCTCCTATTGTCGTTTGCCACTTCTCCTTTTCTAAACTCTCATTTCTGTGTCTTAATTTTCCCAGAAGTGTAACACGGTTGACTTATTGTATTTCTGCCTCAGAGAATAAACAAATTGACAGTTCATTATCTGATTAGCAATAATAAAAGCAGCAGCTGTAGGCAAAGGTTTGTGAAAGTAACATGTATGCTCATGCCAGCATTGTAGACCAGAGGGAACAAACGCTTTGTTTGCTTTCTGGGAAAAAAATAGCTAGCTGAAATTACTCACCAGATGTGAAGGATCTAAATAGACCCTCCACTGATTGGCATCTGCTTTGCAATTGATAAAGGCTGTATTTCTCTCTTTTTTCCTCTCTTTTTTTAGATGTGACTTTTTTTTTCCTCCATTATTTTCCTGCTTATAAGCTTATCGGTACACAAACAAATCTGACAATAGTGTTTGCAGCATTTAGGGCAGCAGTCAGTCTCCCAGCGATGCTGCTACAGGGCATCTGAATGCTTATACCAGCTGACTGAGAAGGATCATGGGTTATATCTGCCTCATTTTATGTACAAACTATTTTTTTAATCTTGTTGTGAACTGAAAATATGTGCAGTATTTCACACACACACACACGCAAGCATGCTTGTACTTGCATACCTTCACACTATACATAGCACATTATGGAAATCATGGTCTACCCTAAGCAGCTCAGGGCTGGTATTAGGGAAAATTAGGTCGTGTTGGCAAGGATCATTTAATTGAGTCTTAAGCAGAAAATCATTCTCCATAGCTGCTTTCATCTTCTGTCATTCTACCAACAGCGTGCATGAGAGTGTGTGTGTGTGTGTGTGTGTCTGTGTCTGTGTCTCTTTGTCTGCATGGAAACAAGGGGTGTTATCCCAAAATGATTTGTGCACATGCCTACACATGCCCGTATGGTTTCTGGTTGGCAATGAGTTTCAGGGTGCAGTTCAAAGAAATCTTGCTTGTTTGTGAGTTTGTTTCGCCCCCTCAGGCTCAGACAATACCTCTGCGCTTTGTTTTTTGATGATCTGTGAGTTTGTATATGTGTGTATTTAAATGTGTGTTTCTTGTCTGGTTCTACTTGCTTCAATGCATTATTTAACTCCGGGCTTTACTGACCACGGTGTCCTTTATTCTCTTTCATCCAGCACGCTGTCTTGTATTCTATAGACTCCCTCTCCAGCGTGCTTCACAGCTTTCCTTTCAACTTTACTTTACCTGCTTTATTTGACATACCTGGCAGATCCTCTGCAGTAGTTTGAGAACTACCTTCCCCTTCTCGTCTTCTCCCTCCTCCTGCGTATGCATTTGACACATCAGGTCACTTTGAAGTTGTGAGAGCTCCACTGAAAGGCTTCTCTCTCTTCTTGTTCCTCTCAGGGCAAACTGACACTGCCGTTTGAGGATGTGTGGAGGATCATGTGGTCGGTGAGAGATGACACCACACTGATGTGGAGAAGCTGGTGATGCGGCTGCTTAACCACAGGTAACCACATTCTGTACACCTTAGTCTCACAATGCTACGAGAATGCAAAAACTGTTATTTGATTTTGCACTGAATTGTAAAATCCTGCCAGTTTGTATGAATGTTTTTACTTTGCTACTTTATTTTTACTCACTTAGCAGCAAAGAATGAATCTCAGAGGCTCTTGTTCTAAATGATTTGTAAAAAGCAGAAGTTGTATGAAGAGATTTCTGCAGTTTGAGCCCACACTGAGAACCTGATGGTGTGGGTTTGATGATGTGTGACTCACAGAGGACCAACTGATCTGACAGCAGTTGACTCAGCAGCTCCGTGTGCTTATATAACGGAGAGCATGAGGCAATGCAGGATGCTCGGATAACTTTATGATCAGCAGAACGCAGTTAAAAACAGATTTCTTTGATCGTTTTAACTGTACTGGGAATATGGTTAATGAATAATTTTAACATCACCAAGGGAAAGAAGTGCTGCAGAAAGGATGAGACGATCCATCCATGTATCAACCAGGCCAGCAGACGTCAGTGCTGCTGCTGCAGTGCACTGTGCGGACTCAAATTCATCAAAATTTAAATTTGCATGACTTAAAATTAAAATGAAAGATGTTTTGGTGTCTTAAATTTTAGATGTCTTTGTAGTTGCTGGAAAAAAAGGAATGGAATTTTGATGCATTCTGAATACTTAAATGGAACAACACCAGAAAACCCTTGGGAAGCTGTGTTTATGCTCTAAATCAATTTTTAATTAACTCTATTGTCCCTGTGCTACCCTGTTTGAATGCGTTGTCCAAGGCAAATTACCAAACATTAAGGTCAGTTATGGTGCTTTTGATTTGCACTGGGAAGTCGGGATTTCCCATTTCCCAGTCGGAAATGTCAACTGGAACGAACCCTGAAGTCGGATTTCTGACTCAGGAATCTAAGATGGCTGTTCCACACATCAACAGTAGTGAAAGCTGTGGTAATGCGCTGTTTATTAGCACTTCTGGCTTATTTGTGTCTCATTACACAGTCGTACACACAGTATTGTCCAAGTTGTATCTGTTGATGTGTTGCTACAGTGTTTGTATGTAGCATAATGTGTTGTTATCAGCTAGCACTAACAATGGCTAACCAGGCTAGTCTTGCAAACAACATCTTGGTTTTCCAGCTTGCACTGGAACACAATCAACTCGGGTTTGACGTCATTCCCAGCGCTGACTTCCCTCTTTCGGGATAAATGGAAAGATCATTAATGTAACCCAAAACTGACGGGGGAACTTCCATCTCAACTGTGGAAACCTGATCCCTGAGCTCATCTGCCTTTCAGCTCAACTCAGTAAGGCATTCAAAGAGCTCCTAGATACCTTTGATTCACCACTGTTAGTAAATGGGCCATTAGATGTTACTCACTCATCCAGCGCAGAGATTGACCTGTTTTCAGCGATAAATGTGTGAGTGTAAACATGCCAATGCCATTAGAGGACAAGGCCTGCAATGTGGTAATGGATGAATGTATATCTCTCAACAGTTAAACGTCCAATGTGTAGGATTTAGGGGGATATATTGGTAGAAATAGAATACACTATTCATTACGATGTTTTCATTAGTCGTTGTGTTTTCATTACCGTAGAATGAGCTGTTTATGTCTGCATATGTAGAAGGTCCTCTTCTACAGTGTCTGTCATGTTGTTTCTACAGTTGCCTAGAATGGGCAAACCAAAAACTAGCAGCAGCCACTGTAGTTTTCTTTACACGCATCGCACCCAAGAGAAGTTTTCATTAGTTATAATCTGCATCCTCACCGCTTGCTGCTACTAAATGCTACACACTGGACCTTTAAAAAAAACCAAAAAAAAAAAACCCAGATCTATAAACAAACTTAAACAAATCCAAACTTAATAACAGGCATAGCAGCACTCTTGCCCAGTTCAGTGGGGAATTGTGACAAAAGACTTCTCACTCTAAACACGTTACTTACAGTAAAGCGAGGGCTGGGTTTTGAATGTTTTTTGAGAACGGTGCCAATATGATATCTTGAGTTTTGGCACAAACACTAAAAAAACACTTTTTTCTACGCCTTATTTTGCCGAGTGTGACAAGATTTGGCACAAACTTTTTTTTCTTTTAACAAAACCCACTACATTTACATATTACAGTAAATATCTGATCAAAGGCTGAGAAGCTGACTAACCATCTGGTGCCAACTTCCAATATTTGGCAGATTTCAATAGTTGCTGCCACAGATACAGTTTTTTTATCACTCAAGAAGTAGTGAGGTCTGATACCTCCCTCAACTAAAACGACAGTATTTCTTTGGAAAATCTAAACTTTGAAGCTGCTGTGTGTGATTCTGTTGGTTTGCATGACCTTCTGAAAGCCTCTGGACTTAAAAAAAGTAAATTTAATCACTGAATGTATTTGGGAGTACATTTAATATTCCTCTTTCCAGTTTAAACATATGATGAATGTAGCACACCCACCCACACAAGTTATATCCATGCCTTGGTTTGAGATTGATGATCTTAGTAAACATGCATATAGATTGCACTCAAATTTGGTATGAGTGATCAATGTGCCAGTTAATGAATACAGATGTTAGACAAACATCACAGATGTGGCACAGACCAATAAGACACCTGCATCACTACTTTCTAACAAGAATTAGTCATAGTCTATATTAAGAAATATTGGAAACTGTTCTGAGATATACTGTCTGTTTCATCCTTATTTACAGTTGAATCATGGGAAACGTGGAGAGTCAGAATGGGGACAGTGGTTTCTACGGCGACGCAATGGGACATCTCTCCCGCAAGCACACGTCCCGGTCACTCCGTCTCTCCAGCAAGCAGCCAGTCACCCGCCGTTCCCGGCACTCTTCTTCAGTGAAACAGGAACACAGAAACTCTGATGCCTCAACTCGCTCCTCTAGCACCCCGAGCATCCCACAATCCTTAGCAGAGAACGGACTGGAGCCTTTCAATGCAACAGATGAGTTTGGAGAGTTTGGCATCAATCCTCATTGGACGCAACGTGTCGCTATGACAATGAGACCGGAGTCCTTTCAAAATGACGATGACCCCTTGGCCACGCCAACTCCAGAAACCTCAGAGGCGGACACTGTCGCTCAGGATGGAGGAGAGGATTCTGAGGGGGAGGGGGAAGGGGAGGGAGATGTTGTTGGTGAGGAGAGGTACCTCCAGCGGATGACCGAGGGTCCACGGGAGGGAGGGAGTTTTAAAAAGAAGCGGTCTAAGTCAGCAGACATGTGGAGAGAAGACAGCTTGGAGTTTTCTCTGTCTGACCTGAGCCAGGAGCATCTGACCAGCACTGAAGAGATGGTAGATGGGGGAGAAGAAGAAGAGGAGGAGCAGTTCACACGCCCTAGAGGCAACGCAGGTAAGAATTGTAAACATGCACACGAACACTATTATCCTGACTATTAGTTACAAAGACCACCAGAGGTGCAAATTGTGCTTACATTTGCACAGATGTTAAGTCACAATTGACTAGCAATATTACCATCTTGAATTGATACAGTAAATACTGAAGTTTCTAGGATTTTTACTCAGTTTTCTAAAGAACGGTTGCTGATGGTTGCCAAAATGCTCATAAAAATGTATATCTGTGCATGTGTGCAGGGGTGTTAGCTCGATTTGATTCACTTCAGAGGTGGTGAGGGGGAGGAAGGTGGGAAAAATTGCAGAGAGACACTCACCGAGTGGGGAGAAATGATTTGAGAAAATCTGCTGATTGAAGGTTAGCTGCCATCCATCAGTTGCAGCAGTTCAGTTGATCACAGGGTTGTTAGCTTAACTGGCGCTGCGCAAGAGCTGCTGGAGATCAGCGCGACAGCAGGCGGTAGCTGGTAACTTGACTGCTGAAGGTCTAAACGATGCCCCAGGTGGTCAGCTAGCTCAGGATAATGGATGGGCTCGCCACACGCACACACACACACACACACACACACACACACACATGCTCACTCACAAAAATCACAAAGATTCACAGAAGGACACACATGGGGAAGGTTAATTTACACGTCAAATGTGGCAAAGTAATGTGAAGGTAACTGACAGTAATCAGGATATGCTTACCTCACCTTGCTCACACACACACACACACACACACACACACACACACCCACATGCACAGATGCGCACACTGCCCTGCAATAACCACCTGTGTATTTTCCAGGCTCAGCTGAAAGGGCATCTTCTCTGGACCATCTGTGCAGCCAGCAGAGTCCTGGCCTCAGGGGGCAGAGGAGCCGCTATGCTAAAAACCGGAGAGAAGCACAGTGCGATGGAGACGGAGAAGGGGAGGAGGGGTTGATGTCTCCAACCGAGGAGGATGGTGGCGGGTATGGAGCATTTACGCTCCCCTGCCGACGCTCCCACTGCCTGTCAGAGGGCCTGGCAGGGCTCGGCATCCCTGCTGCACCGTGCCCTGCTTTCCAGGGACGGCGTGCACAAACTACTCAGGTTAGATCATCTTTTATGAATATATGAGTAAAGATACAAAGTAGACATTAATCAGGTTAAATGTTATTTCTCTACTTTTCTGTGGTTCTATTTTGTTTCTTCTGTCTCTCCTTTCTAAAATACAGACCCCTAAACATAGAATGATAGAGGACTTTGTTTATCAGTAGTGTCCAGGAAGTTCAGCAAGTTCACAGACATGACAAAGGACAGCAATTAAAGTTTTGTCGACAACCAGAGACATTTCCTGTGTGTCCTCATGCTGCTCAGTTGTGTGTACATGTTTTAAGTATGTGCATCCAACTATGTGTGTATATTTGTGTTGTGGGGAAAGGGATTACATGGAGTCAGATAGAGAGTTGCTGTAGGGCTACTTGTCCACTGCTGGCCTGGTTTCTCCATTCCCCCTCCAGAAATTAAAGCATTAAAGCATCATATCTTTCAAGCCCCATTCACCAACGACACACACACACTGTCCTAATATGCATAAACAGGCACACAAAGACATTTTGAACATAATTTAGAAGCTTTTCGTACAATGTTACAAAAGCAGATTCACCCAGAGGATAAAAGAGGAACAAAGTCACTGTAATGCATCACCAAGTAGCCAATTAATAAGAGATTCACTGGACAAAACAAGACAACTGCTTATGTGCTTTTTGTAAATTTCATGTGTCATTGATAAAAAAAAGTTGCAAAATAAGAAGGAAGTACTAAAATAGCAAACCAGGCTTTTCTTTCAACTCATTCCCAGAACCCCCAAGCACCCTTGGATAGCGGAGCACCCTAAGTGCTTATTATAAATTCATCTAGCCAGGCTGAGGGGGTTGTTAGACCGGATATAAATAGACCGACAACACAGCAAAACAAAGAGAAAAAGAACAGAGGGAGACTCGGTTTGGTGAGAGAAAAGTGTGAAAGCACAGAGAACCTCTCGCTCAAAGTGAAAAATTTCTTTTAGCATTTAGCAGAAATGCATGGAAAAACATGAACACCCACCCACAGACATATAAACACAACAATATAAACCCAGACACCCCTTTGTGTAGCCTAAGCTGCGTGTGTTCTCTTTGTGTTTGTGCATATTTTGGCTATCCAAAAATATCTATAAATATTTCTGTATATGAATTAATAATCCATAAATTAATTAGTTCTGTTTCGTCCCTGTTTTTCTGGCTCACAGGACATCTCTGGTGTTTTGGGTGAGGGAAGTGAGTATGGCGACAGTGGCATCGATGGCGTCACCACAGAGATAGACGGAGACGGAGAGTTGGTGTCACGGCGCTGTAAGGCCATGTCGGCCTCTTTCTCAGTGTACTCAGCTACCGAGAGCAGTGTCTTTAACGGGAGCGACAGCGGGAGCAGCAGCGCAGGAGGAGGAGAAGGACGAGGTGGCGAGGGAGGCAGGGGAGGAGTGTATGAGAATTTCCGGAAGGAGCTGGACAATCAAGCCTGGGTTAGTTACTTTGTGTGTGTTTCTATGTTATTCCCTTTTTAAACAAGGGTATAAATGATAGATCCAACATGTTTTTGTCACTCAATGTTTCCATCATTCTCTCATCAGACACATCAGGGTCGGGACTGCACGGAGGAGGCTGGCTCCGCTGTGAGTGACGAGCAGAGCAGTGGCACACTCAGCAGTGCATATCCATCGGACGCTCTGATTGGCTGTGCACAAGGTACAGTCAGGAAGGCAGGGGCTCTGGCTGTGAAGAACTTCTTAGTGCATAAGAAAAACAAGAAAGTGGAATCTGCAACAAGGCGCAAGTGGAAACACTACTGGGTCTCTCTGAAAGGTGAGCATAGATTAAGGCATAGACATTCATGCTTTTATGTTTAAGATTATTTAAGATTTTTACCTGTTTAATTTTAAACTAAAGCATGCAGCCACGTCACACTCAGATGAACATCTTAACCCAACCCCAACCTGTTTAATCTCTCACTCCCTCTCCTGTTTGACTGTAATCACATCAGTCTTAACACAGTCCATGCCCTTGGTTGTCACCTCTGCTGCTCCCTCTCACACACTTCTGTGTGGCCTTACATCCTCTCTCCTCAGGCTCATCACAATTTAATTTTACGGCGGCATCCATGTCAAATCCAATCTAGTCCCTTAGAAATGCACAAGATACAGCAGCTGCATTCCTGCCTGCCTGCTGTCCTCATATCCATCCCCCTAATAATAAATAAACCACTGTTCTACACTTTAATACACTTTGTATATTGCAGTGAGGTATTTAAAAGCCTTTTTTTGCTAATTGGTTTTAATACAATAAAATACAGGACTTAATGTGACATCAGTAAGAAAAATCCTTTTTCAGTCTTCCTGTTTCTCTCTGTCTTTCTTTTCTGCTTCTCCAAGGCTGCACTCTTTTCCTGTATGAGTCAGATGGTCGCTCTGGGATCGACCACAACAGCGTCCCCAAGCATGCATTGTGGGTGGAGAACAGCATTGTTCAGGCCGTCCCTGAACACCCTAAGAAAGACTTTGTCTTCTGCCTTAGCAACTCAGTGGGAGATGCTTTCCTCTTCCAGGTGAGAGAGACACGGGTACTTAAAAACATCTACGAGAAATAGCAGTGCACTTTCTCACAAAACAAATGGGAAGGGAAATATTTTACTCACCCATACAACTAACACTGAAACAGCAGCTGTATTTCAAAGTCAAAAACATAATGTGGTTTCTAAGTTATTTCATTGTTTTTTGGGACTGAATGAAGTCAGTAGATTACCAAACAGAGACAGAGATGGATGGGAATGAAAGGAGATCTAATTTCCCCTGGGGTGTTTGTGTATGTGTGTGTGTAGCACACAAGTACATGACATTTAGCCGAGTGTGGGAGATAAGCCAGTCCTGTGTCCATGTGTTTGTTTTATGTTTGACATGTTTAAAGGCCACACTGTCATACTGTGACAGTGATCCACCACAGTGACCATTGTGTAATATTAACATGTGTCTATTTATATGCATGGCAGCTGTCGGCAGTGACATTCAATCAATGAATGGGAAGATAAGTAATAAAATGATGATGAGATTGCAGTGACCACCCTCACGCTGAGGCTAATAATGGGACTCATACTTCAATTCTTTTAGCTGTCAATTTCTTGATTTTTTTTTATTTTTTTCCTGTCTTACTCTTCAGAGATGTCATCAGTTAATTCTCCCTTTTCCCTTCTCCTGTCAGACATCTGGCCAGACAGAACTGGAGAACTGGATTACGGCGATCCACTCTGCATGCGCCGCTGCTCTGGCTCGGCAGCATCACAGGGAGGATACAGTGCGTCTGCTGCGAACCGAGATCCGCAAGCTCGAGCAGAAGATCGACATGGACGAGAAGATGAAGAAGATGGGAGACATGCAGCTGTCTACCGTCACCGACGCCAAGAAGAGAAAGACTATACTGGAGCAGGTATGGAGCAAGGACAGAAGGAGGCAAAAGGGAGTTATGAGTCAGGAACTCTGGAAGTACTCAAATAGATTAAAGCTGCTGTTCGTACAGTAATAACACGCAAGTTCAAAAACAGAGGAATCAGTCTCTGTGAAAAAGCCTTTTCATATTATCATGCTGCAAATTAGTCATACTTTTGTCAATGTGATGCTGATCTGAACCAGGTTTGTGATTTCATGTGCTGAGCGCCCTGCTGAGCGCCTTTAACCTCCAGTTGAGTTGAGTGAAAACACCTAAGGGGCTTTACAGATGCACATCTTTGTACCTTCGAACTGCACCAATGCTCTCACACACTGAATTCTCAGTACTATATCATCTTTACTGTGTGGCGTCATCCAGACAAAATGTTCTTAAGGAAGTACTTGCATCGACAGATGTGTTTAAATATTCTGACTGGTGTTCATTTATGAACACATTCAAGTGCAGCAGAATGCAGAATATTCATAGCACATGTTTAAACACATGCAGTGCATATTATTAGCCGGCAGGTGAGCCTGAGATCTCTTGCTAATTCTTCCATATTCAATAGCTGTTTTGAAACGAGTCACAGCTGGAATTTCAAAGCTCTTTTAAGATCTGATTTTTTTTTTTTTTCACTTTCAGTGGAAGATCGCGTGTAGCTTTAGTCTTACTCTATGCATGCATGTCTGGAGTTGCTGCTCATGGTTAAGAAAGCATTGCATGTAAACATTGCAAGACAGCTAAAGAATGTGCCCTCAAACAATGGAGCTCCTTGTAGGACCAAGTCTCTGTCTTTGTATGTGTGTGGCATGTGGGTGACAGTTAATGAATGAAAACAATATTACATAATAAAAAGCACCAGGAAGTGGTTAATCTCAGCATGCAGAGTGTGTCCCATTTCTGAGAAAACACCGGAACCCATTGGCTTCACGACTATAAATACATATTCTACAAATGTGGGATTAAAAGAGTGAAAAAGCCTCAACCTGAGCTGTGGATTATATCATTGTCTGACTCTATTTCAAGATCGTTATCTGTATTAATCTACAAAATGGGTTTGCATAAATTGGCAGGAAAACTGAATTAAAGACTCAAAGAAAGAACATTTTTTTATGCGGACAATTTACCCAAAAATAAAAAATACATAGTTGTCCTCTTACCTGTAGTGCTATTTATTCATCTAGATTGTTCTGGTGTGAATTGCCGAGTGTCTGTCTTCTGTCAAATATAATGGAACTAGATGGCTCTCAGCTCAAAGAACCAAAAAAGTGTATTTAAAAAACACTCAACAGCGATGTCTCTTTCCAAAAATCATGACACAGTTACTCAAGGTTATCCACAGACCATGTTGTGAGCAGTTTCATGTAAGAACTATTTTCTTTCTACCGAACTACACCCGCCAACCATATTACTGAGCAGAAGGAAGCATGCATCTACTCATGAGCAAGAGGCTTAAAGGAAATGGCCACTTTAGAATGAAAATACAGACAGTACTTACTGACCTTCATGCCAACAAGAAGTTAATCCACAAAACTGTTTCGGGGTATCGGAGGATCACAGCTAGCCGGAATAACAGCCACACTTGAAGTGCATGGAACCCACATTTTCAAAATGTAATAAAACTCTGCTAATGCATTTCAAAAACGTTAGAACGGCTTGTCCGTCGTAATCCAAGTGTCCTGAAGCTGCGGCATGCAAAATTGACTTGAAAAGACGTAATTTACTCAACTTTTACAGCATCATTTCTCACCGTGGTTAGCCTGCCCTGCCGACATGCTGTGTTTACGTGGCAACTTGCGCGAGACTCCAGAACTAGCACCACCACTAGCCATCAGCTAGTCTTGTGCGAGTTGCCACATAAACACAGCACGCTTGCTTCAAGTGTAGCTGTTATTCCGGCTAGCTGTTATCCTCCAATACCCCAAACGAGTTTTGTGGATTAAAAAACTACACTGGACTTCTTGTCGGCATGAGGGTCAGTAAGTACTGTCTGTATTTTCATTCTAGCACAGTGGCGCTAGGTGAGTGGGCAGTAGATGCATTCTCCCTTGTTCAGAGTGATTCAGTTGGTGGATGTAGTACAGTAGAAAGAAAATAGTTCCTACATAAAACTGCTCACAAGGTTGGTGGATTATCTTGAGTAACCTGGTCGTGATTTCGGGAAAGATACATTGCAGTTTTTTAAATGTACTTTTTTGGCACTTTGAACACCACAAGCTGAGTGCCATTGAGTCCCATAATATTTGAGAGAAGGCAGTCATCTCAACGATTGACATCTC
The DNA here is from genome assembly GCF_011397635.1 of Epinephelus fuscoguttatus. NCBI lineage: Eukaryota > Metazoa > Chordata > Actinopteri > Perciformes > Serranidae > Epinephelus > Epinephelus fuscoguttatus. Next base: position 28,463,006 of record NC_064763.1, on the reverse strand, counting down.
CAACAATCAGCAACTCACACCAAAACAATCTCGACTGATGAATAGATTGTAATTAAGAAAAATAAGTGCTTTTGATTTTGGGCGAACTGTCCATTTAAGTCTTAGAACAAATATGTATAGGCAGTAACCAGTGCAAATGAAGTCTAGATTGTGTTTTATTGCGAGTGTGTGTGTGTGTGTGTGTGTGTCTGTCTGTCTGTCCCTGTGTTCCACCTCCCACGGCCCACCCTGTGATACATTGCACATAGCACAGCAGGTCGGAGACTGGTGGGGGTTGTGTTGGTGAGTAATACCTCTCCACAGGGGCTTCAGCACTCCCACATCTCACTCCTGCTGAAATGACCAAATAACCATCTAACAAAGAGTGATCTCTTATGCATATTTTATCCCTTTGTTTTGTCTTTATCACTGCTGTGGTTTCCATCAGTGGCCAAATGTGGAGCTGTTGGATCTAATCTGCAGAGTTTGCTTATCTTGCATAATCACAAATCCATTCCTTTCACTTTCTGGTAGATCTTCCTGTGGGAGCAGAACTTGGAGCGGTTTCACATGGATCTGTTCCGCTGCCGGTGCTACCTGGCCAGTCTACAGGGCGGTGAACCCCCCAACCCCAAACGCCTGCTGGGCTTCGCTTCACGTCCCACCAAGCTGGCCATGGGACGACTGGGCATCTTCTCTGTCTCTTCCTTCCATGCACTGGTATGAAAAATGCTCATGCACCAGCTCACAAACACGTTTTTTAATACTCATGTGCGACTGGTCTTTCCAACTCTCTCCCTCGCTTACTATAATTTTACTCTTAAACTTAATCAGAGCTCCTTAATCCAAACCTCAGATTCTGTCCCACGTGTCTCTACGTGTTCCAATAAGCATTGCATGAGAGGTTACCAACTGCTGACCCTCAATACCAGCTTGGAGAGTGGGTGTGTTTATCTGGCTGTTAGAGTGAGCATCTTGTCACACACGCCCACTGAAAGAATCTCTGCTCGCCTGACAAATTTGCAAGCTAACAGACATTTCATGTAGCCTGAGGTTGAAACACACTACAACTTAACCACAGTTAATTAGGAGCAAGAATGAAGGGGAAGGCTAAATGATGAATATCTCTATAGTGGCTTTGCACAGTAGCTACCCAAACTACCCAAATGTTGCAGCCAAAAGTGTTTCTGCAAAGCCAGACCACAAGTGTGCCGATTCAGACTGTAGCTGGCTACCTGAGCAGAAGCAAAGCTTTGGGTTACAGTAATATTTTCAAGTGAATTTTTTGTCAACACCGTGAGTAATTAATCACCAATTTTGTTCATATTGGCAGGGTTATCGCTAATGAAATTTTGTAGCTGTCAGTACAGAGTTTTCATTACTTTAAGTTTTAAGTTTATTTACTTTATTCATCCCCCTGAGGGGAAATTCAGTGTTTTCACTCTTGCTTGTCAATTACACACAGGTCCGAAAGACACACACATGCACAAACATGAAGTGGAGAGAGATGTCAGAGTGAGGGGGCTGCCCTTTGGTCAGGCGCCCCGAGCAGTTGGGGGTTCGGTGCCTTGCTCAAGGGCACCTCGGCAGTGCCCAGGAGGTGAACTGGCACCTCTCCACGCTCCATATTTTGGTCCGGACGGGGACTCGAACAGGCAACCCTCCAGTTCCCAACCCAAGTCCCTATGGACTGAGCTACTGCCGCCCCCAGAAACCCCCTTAGAAACAATCCACAGTAAAGCTGACTGCAGCTGTGACATAACTGATCTCTACTGAGCTTCAGCCTGCCTGCTCTGATAGTGTGTCATCTTAGACTTAAACAAAATTGTCTTAGAGAGTTTTTATATTTTCATGGAAATTTTTTTCCTCATCATGATACAGGAAACTAGATGTAACCTTGCATATACATAATCTTTATTAACAGATATCTGCATATGTATCCAGAATCTGTTGGCAAAGGGACAAGATTTTGGGAATGGAAGTGTTCTGGTTTCCGTTTGTAGTCCAAGTAGTACTAACCAATCATGTTTGAATGGCAGGTAAACAGTCCATGTGGAGAGGCAGAATTCATTCTTGAAACTCAATGGCTATTATCCAACAATAAGTTAGCTTCATGTTAGTTTTTAAAACATTTATTTGCCTTCATATGCAGATATGAGTCTGTAAAGATTAGCCAAAATGGTGGACGTGCAGAAGAGGAAGTCATGGCCCGGGTGTTCACTGGTTACACTGGATCAACACAAAGTACTTGATCTTACCCCCAGAGGCTTATCGTCATCAGACATTACCTGATGGGTTCCAGGATTGGCATGTACATACCTGCACACACTGTCTTCACCTCGCACATTCAGATCATTTTCTCCACATATTGTCTTGATGCTTACTGCTCTAGCCTGTGGCTAAAGGCCAAGTCATTAGCTCAGAGCTCTGAACCGTGCTCTCGTTGTCACCTCGTGCGCTCCAAGAATGTACAGAATGAAACACCAACATGGACGTTATGATCTATATGCTGCTGTGGATCACGCGGCTGTGTGCTCTGCCAAATATCATCCTGGAAACAAAGAGCAGAGCAGAGCACAGAGAAAGAGGTGGAAACAATATCTCTATAGGCCAGTTTCATACAAGCAGGCCATCGGATACACCAGTCATACGCACACACACACTCACACTTACAACATCAGAGGTTGATGGTGTTTTTTTGTGACTGGTGAATCAATACGAACTCTGTTAGTAAGCTGCCATCCCTGAGGCACTTTCCCACAAACAGGCTTAACACTCTCTGCTCTGCTGACCCCCCCTTCCCTTTACTGCCTACACCCTCACTTCCTTTGTCTCCCTGTCTCTGTTTCCTACTCTGTCTCTCTTAGTCTCTCCTTCTTCATGTCTGCCTTATTTTCTTCACCTTCTCTTCCTCTCTGTCTCACTCCCCATCTTCTTTCCCTTTTAGTATTTCATTAATGCATTAGTAAAATACTGCTATAAACAGGCACTGTATGCTTTGCTATATAAATGAACTAAAGGGAAATTAAATACGTTAACAGAATAAAGAATAGAACTTGGTAATTAATGAATGAAATAAAGGAACATTAAGAAGAACCAATTCACATCGCCTCCGGCAAAAGATAACTGTCCTCTCTCTCAACTCTTAGCTGTTTTTCCTCAGCTACAAAAAGAACACCTCTATTATTATTTTTCTTTTTTTTTACTTTCTTCAGTAATGCCTTTTACTCATCAGGGCTGTTATTATCCGTAGCCAAAAGGGACGCCGTAATAAAATAGGCAGTAAAAAGGCCTCTTGCACACAGCTTACATAAGAAGAGTCTTAGAGACAGTTTGACCTATTATGTTTGAAATGTGTGTGTCTTATGAGCAGAGACCAGTGAGCACACGCCCACACAAGTACAGTATGTGCTTGTGTGCACATACAGTACATACATGTGCATCAAAGTATGCATTCGTTTACCGTATAGTGAGTCAGAGCTGCTCATATAGCCCACAAGTTCAATGTGAATTAACCCAGAAATGCCAGGAGTGGTTTCTCTTTGAACATGTTGTGGGTCAATGAGGGAGATGAGAGGTTGAGTGTGTTCACTGTTTTCCAATAGTGTATACTGTGCAGCTGAAAGTATGTGTTTTTTATGTGTGTTTACATGCCTGTTAACGTGCATTTATACAGTATATATGAGTGCAAGAAGTGGCTTATAGAGCAAACACAGACAGCCACTGCTGTCAGTGTATAGGATATGTACGTAGTCTCCCAGTCCCCTTTTTTTTTCTTCTCTTAGTCCGTTCAATTTAACTGCAGCTTAACAATTAAATAAAAGCAAAGAAGATAAATAGTATGAAATATAATTATCATATTAATTGCAATCAATCAATTATGTGAAATGCTTTTCAGAATTAATGAGAAACTGTGAATCTGAATTAGTTTAAGTACTTGAGAAATTACACATACAACATATCCATATATGCATAACATACTGAACATACTGAACACAAATGCGTAATATTTACTGGACAAGCTGTGTAGCCATGGTGGCATTGCCTACTCTGAACCCTTTTATAGATAGCAGGTCATTTAGATGTAAGATAATTAAAGCTTGGTAACAGTGTATTGTAACTGGATTATTGTAATTGTAAAAATTGAATTATTATCTACAAAGGAAATACATAAAAGTCCAAGTAAAACCTTTGAAATTTGAATGTAAAATAATAATGTGGATGGATCATAACACGACTCTATAATTAGGGTTCATATACCTTTTCCACTGGATTCATGTTTTCTTTAATTACCATTATCACAGGTGTCAGCCCGAACAGAAAGCAGCATCAGGAGGCGGAACCAGGCCATGCCTCGCACCTTCAGTAAACGTCGCAGCCGTTTCTCCTCCCTCTGGGGACTGGACACCGCCTCCAAGAGAAAGACTAAGGGGCATCCTTCAATCAACCAGGTAATCATAGTGATCCATACTACAAGCTTTTGATTTCACAGTTTTTGGTATTGGACTGTGACAGCGCGAGAGAAACCCCTCATAATTCTCACTAAAAGAAAAAACGCTCTGGGTTGTTTGTATTCCTATAAACCAATCACAGTCGTTTTGGGCGACACTAAGCCCAGGTCGCAGTGACGGTGCCCTTAAAGAAAAGTGTTTGGAGGAACCTTGTTTTGGTGGAGAGGTAAGCACTGGCACTAAAATGGCAAAATCTTTACAAAAGAAGATGCCACATAAAACATTAAAAGACGTTTTAACGTGTAGGTTGCTAGCTTGAAGATTACTGTTGTTGTGTCACACAGCCCTAAACAAAGTGTGGAAATAGGTCTGGCTATGCGAGACTAGTTCCAGGTAGGGACAGGGATTTTGAAAACAGTACGCATAGGAATTAACATGTTACTGTCTGAGATAGGCAGCCAATGAGCCAGAGTATATAGTAACAGTTTGGAGACAAAGAGATAGAGGTTGTGTATTGAACTTTTGGAAATTGGACTAAAGAATTAGTTAGTGAAATTAGACTTTGGTGATGCTCCAATTTAGTAACTACACAACATTTTACATACATGTTGGTTTTGACATGCAAATTAAATGCTCAACTAAACATAATGCAGGTTTGCAGGTTTGATAAAGTGTTAAGATGTTTCTAAGGAGTGTCTTCTACTTGCTGTGTATGATATATTTGGATGCATTTGCCATATACTGTTCTCTGTGTGGCTGCAGGTCTTCGTTGATGGGATGGAGCCGGTGAGGAAGCCATTGGAGCGCATGTTTGAAGACTCTGCCAGTGAGAAATCTGTAAGAGCTCAGCCGTCTTTACAAGACAAAAGCACCAACACAGTACAAATGCCCTTTTATATTAAGGATCGTAATAGAATTGCATCCTCCTTGACAATTTTAGGAGACGTGTTTTATTTTAAATCTGCCCTGTTCTGAAAAATGTTTGCTGTTGAAAGTGATAGGTAAAAGTTAAATTCCAATAGGCCCAAACTTGTCTCCATTCCCACTGTGGTGGCTGTTTATGTCTGTACTGTAATAATCTGCTAAGGCTGAACACTAAATTCCTCCTCCCTTTTGATGCACCACAGAAAACCAGAGCTTGTTTAGCTGTAGGCTAATTCCTTGTCATTGTTTGCTTTTTGCATAAGCCAGCATAAAAATCAGTGGGGCATCTGATGAACCTTTGTGTTGTATAATGGGCTACGGGCTTCTTAAGACCCCGAGGCCATCACCATTGCTGGATTTTCCACCTCCATTCACTTAACTGATATCCTTTTGGTGCACTGGCTCTTCATTTGGCGGGGTATCTGGGGGAAGCACAAAATCCCTGCACCCTTCTGCATCAATGAGCATTTCTTTGAGGTCATTTTCAAGCTCCTGCTTTAATGTTTTCAGACATCCACTTCCTAGCTGGGGAGTGAAAGGAGAAATTTGCAGACCATGAAACTTTAAAAGCAGCAGAATCTCGTCTTTCCTGAATGTTAACAGATGATTCTTGAGTTTATTTGTATTATATAAACAACCCTTTTCATCTTCTGCATCTGTTCTTCTTCCTGCACCACATGACAAATGATTTGCCTCACCAGATTTTGCAGGGCTAACTTGGGTTTAATCCTGTCTTCTCCTTTTTCTTACTGCCGACCACTTTATGTCATAGCCAGAAATAATGCTATTATTCTTCTTCTCTATCATCGGTGTCAAACACTATTTTCAGATCCGTGTTGACAGATTCCCATTTCTTCTTTTCATTTGCTCCAGGCGATTCTGACTCTATCAGCATCATTGGCTTTGGTCTGGAGGGATATTTCTGTCTGCTAATCCCTCTGAGACAAATTTGATCCGATATGTTCAGATCATTAGCTTTCTGATGTTTCAACAAATTATGCAGACATTTGCTACCAAAGGACCTTGCAGTTTCACACCATCTGTGCTCTTGTGTTCCTGTCACATTGACCACAATTTACAGACAATTGCAAATAATGAATAATATCTCCAGACAGAAAATAGATCACCCATGGCCACTACAGGATTGTAGGTTTCCAGTAGTACCTTATCATAGGCTGATAAATTGTGAATTTATGTGAACTATGAGGAAAAAATGTCCAATTACCCATGGGTTGTGCAAGGACAAGCTCGCCAGCTCCATATTTTATGAGAACTGGTAGAAGGCAGCAGAGATGAGGAGGGAGGGAAGACGAGTCTGTGTGTGTGAACTCGGTTCATGGAAGAAAACTCTGCAGCACTCACACACTCTGACCGTTGAGGCCCCCAGTGGCTCCTTGGGAAATTGATTTCCTTCCACCCACGTCCAACTTCAGCTGGCAGGGTATGGGATGACAGTGAAGAAATGCATAGGAAGTACGCTTCAGTTGGTTGTAAGGTGGAGCTGGAAATGCTGCATCAGTAGAAATGAACATCTTTCGTAAGATTACTGTAGTTCCAAGTGTTCACATCTGATAGGCTTGTCCTGGATTTAACTCTCCGTTTGTTCTGGGGAATCCCACTGATGGCAAAAAAAGGGAGTGAGTGAGAAGGAGAGTTTAGTGAGCTGCCTAGGACCCCCGCCCCCCAGCAGTGGCATCCAACACGGGCCAGGAGGGGAGCCAGATGGTGCTGAGCAGGGCTGGGGAGTTCAGGGAGTTGGGGGAGGTACTAGTTATGGGCCCCCCGGTCTGTTGTCTGTCTGAGAAAATGTGCGTGTGTTTTTTCTTTATAACTGCGTGTGTCTGTATTTTGTTTGTGCATGTGAACATGCACACATGTGTTTGTTTGTGCATACAAAAATGTGCTTTTGCATATAGTTGTCTCCTTCTGTTTCTTTCTCCATCTCACTATCTAACCAGCATAAAAATTCACACACACACACACACTCGGATAGTTCATTCAAACAGGGACCACCGGGCTGGATTGTTAACAGTCAGCAGATTGTATGGCGTAAATGAAAGATGGGAGGGAGGGAGATGATGGAGTGATGTGCAGATAGAGGTAAAGGGGCACCAGAAGGAGAGGCAGTGATTAGTGTTAGGGGGGGTTGCAATAGAGGAATGAAAGAATAAACGAGTTTGTGGATGGTGTTACCTGATAGGAGGAGATAAGGTATCAGTGACAGACAGTGTGAGGTCGAATAGAAGAGATGAGCGGGACAGAATCAGAGGAGAGAGGCTGACGCGGCTGCCAGATTGTGAGAGGTCAGGCTGATTGGCTTAAAGGTTACAGACTATGCTTTGAAGTGAATGCACACACATACTGTATGTAACGCATACCCACGCTGGGAGACAGTTGTACCAAGAGGCTCTCATCAACACAAATGAATTAGATTTTGTAATCAGATCTCCTGCTGCTTTCAGGCCACCACCAGTATCCATCATATTAGTCTAATCAATCTTAGCAAATCTGTGTTAGTGAACAAGAAGGGGATTAACACATGATTTAAGCAATTTGAATTGTGGATAATAGAATATGTTTTTCCTCTTTTACTGAGCAGAACCTCAATTAGAATTGAAAGGTTTTCATGATAACATTGAATTTATTATGGGGTGCCTTCTTCGTTCACTGAGCACCAAGGCTGCTCAAACATGCATAAACCCTCTCTCTCTCTCTCTCTCTCTCTCTGCCTGTGTGTGCGTGTTGCATTTTCAGAAGGAGAGAGAGGGCTCAGTAAAAATCCTTCCTCAGCAAAACGTAGACAGTGACATTTGGGTTCCCGATTACCTGACTCCCTCCTGGGTGTGCCTGCCGAACAATCAGCCTGTCCTGGCCATCATACAGCCCGGCGAGACAGCGCTGGAAGTCCTGAGCACCGTCTGCAAGGTGGGCTATTACTGATAGCAGTGCAAACGTTTAAGTACATGCTGCACAATACATTGCACATAAGAGTGATATTAAAGACCGAACATTATGCACTTGTTCAACAATTTGGAGTGATGTAGGTGAGATACAGCCTTTTCGTTCTCTTAGCTCATTGCTTTATTGCATGTCAGCCTGCACACACACATATAGACACACATAAATGCAGCAGTCAACAGCTGTTCTTCATGCAAATAATTCATTTTAACAGGTTTGTCAAACCACATGCAATGTTAAGGAACGCGTCTCAATTGCAGGCAGCTCTGTTGAGGGGAGTTTTGAATACCATAAGCGGTTGCATAAGGATGAAATCTTACTATTTTACAGTCTGTTGACAGCTGAAGACAGGCAAACATGCAAAAGTCAACCTTTTAAAATTCGTCTCGTCTTCTTGAATTTAAATCTGAATATGAATCTGAGAATACCGAGATATGAGACTGTCTCTGGCACTTCTACTAGGGCAGAAAATAACACTGTAGATGCCGCCTGTGCACTTTGACTGACAGTGTCACAGATCTTTTCCCCGACGTTTTCTCGCCTTACAATATACACTGCATACTACTGTCTGACACAGTCTTGTCAATTTTCTTTGCACTCCATCTCCTCTTCGCTTTAATTGGACTCAGCCAGAGACACACGACAATAATAATGCCTAATGATATGTATACATTTCAGGTCTGTTGAAACAAGTGGAAAGCTGATTGGCATGTGTGTGGGCGTTTGTGTGCATGCATGCTACAAAAATGTCACAAGGAACTGGAGCATCTAATTCATGGCCCTTGTGTGTTACATGCATGTAGATATATGTGAATTACATACATGATTTAATACACGGTATATGTCTGTGTCAGGGGATATAGCTCTATCATAAGCTATAGAGTGTGGCAATGGAAATCATAATGGTGTTTTGCTTGGTGACTTTAAAATACTAACCATGTGTTACCTTAGAAGACAAGATTGGCGTCAAACCGCAGGGAAAATAAATCACAAGCAATTAGAGTGAGTCTTATTTTGGAAGGAAGAATGAATACAGTGGTTATGATTGTCTATTTTAGGAGTTACCTCCCATTAAACACTTCATTACTCTCTTTTCTTGTTGCCTCCAGACCCACAAGATAGACCCCTCCGGCCACTACCTGTGTTTGAAGATGTGGATTGACAACCAAATGCTCTTTTATGTTCCCACGCTCGAAGAGGACATCTCTGATCTGGTGAGAAAACACACACTGTGGTAACAACCTGTGATGAAATAACGTGACAACACCCATATCAGATAATGAAAGATATGCAGTACAGTTATTTCACTATATGTGTAATTTTAAGTTCCTTTTTTTGTTTTGTTTTGTGTTGTATTACAGTCTCAACTAAGACACAACGTCCCATTTGGATTTTAGGGTCTTCACCTTATTACTAATTAATTTTTGTTTCATTCTAGGCAGATCTGGATGCAAGCTTGTGCATGTTTTATGACTTGGATGACAGATTTAATTTGCAATGCATACAAAATTCCCAAGATGCGAAAAAAAAGCAGCATCGCATACGCTATAAATTATGCAAAATAGCATTCCGAGTGTATTATGTGCACTATTATTCATATAAACAATCACTCTCATTGAAAAGGACCTCACCTCCACATTATTCAGCCCGCTGCGAACCCCAGAATGAATTCTCTTTGCGACGGTGTTTTGTAGGTGATACACTGAACTCAGTCGCAAAACAAAGTCATTGTATAACTGGCTCTTTTTCCTCAAGAGGTCTTTTATCTCCCTGCTTTGATCAGTGACTCATTTCACCCTCTTTCATCCTTGGTCTATGATATTACATTATTATTTTCTCCACAGCGAAGCACATTACACACTGCAGACTCCTGTCCCCCGTCTGTTGCTTCATACACACAGCTGTGTCTATGCTCTCGCCCGCTGTGAGGTCAAACCGTCGTCTGAGAACCCACTCACTTCTCAGACTTGACCTGGATTTTGACCCCGCAACCTTCACGTGCGATTGCTCCGTTAAGGAGCCTGAATAATACATGAATCTATCCATTCTTTATTAAGAGTGATAACATGACCTTGACCTCCATTTAACAACACCGCCATCCTCCATTTTATGCCAATTAAATATGATTTTCTTGTGTTTGCAGCTCTACAAAGAGATTGAGATTTGCCCCAAAGCTACCAAGGTGATCCGGTTTGACAAAGCAGAGTCCTGCACCATTGGATACGGTATGCTTGTCTCTGACAATATCCCTTTTTAAACCTGTTCCTGTTATACTCTTAAATTCTGTATCAAATTGATTTTTTAATAGACTTCATTGAGTCATGCTTTGTTAGTCACTAAAGAGGGATGACCCAGTGTGAGTGCATTTAATTTAAAGTGGATCTAATCGCTTGGTAGTTACAAGGCAGCAGTTCACACTGTCAAAGTGAGATTTTTCAAAGAGGGCTGGAAGAATTAATGACTCAATCTCTGAGTGTCGTGTTATCCGCATCCATAGGTTTTTCTGTGGCAGTTATAGATGAAGATGGGATGCAGCAGCTTCATATTACTGAAGTGAAAACCGAGGGACTGGCCTCTGCTAAAGGTACATATTTATTTTTTATTAACAAGCAAACACGAAGGATGGATTTTATTGCACATTCAGTACATAGAAGATGAAATAAATAAAACAAAACACAAATCCAGGACAGGTACTATTGCTGAACCTGTATGCATAACACTAGGGATTATGTCAAGGGTATGTAAAAGCATGGCACATATTTCTCTCTTGAGTTGACATTGCACACTCAACACCCAAACACCTGACCTGAGAAACACCTGATCCCACATGGCGTCTTATCAGTGCAGCCTTGTGTGACTGCATCGCATCAGATGCTGAGCCAACAAAGCTAGATCTCTTTTGTTTGAGAGAGAAGCCCAGTGGCTCGGGACAGATAAAAGAAGTGGTGAAGAGAAAGAAAGTGCACACCTTGTCTAGAAAGATGTTGGCTTGCAGGTAGATGTTAACTGAAGAGAGTAAAGCTGCACACTCACTACTCTGATGCAGACTTTTTTATTTTAAAGGGACAGTTGGTTCTTTGGTTCTTTATTTCGCACAATTAAAAAATACACATGAAATATAACAAATGATGTCAAGACGGTGCAAGGAGAGGCAAAAAACCACGGTGGGCTTATTAGAAACCTCCACCTTATAATAATATAACAACAGAAACACAAAACATGAAAAATTAGTAAGAATTAATAGTGACTAACAACAATAATATGAAAATAAAAACAAAGAGTGTAATTGAGTGTGTGTGTGTGTGTGTGTGTGTGTGTGTGTGTGTGTGTGTGTGTGTGTGTGTGTGCGCGCGCATGACTATTGGCAACTTATGGGCAATAATAATAATAAAGATAATAATGATAGTTAGGATCTTTATCAGTGAACATCAAGACAATCACATACATAGACAATACATTACGAGACAGCAGTTAAATGATCTTTTAAACATCTTTTAAAACATTTCACAGAGGAGCATTTTTTTGATAAATGGGAGAAGCTGTTCCATAACTTAGTAACTCTGAATCTGATTGAAAACTGACCTTTGCTGGTCAGGAGTTCACCATAAAAATCAAAAATACAGTTTTCCCAGCCTTTTTTGTTTTAATAGCTTATTGATTTGTTGCATGTCAGCCCGAACACAAAGACATACACACAGACATAAATGCTCCAGAAACACTGGCAACAGTCAACAGCTGTTAAGCATGCAATTAATTCCCTTTATTTGGTCTAAAAAGGTGTTGACTTGCATGTAGGCGTCAAAGGAAAGAGGGGAAAGCTGCACACTCATTACTGTGATGCAGGCTTTTTATTTTAAAGGGACAGTTCACCCCATAATCAAAAACACATTTTTCTTCTTACCTGTTGTGCTATTTATCAACAGCCTTTTTTTCAATGATGAAAACAAGACGATGACAAGCTAAATAGATCTTGATGATAATAACTAAGATTAAATCTATGTTTAGTTTTCGTTGATCAGACGAGGCTTGACGAAACTGTTAGCACATAGCACATTGATGGACGGAAACCACTGTGCTTGGGTACAAATCCTAGTTGTCTCAGATTAGTTATTTGTGATGTCAAAGGTTTTGAGAGCATAAATAGAGAGATGTTGAGCTTAAACCTGTCAAAAACTGCTGGAGAAATGACAGTTTGTAAATGTGTAGAAATTATTTGTAGTTGTTGTGAAATATTTATACAACCTGTCACCATGATGCTAATTTCTGATACATGAATTAGCCTAACTGGATTAGTCTAAGATTAAAAAACATATAGAAAATACTTGACTAAAACTATGAAGTGTTTTTGTCTCAAGACTAAAACTAAATATAAAATAGCTGTCAAAATTAACAACAATCATGATAACATTTTAACTAATAGTTCGATACTGACAGCACCTATGAGCTAGCTCACGTTACAGCTCAGTCAATGAAGATGCCATTAATGCTTACATCTCTCATTGTCATGAGCACAAGCCTTTCGTCCATGAGTAGATGCACGCTTCCTTGTGCACGGTGATTCAGTTGGTGAGTGTAGATCAGTAGAAAAAAAATAGTTGCATATGAAACTGCTCACAATAAGGTCTGTGAATTACCTTGAGTAACCAGGTCATGATTTCTCTAGAGACATCACTGTTGAGTTTCATTTAAAGTGTTTTTGTGGTGCTTTGAGCAACACAAGCCGAGTGCCATGTCATTCCATTATATCCAAGATAAGGCAGACATCTCCATGGCCGATATCTTGAACACTCTGCAACTCACATTAAAACAATCGAGACTGATAAATAGCACTACAGGTAAGAGGAAAAATATGTGGTTTTTATTTCGGGGTGAACTGTCCATTTAAATTCTATGAATCAACATATTGCCTTTTTCAGGATTTATAAGGCAATAAACATCAACTTAGAAATGGAGTCCGTAGAGAGGTCATTCACTGCCAAGAAAGGCCTCCAACTTCAGTATGTCCACATGATATGAACCAGCAACTACAAAATATTAAAAAAAAAACATCTGGGTGCTTGCATCAGCCTGTCTAAAAAGACTTTAATCAGCTGTCCTGTACACTAAATTTATCAGTCTGATGATGACTGGCTTTTAACCTGAAGGTGATGTGCCAAAACCTTGATCCATGAAAAATAAAAAGATTGCATAGGCGCTTTAAATATGTGGCATTTTTTTCTTTCCTTAGAGCAAAACAGCATTCCTTTGTCTGCATCAGCCTGCTGATTGAACAGCCGGGTCTCAAGATCGACCCCCATTTGTTAGTCTGTGTCTTTTAACAGAGCCGGAGAGACCTAATGCATTTGAAAAACACATGGGCGCTCTGTAGATACAACACTAATGTATAGAAAATAACGTGCCCCACTACTGTGCCCCAGGGTCAGACCAAGGTTACTCAAGTGTGAGATTGTGTCCTCCAGTGCATTAGCAATCTAAAAAGCTGCTAGCTTAGCAGGCTGCCAGCCTGCCAGAGGATACAGCTGCACTAACTCGCCGCCTCTATAGTAGAGAAGAGATAGATAAAGCTTGTGGCATCCAGACAACACAATGCATCTTTTTTTGTAAGATTACACTATGTTTCGCTGAATCACAGAATAAAGTATGTCAGGCACAACATTAGTAGGTCTGTGTGTACGTCGGGATGAGCCTGTGTATGTGTGCATGTGTTTTACTAAGAGGAAGGAGAATGAATGGGGAGTGAAAGAAATCACGCTTCAATTTCTGCAGGGCATACGCAGAAACCAGGCCATCTCTGGACAAGGAGCCCCAAAGGGTCTTTTCCCTCTCTCTCTCTCTCACACACAGTAATTCCTGCTCCCCCTCCCCCTACAGAAGCGCACACACAGACACATATACATGCAGCACACACAGCCAAACACACTCACACACATACACATACTCAGCAGTATATGGCCAGAGGGGTTATCTCTGTCCAATAAAGACTCTGCTACAGCTGACATTTCACATCCCAGACAACTAGGTCATAACTTAGGGCTAAATGTGTGCCTTGTGTGTCTATATATGTAACTGTGTGTGTGTCTGTAGCATTCAGTGCGTTACGATAGCCATATCAGAGACTGTCTGCTGTTTCTATTACTATATAATGAGACTGAAGAAACAATAGCAAGCGAACATGTGCTCATGTGCAACCCTTTGTCTTTCTTAATTCTGCAGTGGGGGCAGGTGAGACTGCTGTCAGGTCCCCTAAACAGCTGTCACAACCAATCAGCTTTATTGGGTTAGGTTGTCTGTTAATTGGTTGGCTGATTGAGTGCTAATTCTCAATTACCAGAGCCAGGCACAGGTGGTCGAGGGGAGGGGCAAGAGGAAAAGCCTCAAGCTGAAGCAGTCAGTGCGTTCCATTAACCATAATACTGTACTATTAAGGATGCCAGAAATGTCCCAAGACATAGCGTGTCAGGTGCAGTATGCCAAAAATACCAGGATGTCCTACTACATCCGGTTGCATTTTGCAGTATACAAGGCAGCAATTTTTTTCTTGCTATTCTGACCTACAATCCTTTGTGCGGCGGAAGATACGTCACATTGAATGAGCAGACAGGTGTCAGCTCAATGACAGCTGACAGAAGTCGTAATGACTATCAATTCATTGATCTCAAACAATCTACAATGTATGCAGTTATGACTTTAAAATTAAAAGTACAGAACTGCAAAGTAGCAAAAGCAGAACACTTAGGGCAAACGTCTGTCTCTGGCGGACAATGGCGTTTTGTTGTATCTCCAAGGTAACGGCAAATGGTAATGTTAAGCTCTGCTACATTTCAAATAGCATACTTTTTCTTTTTTATGCTGCATTCATGTGCTCCTCGGATGGTCCCATTTCCAGAATTGGGAAGCCGCTCTTTCAACATTTGTGTGTTCATGAGCTTTTAAGTAGTAATATGGAAAAAATATGGATGCTACAAAAATATGTCTTGTGTTTATTGCTTAGAGCATTTAAACAACAGGTTGGTAACAGTTTGAAGCTTTATGTTAAACATAATTTTGTCTCAGACTTATTGCAGCACCAGTATATCCCCTTATAACCAATGAAATATTGCATTACCTGACCATTGCTAACTTTTCTTATTAATCTAGGTCTGGACAGAAACTAAGGTTACAACCTAATACCATATTACGAAATACTTTGGAGCAAAAAATTGACATGCAATATGTGAATTAATGAAAAGTTTGTTACCATCAGCTAAACATTTGCTGTCATCCGCCATGTGTCTGCGCATATGACGTCAACTCGGCAACTCATGGACCCAAATTTTCACTTACTTTCCGAGGTGCTGTTCTGACTTGAGGGGGCGTTCAGGTTAATTTACCCAGTCTGAAACTAATTTTCTAATTATTGTGACATTACATGAAAGCAGAGTATGTCCTGAGTGTATGCATATTCCGTGCAACAGTGTGTACTTTGTAAGGACAGCTGCAGTACATAAAGTCAAAAGAACAAGTACGCGATTTGAAACGCAGAGTTTGTTCCACTGAAGTTCACGGATTCTTCAATATATAAAGTCCCACACAGATGATCTTCATGATGATAGGACAGGAATAGACAGGAATTGCACCGTCCTTCTTAAAACCATCCAGTCTTGTTAGATCAGCATTTGCCTCAAGCAAACATGCACAGAGGGATGCATTTTTAATGCACTGGAACACATTAGAGTCCCAACATGTCTGATTAGCCACAGAGCTGCTGTTGAGGAGTATGGCACTGAAGTTTTGTTTGTGCAGATCATTTGTACACATTAGCACTCTTGAGTTGATGGCCCACAGGAAAGCTGCTGTGTTGGATGGTGCTCTGTTGTTGCCAGATAATCCTTTCACTTACTGTGTGCTGCTTTTATTACTCTGTCTTTGCAGTGTATTTCTCTCCAAAATTAAGCCGCTTTAAAGGACACAATGTGCTGTTTGTCAGCATTAAAGGAGTCACCTATATAAGCTCACTTTGTTTTGTCCTCTCCACCAGGTTTGAAAGCAGGGGACGAGATTCTGCTGCTGAATGGTAAACCTGCATCTGCCCTCCAAATGGATGACATGAGGGCTGCATTTGTAAACCAAGCGTTGACCTTAAGCATCAGCACCCTGCCCCAGCTGGATCCTCAGGTGCTGTGCTCCCTTCCACCCCGGCGCTCTGATGGGGAGCAGGACCCAGCCACAGACATCTTCTCCCAGAGCCAAGGTAAAGCCTCCTGTTCTACAACAAAGTTTTTGGATGCACTGTTGTCATTATTTGTGTTTTGAACTAAGTTAGATGATGTATACAAACAGTGTAGCCTGAGTGTCAGACTGAAGCTCCCAGAACCTTCAGTCTGACATGGCTTCCATTGAAGGCGATTTACAAGGGGGAGGGAATTTGATTTTTCCCTAACCAATCAGTAGAGATCAACGACTCACCCAGAATCTGACGTCATTAGTATCCATGCCTCGGGGGTGCCGAAAACAAGTGAGCATTGCCCATTTAAAATATCTCTGTCGTTGTGCACGCCCAGCTGCATCGCCGTCAAATCCAGTTTAGCAGCTTCCTTAATTTGGTCCTCCATTAACGCAAGTAGTGGTGAAATACCTCGATAGCATCGTTAATGTGGTCTGTAGGATCTGTAGCGGTCGCCATTGTTGCTATCCTCACCAGTTACCCACCGGCGCACAGCTTGACATCAGCGTGGCGCTGATTGGCTAATCGCTAGACCCCCGGCGTTCATTGGTCCGTCCAGCGTTTGGACGAGATAAATCACAAATTCATTGAAGTATGCCAGACCAAAGATGCAAGCCTACTTAGTTGAGTGGGCGGGGTCTATGGTCTGGAACCAGGCTACAAACAGTGTCCTCTAGTGACAGATATTGTGAGCTTCTTTTTCAGTTTCAAATTATGATGTAAGTTCGTTCAGGGCCGTCAAATCAGGTAAAACTTGACCTGCTGCTTTGACATGGAATCTGGCCTTTTGAAGTCACAGGAATCACTACAATCTCACTTAGGTGCTTTGTGCTGTTATGTAACAAGTGTTTCTGTCTGGTCAGGGTTAGATCAGAGATAACCCTACTGATGCTAACTATATCCATGACTTGACAGCATAGAATAGAATAGAAAGAACTTTATTCATCCCCGAAGGGAAATTCAACAGCTCATAGAAAGATTGTTTGATCGGTGGAAACTTTGAAACACCAAACAAAGCTACCCTTTTAGATTGAATCTAAAATTGTGCAATGATCCTTTAATGTGCTTTTTTGTTTTGTATTCATGTTTCTTGTCTTGTACCATCATACATCCTCTATACCCCCGACTTTGTGTGGTGGAAAAAGGGAGAAAATACAGATGGTGATTTTTTTTTTTTTTTAAGCCGAGAGTGAACAGGGCGACCTGCTAATTATGCATAGATGCTGTCTGATAACTAACCTGCAGGCAGCCGCCAGCTTTCCTCTGACCTGCTCTTTTTCATCCGTGCAAGGGCACCATTTGTATTCCTTTTATAAATTGGGGCTCGCAGTGCACGAGCTGACAAGCTGGCATTGTTTATACAGGGACTCGGAGCACTATGAATATTTATATGAATCCCTCAGCAGTGTGGAGCTGTCATTGTGTAGGATATGCCATACGCAAAGGGGTCAGACAGAGAGTAAAAACACTTCAGCAGCCAGATGGAGGTTATTGGTGATGTCATGCTTAAGAGGAGACGGGTGCATACAAGCGGCCTTCTCCACAGAGGAAATAAATTGGAAATTTCTCACGGATATGGATAAAATAATAGAGACTATACAGTCATGTAATAGGAAACGCAGAGGGTTATAGGGTGGAGAAAGCAATGTGTGAAGGAACAGGGATGTCCTCTTACAGATTGCTGTTTTAAAACACAAGCGTATCTATGATATATATATTTTGTGTAAACACTGCTCCCTAGTAAGTGCTGTCCTTTGTCTCTGATTGTAGAGGACATCCTGGATGAGGTGTCAGGGTTGACGGCGGAGAGCCCAGATGAGAGTATGGAGGAAGGATCTCGGCTGACCCTGCAGAGTCCCGGCAATCATCCAGAAGACAAAACCTGCATGGGGACTGGACAGAAGGTAGGATATGGGAAGCAAAGACACAACTTTAGATACGTGTACACACTAAGACAGACATACATAGACACACACATGCAAGGAAGCAGGGGATACACAGTCTAGTTCTACAGGGGATGGAGTATCATACGCCCCCTGTCAGATGTGTTGTTGCAGACTAAGATAAAGACCAGCAGTTTTGGTGTGTGTGTGTGTGTGTGTGTGTGTGTGTGTGTGTGACCCGTGGATCAATGCTGGTGTTTGAAGTGATAAGCTCTGTTGTTGTGCTGCCATCTTTCAGCCTGCTGACTTTTTTTTTTTTTAGCTTCAGCAGCAGTGTGGTTAATTTCTCACTGTTTCTGATCTCAGATCTGTCAGACAGAAAAAGAGAACACTGATATCACTGACCAACAATCCCACACATTGTGGATGTATGTTTGAACCAGTACTTGACCATGTGTTTACGATTATATAAAAACCGTCTGGCAGGTCTTACGCTAAATATTTCTTCCCTCGTGTCAGGTGTTTCTTTGTGTGTGTAGCATGTAGCTTGAAAGCTGGAAGACGTTCAGAGGCTTTTTTTCCCATGTGATACTTGTGACCTTTACACAAAGGGTGTTTTGGGACAGAAAGATCTGAGACGAGAAAAACAAGTGTGTAAGTGGTTTGGCACACACACACAGCCATTACACCAAATTTCACACGCTCATACTCGCTTTGAAGTTGCTTGTTAGTAGATTCAAGTCCAACACGATGATTATTTCATGCAGTAAATTTATAATTTCACCTACAACATACTGTAATCTTATTCTCAAATAAATAACAGACTAGTTTTTATAGAGTGCTGACAACATATTACATGACTACTTTGTGGTGCGTTGAATAGCTCGAGTGTCAGACCCAGCACATGAACAGATGTGTGCATGGTATGCACTGGATGTGTGTGCACTCCGGAGCACAGAGATGGAGACAGACAGGTGAGTGAAATAGTGAGCAAACGGCATCACTGTCTAATTAAGTTTATGTCTGGTCTGATCAGGGTCGGCTCAGTGATTGCTGGGACATGCCGTGTGCCAGCCGGTCTCCCTTGGATACGGTTGTCACTTCCATTACCATGGCAATGTCTGATAACCAGTAACCACCAGAAACATTTTTTTTTTTCCTGGACCTCTATCTCGATAGCCCAGACATGAACAAAAGATGAGGAAAGGGAAGGGACAGGGCTGTGTTCTCTCTTGGATATGTGTCAGTGAGCTTCAGTCTCGAGGGCCAAATAATGGGTGAGGTCAGAGCCAGCTCCAGTCCTGTTGGACAGTGGTGGTTCTGTGACTTCAATGTGCCATTATTAGTTGGAAGCAAAGTATGCAAAGATGAGAGAAATACCGACAGATAGGGTTGCCAGGAGGGACTGGATTTGGTGCACGTGATGTGGGGAAAACATCCAGTGATTCCAAACTCGTTAAACTTTACAAAACTGTTTGAACCGCCGCACAAATTAACATTTAAAGGATTTTGCTATTTTAAGCTTGTAGTGTTTCTACATGCAAGAAGAAATCCATTTAAATGTATTCTAATAAGTGAAACAGTAGAAAACACAAAACACAGCATGCAATCTTTATATAACGCCTTCTGAGTGGTGTTTAGTTTAATCATTTTAATGTTTAAAAGATTATGCAATGTCGCCAGTGTCAGGGTAGCTGTACATGGTTTTACTGATTGAAGGAAACTCATTGTAGCATCTAATAACCATTAAATGAGGACACATTTGCATATACAAATTAAGTAAAAACAGGCTTTAAGTCTAATACAACATGTTTGTTCATCAACCAAGAGGTTTGATGGTGTATTATACCACTAGATCCCCCATGTGAAACAATGTAGTCTCTTTGGAGGCACAGTAATGAAGGCTGAAGTCTAGGATATTGCCCACCCTGTCTGTAATGTCGTCCCTTTTTATTTAATGCTTAGACATGTGCTTTTTGGTTTATTATCAGGTCCTGTTCCACATGAATATAGAAGGAAAATAAAAGCCCTGCAAGCAAGACAATGTAGGGCAAAGCAGCACATCAGAGCAGTGCTACAGTATTAACAAAGCTCTGAAAATCTATGATCTTCATCTCACCTTTCAGTCTCTCACCTCCTGCTCCTGCTCCAGTGTAACGTGTGCTGTCTGGTTTCTCTTCTAATTTCCATCTGCTGTCTGTGTTAGCCTCCCTTTTCATCCTCCTTTCTCTCCACCCTTGTTTTTCTACCGTGATGTATTGTCATATATTTTGTCCCCATAATTGAAAGCGACAATGTGACCGTGTCCTGTGTCAGACATGACAGCTCAGTGAATTTTCTTTTGTTTGTCCTTTCTGATCATGCTGTCTCATTATCTTTGTGTTGAACTCTCTTTCTTTTCTCCCGTCCTTCCAGTTTTCTCCTGACTTCCTGTCCTTGTTTACCCACCTCCTCCTCGCT
Organism: Epinephelus fuscoguttatus; assembly: GCF_011397635.1. Classification (NCBI taxonomy): domain Eukaryota; kingdom Metazoa; phylum Chordata; class Actinopteri; order Perciformes; family Serranidae; genus Epinephelus; species Epinephelus fuscoguttatus. The sequence goes on along the minus strand of NC_064763.1, from coordinate 28,442,148 downwards.
AACCCCCTGCTGCTCCTTACCATAAACAACATGAGGCCGCTGTTGGCGCTCAAACAGCTCGGCTCCCTTAGCTCTCCAGCCGACTGCGGGCCCTGACCTGAGCCTGAAGCACTTGGATGCTTCCTCTTGTCAACAAATATAATCCAAACTTGCCACAGAATCCCTGGGAATTTCCACAACCATGTTATTTATCCTTTTAAATTTAGGTTGCTCTTTTTTTTTTTGCTCATGTTGATCACGGTTTTGTTTCCCCTGCTCTCGTGTTTGGAAAGCCTCCAAAGTGCTGAAGATTGTGTCTTACCTCATTTCACCCACCGCCTGTGGTCACATGGTGGCAAGACTGAGGAAAAAGAGGCAAAGTGGGACAATTTTAATTATCCCCACATTCTAATTACTTCATTCTCCGCAGTGTTTCACATCATTTAGTGGAGATAAATGAGTGTCTGGCTAGCCGGAGGAAACAAGGAGGTTCATTATTTTAGACAAAGCACAGAGCCACCTCCTCAATATGATAAACCAACCAGAGAATAAAACGACGATTGCTTGCGATAATAGAGATGCCGGTGATTGCTAGTGTTCTCCAAGGTGTAGTCAGCCTCACTGACAAGTGCTGGTTATAATTTACAAACCTCTATCAGTTTAGCTTAGGGGTATTTGAAATGGGAAATGCATAATTCAGTGTGTGTGAGGGGTGGGGGGTACAGTTTTCATCAGGGTTTGTTTTGATTCACTCCTGATTAAATTGCTCCTTGTATGCAGTGCATTTGTTTAACGTAGTTACAGACTACACACTAAGAATCCATAAGTTCAGAATATCTGTAGTTCAGACTTAGCTTTAGTAGCTTTAGCTGTTAAATCTTTTGTTTTCTTTTTCTTTTAAATCACCCTATCTCCTGCCTTTTGTCACTGCCCTCTAATCAGGCCTTCCAGTTTTGTCCCAGTTGTTGCTGTCATCTCACAGTTTACCACTAGAGGGAGCACTGTGCTGCTGATTCATGAAGCCATGCATGCAAGACAACAACAGTAAACATGCAACCAAGAGCAGATCTGGTTCCAAAATTAAATTTAAAAGTATGATTACCAATATTGATTGGAATATTTTAGCATTCAGGCATTTATAGAATTGTATTCCTTGTGTTTGTAATATATGATAACATAGAAAAGAAGCAAGCACTCTCAAAATAAATCCCTTCGAAAGGTGCACGGCCAAAAACAGCAAAAAAGGGAAAAATGCCAGCATTCACAAATGTCCTTTTGGTAAATTTAATAAACCAACTTGGGTGGCAGTAAGAGAAACGCAGCCGTTGCGACAGAAAGTCTTCTACAGTATGGGATGTATGTAATATATGATAATACAGGCTTTTATTTAGATTCATTTGAAAATGTATTATCTTGTGTTCTGTCATTAATGCTGGGGAAAGTTAAAAAAAAAAAAATCCCTGCACATAACACTTGCGTCACTCTCATAACTTCTCAGAGTTGTAGTGTTGCAGTGTGCAAATGATCTCCCTCAAAGACTAACTGTTCGTGCACAGCTTTGTGAAGAGTCATGTCATAACATAATCATCCTTTCACTTCAGATTAAATGATTAAAGTCTCTCTCTCTCTCTCTCTCTGTCTCTCTCTCTCTCTCTCTCTCTCTCTCTCTCTCTCTCTCTCTCTCTCTCTGTCATGGCGTATATCCCATCATTCCTCGGGGGGATTTATGGATTTGCATGTTTCCCTGATTTCAGATGAAACTGAACTTCAAGACTCTCCCTCCCTTCCCTTCCCCCTCTCTGTGTTCACTGACATTGACAAGTACATGCCTGCCCCTGAGCATAAGTACATCATGCCATCAAAATTGTTATATTTCTGTTTACTTATATATAGTGTATAAGGCTCCATGTCAAAATGCAAGTGATACACACCAAGTGTGTATCAGTGTGTGCTGTGTGTTTGTGTATGCCAGGTTATGTGGATCCGTGTAATCTCCGTTTATCCCTGCTCTCACTGTGCGCGGTTCCAGCTGACGGGTGTGAGAGCAGGTTTGTGCTTGCCTCCACGCTCCTCCCTCGTGCTGTACTCCTGTCTCTCTGTTCCGAAGGGCGGGTCTGAGAGATAGTACATTTTGTAAAAGAGTAAAGATTTGTCTTAGGAAATGCATGTGTCGGAGAGACTAGAGAGAAGGTACTGCTGCCGGGGCTCTTTTTATTTACTTGCTGCCTGCCTCTAACTGTTAAATATGCTCTGCTAAGCTGTTGTGTTTTTCACATCTCTGAGGTCAAAGTGTTGTGTATTGCGTATTGTGTATTGTGTAGGTTTGTGTGTTTGTACACACTCTGTATGCTCATTTGTTTGTAACTGATTTTAAGGTACTTTTTAAATATCAGATTTGATGTACGTCATAAAACCACACTTGCATTTGAGAAAAAGGTTATATGTCTTGAAGTTTTTTTTCCAGCAAAGATCTTTCAAAGATCTTTTTGAACTAAGACTGTGGCCACAAATCAGAAAATCTTTAGCCTTACCTTCATGTTCAACAGCCTTTACATTCTTTTCCTATCTTCACTGACAGGACTGTGAGGAATGGTCTTATTCCTTCAAGTATTATGTAATGCTTGCTCTGAAGACAAGTGTGCAGCAGGTGTGGTGTGGTGAGCCATCACTGGATTGACAAAGGTGGTGCTGGAAAGTGAATTTCAGGCTTTTAGATCGAAGCAATCATGGGATGAGAACTTGAAGTTCCAGTCGGACTTGTATCAGAGATCATTTGTAGAATATACTTCAAGCTGCTGTGACTACCAGGAGGAGATGTTCTGCGCGTCAGGGCATTTCTTACTGTGCTGGGTATGTTTTTATTTCAAATTGGTGTCCACATTTGTTCCTTTCGATCGTGTAATCTTGCTTCCGTAAGGTTGATGCTTTGGGAATTTCAGAGACTCATTTTAAATATGAGGAGGAGCTCGTGCATAGTATTTACCTGTTGTTTAATCAGGCTCCTTTCTCAAGTGTGTTGGCATAAGTCTCTCTGAGTTGCGATGAGAAAAAGAAGCCAGATGCCTGTTGTCTTTTTGTGCTGTTCCTGTATTCCTGTGTTTGGCTCTCACCACCCACTGCTTCCTCACCTTCCCTTCTCTCCTCCCTCCTTTCTCCTCCCCTCTTTTCTTCCATCTCTCATGAGGATGTGGTGTTTGATCTTATTTATTGTTGTATTCTATGGTGCTGCTGCTGCTCTCCAACACCTGGACAGAAGTGAGATAGGCAGCAAGGACAGAGGCAAAGAGAGACGAAGAAGAGGAGGAGAGAGTGGAAACGGGTAGATGACAGGGGAGCATGCAGAGGCAGTCCTGGGGAATTGAGTAAGATAGATGCTGTAGGATAACACGCTGTTGTTTATTTCAGTCTGTTCTATTCAATCTGTGTTTTGACCTGTTTGTTCAGCTGCGACAGTAATGATTTTACCAACGGTATTGTGAGGGCTGAATAGCAGGCATTTACTTTTACACTTTTTATCAGTTTGGTCGGACACATTGAAGAGCCATACATCCTGCACAGTGTATCAGTCGTACATTTTGGACGCGGAAGAAGATAAATCCTTGCGGCACTGAGTGGCACAGAGGAACAGAAGCTACCTGGACTGGAAAGACAGGACAGGAAACGGACACCTGACTCCTCGTTGAACTCTGTTTGACCTGCCAGCATGTCAGCCTTTAGGAGGAGCAGGGACTCCAGACACTCGACCGAATCCATCTATGATATGTTACAGCTGGTGAGCCGTGCATTCTGGTGTGTGTGTGTGTGTGTGTGTCTGTGATCCCTCGTGTTGTGGATATGATCCTGCAGCGGTCAGTGATTATGTGATGGTGCCATTTGTGCTGAGGTCAGAGGTTAAACTCCTACATGTAGCGGAGCAGCCCATTCTGACAATTAGTGGAAGATTTGTGACTGATCACACATTGTGATTACATGAGCGTTCAGACCTTATCATATCATCCTATTTATATTTTAATGGAATGAATTAGACTCATTATGGCATTAAACAATCATCACTGCATCTAATAACTGACATATATTATCAGATGTGCTCAGTTGTTAGAAACTTACAGTGCAGTTAATGATGTTTTTCTCATTTTTAATTTAATCCCTAAAATCCAAATAGTCTATCTACTGGCAGGTGTATCACCTCTTTCTGTATTATTATGTTGATGCTGCCCATTTAGAATTAAGTCGCAGGCTGCAAAGTTGTGCATAGACGCTCCTCTTTGCCTCTTAATTAGGAGTGCTGGTAAAGAATTATGCAGCCATCCCTGCATCTCCATCTCCCGCTGTCATCTGTCTCTGTCGCTGCTCCATCTGTCACTTGGCGGTCACTAATTCCTCTGGCTGTCAAGGGCAAGACCTCGCCTACGAGTGGCAAGACTGTCAATGTCTTTGCTCCGTTTCTGTGTGTATAGAAACTCAAAGGCATGATTAGAGAGTGGATCAGTTTCTCTGTTTGCACACTGATCGTTTTGTCATTTGTCGTCTGAACATGTTCAGTAATACATTGTGCGTGTGTGTGTGTGTCGGTTTAAGTGAGATCAGTTTGGAGTTTAAATTGTCTGCAATACAAATACTTTGGTTGTTTTAACATGACTAACCATCTGTAAGTGATGCGCACAATGCAGTGTGAATAATATGGACAAGGATTTAATCAGATATGATGTATTATTGTAGATTATATATCATATATAAATGTCATTTTACTTGCATTACATGGCTTTACTTGTTGTTGTGGCTTCCTCCAAGTGACTGAGGGAGCTTATCTAGACTTCAGAATTTCAATATCAGCATGTCGGTCAAACTCTGTGTGTGTGTGTGTGTGTGTGTGTGTGCGTGGACCCAGCAGTGTTGCGAAACTGGTTTGAATACCACAATGGAAAATTGTGTTTGTCATTGCTGCAGTCCAAAAGGAGACAAGCCATGGAATCAGCAAAGACAAGCCATGTCCCCCAGCTGACCAGCTGTCTGTAAATCAGGCAGCAGAAACACAAACAGGCGCAGTTTGTTTTTACTGATTATAATAAACACTTCCACTGACCCCATGCACACAAATAAGGCAAAGTAATTTTACAAAGGTGCCCCTATGTATAACACTGATATCTGCAGGGTTGAATTATACACATTAATCCTGTAAAACTAAACAGTGGCTGATGATCAAATTGTTCCTGCAGATACAGATTTTGGATTGCATCACCTGATCAGCAGTACACAACGAGTTCCACTGTAATGACTCACTGTGTTTAGTTACTTTGCGGTGGTTTCACTGTGCTTGTTTAAGTTTCAAATGTCTCAGAAGAAAGGAAATGTCAAGTAATTGTCCTTAACAAATCAAAACTTTTCGTTTATTCAAAGGTTTATTTTATGACAGACACTCACAGTACAATGAGGGCGAGATTTGTTAAGTTCGGCGTGTTGTGTTGGTCTTCTACAGGGGCTACATTAAATGAGACATGAAATGCAATTAGCGTTCCGTGTGTGGGCTGAGCACATTCATTCGACCACATTTCACGGAGATTCTAATTGTCTCCTTAATGTACAAGTCCTGGCTGAGTAGAAGATGTAATTGTACATTTTGTCTCTCAACAGACCTCACAGTCCGCGCAACAGCCTGCCTGGACTTGGCCCGCAAACAATCCCATGAAACCGCAGACTCACCAGTGTTCGACATAAATCCAGAGATTCTGAAATTTTTGATCATCGGAAGTTGATGACTAGGTTGCATTTGCAGACGTTGGAAAGATTAATAATTGTTTTCATTGTTGTAGGAATAAAATATTGCTGTATTATTCACAGTACATTTCAGATTTGCCTTAACACATCCAGCCTCTCCCTTTTGATGATGCTCCTGTCACTTTCTCCCTAGTTTTTGTCTCCGATGCCTACACACTGTGCATTCACCTTCACAGCCTTGGGAGTATGAAAGAAACTATTGGATGTGGACAGAACCTCTTGATCTGATTTATGTTCTTGCGTGGGCTCCAATCTGTGATTTTTGAACTGCTGTTGCACATCAGTACGGCTGATGAGTCATCTCAGCTCTGAAGAAGTTATTTCCCTTCACTTTGCAAAGCCTAGTCTGAATAATCACTGTATGACTTTTGAGTTTTAAGAGTAACAGCAATTTCAACCAATATTGGTCTGTGTAGCCAGAAGGAGGTGGCTACCTCCATTGTACCAGTTTAGCCTGGCAGGTCTGCTCATGCTTGGTATTTTTGACACCAAGGATGTAGGTGGGTGTTGTTATGGCAGGTTTAGCAAGGAAGTAGTGTATGTTTTGTTGGTGGTGCATATTTTACAGTTTGTTATATGTATCTGTGTATGAACATCATGGATATTGTGTTGTGTTTTAAAAGTCTACATAAGTACATGAGGTCTTTTGTTTTTGCTTCGGTTTTATTTCCCTGTCCTCTCACAGTAGTTTTCAGGAGAACAAGTACCTTTTAACATGTCAAATGGACTAATAGCAGCCATCTCTGACATCAAATTACCCTTAAGAGATGCGTAGAATTTGACATGTTCTTTGTCTCTTTCTGTACAGAGCACGGAGCAGGTCACTGCTTTCTGCCGCAGCCTCCATGACATGAATCCCCTGGAGTGCCCTATGTCATCCTCCTCGTCCTCGTCCTCGTCCTCCCTCTCCCCGAGCCCTGTGTCAGCTTTACCACCCACGGCAGGCGCTGCCGCCCAGAGACAGCTCTCCCACGCAGACAAACTACGCAAGGTCATCAATGAACTGGTGGAGACGGAGAAGACTTACGTCAAAGTCAGTACAAGCTGTGTTTAAGTTCCTTAAAGACAATATTTACCACAAAAATCAATGCTTAGTGAGTCATATCTGTGTCTGTTCGTTGACAATGGACACACAGGCTTATACTGCTCTGGTAAAACTGTTGGGAGTGTCATGATCAATGCAATAGGCATGCAGGCGTGTAGATCGTCCATGCCTCTCTGAGCAAGTCTTTCTGTCCAGGGGCCTGCTGGGCGGAGCATCAGAGAGATTGAGCTCACCTGGTTTGACTGCAAGAGTATATAAACTGGCGGCAGTCAGCCAGTTTCTCTTCCCCAACTTTCACCCTGTTTGGTTTTGTTAGGATTTAGTTTGTCATTGTACTAATTTGTCCTTTAGTTAGGTAAAATGAGCTTATTTTCAGTACAATGTGTGGTCTCCACCTCATGCTGTCTTTAGGTAGTTGCCGTTTTTAGCAGTGTTGTCAATAGTGAAAGTCCAGCCTGCCTCCGATCAGCTGGACTGAGAGCAGGTTGAAGCTGAAGCCCTTGTTTTGGGGAGTGAGTAAACAGGGGAGGCATTTAACCTTCACCTTTTTCTCAGGCTGAGCTCAATGTACAGGCAATGGAGATGAAGACCGCTTTGTTACTTTGGGCTTCTCAGCTGAGAGGAGCTGACAGTGTTTGATGGCAGCTGGCCTGGCATCAAGTACTGGCAATGACACCTGACTGTCTGTTTGTCTGTTTAATGGGGGGTTGATGTTCTCCAAGCAGGTCTGTCCCTCCAGGAGCCTGGTGCGTGAAGTTGGGTTATCAGAGATTCAGCTCACCTGGTCTAGGTGCAAGACTATATAAGCTGATTGCAGCAGCCAGTCTCTCTCTTCACTTGTTTCACTACATTTAGTTTATCATTACACTACTTTGCCTTTGGTTATGTAAATTAAGGTTCTTTTAAGCAGCCTACAACTCGTGCTCTCCTCCCCTTTGTCCAGCCTCTAGCTGGTTGTAACGTGTCAGCGTGAGTTATGTTCATACCTGTGAGAGCTGTTCTCTTCCTGTTATTTAAAATCCTAAGTAATGACTCCATATTAAACAGCCTTCATGCCAACAGGCGCCCACGCATGTCCTTTCCCATTCCACCTGAACATCTGATCACAGGTTCATCTTTTTTTATATTCCTTGTCTTTTCCAGGACCTCAGCTGCCTGATAGAGTGCTACTTGACACCTTTGCAGAAAGAGAGCTTCCTTACACAAGATGAGGTACTTTCTATCTGGTTTGTGTATTACAAGAATTAAAATCTGCATACAAATTGTTGTAAATATGCACAACCCTTAAAACTGACACTGTTGTTAAGGTAGCAGCATTGTCAGAGTGATGATTTGTGTGTGTTGTAGCTGGACGTTTTGTTCGGTAACCTCGGGGAGATGGTGGAGTTCCAGGTGGAGTTTCTCCGGACGCTGGAAGATGGGATCAGACTGGTGCCAGATCTGGACAAGCTTGAAAGAGTGGAGCAGTTTAAGGTGAGGCAAGGTTGAATTCCTGAACTATGCATCATTAACCTTTTACTTTTCAGTGTTAATTCATTTGGTGCTGCTGATTAGAACTCACTGCTACTTGGTCAACTTATCTTATTAAAGGGATATGGGTAACCGACTGACACTATGGACAGAGTTCTGATCATAGATACTGAGCAGAAGCAATTAAACAATTTTTGAATATACTGGGTCAAACTATTGACTTTCTTAGTAAGCAGCGTTGGAAGTTACCAAGCTACCAATTACTTCACACTGGAAGAAGTTGGAATTACAGGAAAGCTACCAGCAGGAGAAATCTGGTTTGGGTATCTAAAGCTACTCAGAAAACTTAGCTCAAACTACTTTAAAATATGTCTTCCAGAAACTAGTGTCCAGGTGGGGGGGGGTTGCGCCAAGCAGAGTTACTGAGGTAGCTTCTTACCTTCTTACATAGTATGCAACAACAACTCTGAACATTTAATAATAAACAGCAGTAATCAGTAGGTTACCTATGACTTACTGTAGTCAGAGGTGGTTCAAATACAGTAGAGAAGCCATAGTAAAATAAAATCATTCATTTTCTTTTATGGTCCTAAATTGGTTGTAGTTTCAGTAGTTATCTATGCAAACAATTGCCAAAAAAGTAATTTAACTACTTGAAACACTCTGCAGTATGAATGTAACTGAACTATCAGCAAGCTACTGCAAAATGTAATTAAAGCACCAGTTTAATTGCACGTAGTTCACTACTCCCCAACACTGTTAGTGAGTAGCTTTATAATAAGCAGGATAATGTACACAGCTTCGGTCAGGGTCCTGCATCACCCTGTTGGAGTTTATCTCATAATAATGACCCAGTTGCTGTACAGTATTCCTTACATAGGTGGTTTAAGGTGTTATTGCAGTTGTACAGAGATGTGTTTTGTCCTGACTTACATTTCTCAGATTGCAGGGTCCTCCCAAACAAAACATATAAAGTGAATATGTTTTGTTTGGGAGGACCGTGCAGTTCGAGAGAGACAGTAATTCCCATTTACTGTAATGCAGCCTTAATCTAAAGCAAAGATAATTCAATTGTAATAGCATGATGTTGCAATTTGTCTCCGCAGAAAGTGCTTTTCTCCTTGGGTGGTTCATTCCTGTATTATGCCGATCGCTTCAAGATCTACAGCGCCTTCTGCGCCAGCCACACCAAGGTCCCAAAGGTCCTGGCTAAAGGTAAGAACATGCACACATGGACTGGCATCAAGCACTGAGCCACCACATGCTCTACTGATAGCTGCACAATAGTTTATTGCGCTCTACCATCAGTGGCATGTGATAGCTGAAGGGTTTGTGTAGTACTGGGAGGATATTGTTTTATTCACATGTCCTGCAGTACAGAGGGCGAGCTGCAACTAGTATCAGCAGACAGTGAGGCAAAACTTAAGACAGTTGAGAGGCATTTGAATGAACTTCTGCATTTACTACCAAGGTCACCACCCTGACACTTAAATGGCCACCTGTTTACAATTTTTCATCTTGAGTTTAAAGTTCTCAGCAGATACAGTGGCTTATCTTTTAGATGCAGTCGTCTGTGTCTGTTTCAGTGTTTGCTTGCCAATGAATGCTCTTATTTCTGCCGCTCCAGCAAAGACCGACCCAGATTTCAAGGCTTTCCTGGCTGAGAGAAACCCAAGACAGCAACATTCATCCACTCTGGAGTCTTACCTGATCAAACCCATCCAGAGGGTCCTGAAGTACCCGCTGCTGCTAAGGGAGCTCTACTCTCTCACTGACCCCGACAGTGAGGAACACTACCACCTAGATGGTAAGCCAGTGTTTTGATATAGCACTTAACTGCTGTCAAACTGTATTATATCAGCTCCAGATCCACGGAACTATATTTAATCAGGATAAAATAAATTACGGTCATTATGATTCAGAGATGAATGTTTCTCCCTTTCAGTTGCAATGAAGGCCATGAACAAAGTTGCGAGTCACATCAATGAGATGCAGAAGCTTCATGAGGAGTACGGAGCTGTTTTCGACCAGCTCATCAACGAACAGACGGCAGATAAAAAAGAGGTAAACATGACCATTTTTATCCAAGGTTATCCAACGTAGATGCACTAAATCATCCAATGAATTAGTTTCATACGTCACAATCTGCATTATTATTATTATTATTATTATCATTATTATTGCGTTATTATCATGTGCAATATTACTTTTCTGGCAATATAAATACTATTATTTTCTCAGATCATGTGCAGTACTGCTTCTCATTGCTACTTCATAGTCAATATAATGTTGATTATCAGGCACAGTCTGCTTTTTTTCCACAATTTTAGTTCATTTTCAGCAACTACAGTACTAATGTTACTCCTATTTTTTATGCTATTAGGCACTGGTTTTATTTTTGCTCCTTGAAAACACTTCTTATCTTGTATATTTGTATATATTGCCAGATAATTATTACTCTATTGTTTCTAAAACCAGGCCCAGTGAGTGACCCTGATCCGGGGAACCCACTGGTTGTTCTGGTTGTTTCTAGTTGTGCTTGTTTATTGTGGTTACTGTACATGGTGTTAGTGTAATTTAAAGCATTCTCTGGCACAAGAATTTCCTTCGGGATCAGTAAAGTTTTATTGAATCGCTGTGAATTGAATTGAAGTACTTCTGTGTTTCTCAGGTGGCTGACCTCTCAATGGGGGATCTTTTGTTACATTCCACTGTGGTGTGGATCAACCCTCCAGCCTCTTTGGTGAAGAGCAAAAAGGATCCTGAGTTGGCTGCTTTTGGTAAGGCTTAATGTGGATTTTGGATTACGTTGTAGAATTAATTCTGCCCCTCTGTTGTCCTTATGTTATGGGAATATCTTAGATTTAAATCACTTTTTCATTTCTAAAGTTTCAGCTGTGTGCACGGGAATAGAGACCTTTTACGTAATTACAGCTGCCCACTTGTGTGCAATTTGAGTTATGATTGGTTATAAAGTTCCACAGTCTTCATTTTAGGTCAAACTCTTTAATATGCATCTTTACAAAATAGATGACGACATGCCTTTTTTGTATATACATAACATATACAGAAGATAATGCAGTTATGCTTTTCAGTGAAATAGCAGTTCGACTGTATGTCTTTTGCTCTCTGCTCTTGAGAAACACTGCATACTGTATATAAGAGTATCTTAACGCTTGCAGGCAGATGGCACTTTACTGTTCCCCACATAATACTGTCATGCATAGTGTAATGCTGGGTGCTATTTCAGACGGCGAGGAAACAGACTCGGTAAAAGGAAAACAGTGTTGGGCACATAACACGAGGGATCTTTGCATTATTTTTTTACTTATCACGGGAAATGTGGCATGTTTTCCTTACATTAATGGGATCACATGAAATTCTCACACACCTAGAAGTGCCTTCTTTCTAAAAATATCACTCAGCACAGACACCTCTGGGTATAAATATTGCATCTACATAGTATAAGGGCTTTTCCTTGTGAGGCGATTGTGAGTGGAAGTGGTGGCTTTGTGCATGCAATGTCGTGACTTTGGTCCATTTCCATCTTTTGTGCTGCTGGTATAGCATGCCAGTAGTTTGAGTTCTTTTTTTTTTCCTTGAAAGATGTTACTAAAAGCGTCCATTGACATGCTGCATCTAGCTGTCACTGTAGCAATTTAAGTAGCGATGAAAAATCTTTTGATATATGCAGTGACTGAATGCAGACCCCCCTAATGGTTTCCATCTCTCTGTTGCCCTCATTTAGTGTTCAAAACAGCAGTTGTATTTGTATACAAAGACAGCTCCAAGCACCGGAAAAAAATCGTAAGTACTTTTTTTCTCCCCCCATTTTCTGTTGATTAATCCAGTCAGAAAAACACTTTGTTGTTGGATGCTCTGTGCAGATTGAGGCTCTGGGCTTCCTCTGAAGTGCTTTTTTTAAATTGCTTTTTTAAAGTTTTGGGTGGCGCCTTGAGACCACAAAGAAATTAAGGTTAATGTCTGTCACCATGGGACAAAAGACTGAATTGAATGAGGGTGTTTATTGGCAATTGAACAGACTGAAGAGACTTTATGTGCACACACTACTGTTCCACTTGTACAGTGAAGTACAAGGGATGGTTGTGTCTGTTAAACCGCCCCTTCTGTCATTGCACTCTTGTGCTCTCTGCTGTCATGTCAATGTATTGCAGTGGTTATGTATTAGATATCCAACCAGTCTCTCTTTTTCAGGGTGCATCTCACCGCGCGTCTGTGAGCGATGACAGAGATCCTTTCCGTTTCCGTCACATGATTGCAACAGACTCTCTGCAAGTCCGTGCCCTTGCAAGTAAGTCTATAGAAATACAGTAATGTGAAGCAAATGTCATTTTTAATGTTGAATGTAATTGTCTTGGAACTACGATTGCTTTTGGGGTCAGTTCCAGCTTCATAAATGGTCAATTCCATAGTTTATTTACACACCAAACTCAAGCGATTATCTCACTTTTTCTGTTCCAAACCTGAACAGAGGTTAAGGTAATAAATGTAGGTGCTTAGTCTCTGATAGATTTTTGCTCAGTTTTAGAAAAAATCAGTGATTAAAAAGCTGCAGTATAATTGGAATAGATGACCTGTGAGATCAAATTCCATCAGAAAAATATTTTAATTATCCGGTCTTTAGTCTGAAACATGTAATGGACAAGAACTGAAATGTTTAGACAAAGCTCTTTGAGGCACCATGTGGAGACTTCAATTTCTCTTGCCAGGGAAGCATAGACCTCATAATTGATGTTGTCAGTCAGTCTCCATAATGAAAGTCTGTTCAGTGGGGAAAGTTATGAAGGGATTTTAGGTTTTTGCATGTGCGACAGATTGTATTATTGCATGCATAAATGTATTACACATTATTCTGTGGGAAGATATGCGTTGAATCTGCACCAAAAGTCTGTGATTAATCAAAGTTAATATAGTCTTACAAGGGAGATACTGGACTTTACAGTTAGTGTTTTATTAGTGCCTGAACTATATTTTTGCTCCTTCCCCTAATAGTTCATCACCACTTAAAAATGGACATAAGCTTGAATTATATTGTTCTTTTAATATAATGTATTCTGCATTTTTATGTTGAGGTCATAGTTAAAGATCATTTAGATATTAGGGAGCCTGTCGTCCCAAACCACAGAGGTTGTCTCTGATGACTCAATATTTTCTGACAGTGGTTTCAGAGGCTCCCGAGTCTACTCAGTGTTGCCGCTTCTCTCCACAGAAAAAAAATGACAACCTATATAAACAAAACAGATGGATACCTATTAGTAGGTCTGCATGCAATCTTTCTCACATCTCTGTCCTAGATGAACCTTAAATCACCCTCTGGCAATTTAGCTCAAGTGTTATCGTTTGTCTGCCTAATGGCCCGTTGTTAAGGGGAAAGAAATTGATGACGGAAATTAACTGAATGTTTTTATAAATGTGGATCCCATCCCTCTTCCCTCTTAGACTCAGAGGGTACAGCAGTGTGTGAGATAGTTCACACAAGATCTGAATCTGAAGGAAGACCTGAGAGAACCTTCCAGTTGTGCTGCAGGTACGATTTCTTTTTAAAACTACATAAAACTGCAAACGAGAACCTTCTCCTGTATGTTATTTTTAATTTCTTGTGTTTTGTCTATTTTGCAGTTCTCCAGATAGTAAGAAGGACTTCCTGAAAGCAGTCCACTCCATCCTTAGGGAAAAGCAGCGCCGCCAACTTCTTAAGACAGAATCTCTGCCCCCCAACCAGCAGTACGTCCCATTTGGGGGCAAACGTCTGTGTGCCCTTAAAGGGATGCGGCCCTCCATGAACAGAGCAGGTGACAAAGCTTGAATGTAGCTTCTAGTTCACAGGAGAAGTGCCTACAATGTTTGTACATGACATTAACAAACAAAATATCGATTATCTGTCTGTTTAGCATCTGCTCCATCGCGAAGGCTGGCCCGCAGGAAGCTGGTGAGGAACCGCTTCACCATCGACACCGACCTGGTTTTCCATGGCAACAACAACAACAGCAACGATCCAGACACTTCCCACCACTCCTCCTACCCTTCCTCTTACCCCTTGCTGCCCCAGCATTCTCTTCCTCTATCCCACAAACCTCAAGGAGAGGACACGGACCGTTGGGTGGAGGAGCAGTTCGACCTGGGATGCTATGAAGACCAGGGCGAGTGCATCGACTTGGGGCAGGTGAAGGAGACGGACATTTTGAGCGACGACGACGAGTACTGCAAGTCTGTCCGGGCCGCGTCGGCAGAACCAGCTGACCTGAAGGGGAAAATGGAGGGACTCGACCTACAGGACAGAGAGATGCCGAGCCATAACCTGAATGGACGGGCAGAGGCTGGGATCGTGCTGAGTGTGATGCAGGAGGAGGAAGTCGATCGAATAAAGCATGGTGATGATTCAGGCTCAATAGACTCCTTCACCTCCTGTGGTGTCTCTCTGTCCCGCAGTGCAACCCCGACTCTAAAGCTTGCTCCTTTGAAGCAGTGTGCTGTGGAGGGGGCCACAAACAAGGACCATGATGTCATCTGGGTGAGGCGGGATGACTTTGCTAACAGCTGCAACAGTGACGTGTTCTGATCTGGAATTGTAGACGACAAAATGAAGAAAGGAGACAAATGTTTGTTTCACTTTTTGCATAAAGTGGGAGTGCAAGGAAAGGGGAAAGATTGAATACAAGCTTTAAATATGTAGAATATGGAGGTATCTGTATATAGAAGGTATTACACCTCAGCCAGTCCTCCCTGTATCACGACACAACCCTCTTCTCCCCGCCTCACCTGCATCTCCCTTGTTCTGACAATCCCGAAATACTGAACCGAGTGAGTAAGGAAAGGGAAATCGTACTCAGAGATTCTCATCCCGATCTCCTTAAAAGTGAACCCAAAAGACTACACGGTCCTCACTGTTTTGGACGCAGGCATCACATGCACCTGTGGAATTACATGTGAACGTATGAACATAACAGCACTGCATGTGCACGCGAGTAAACAAACAAGTATGTGTATGAACACTGTTGAGTACACAGGAGCACAGACACAGAGACTCCAGGCAGCTGCTGCTCAGTGCACACGTGCTGAAGAGACGTCACCACCGAGCTGTGATTCTCCTGGCCAAAAAAATGTCTATTTTTCAACACAGGAATGTGGGTGTTATATTTTTCTGACTCAGAAACTGTGTTTGTATTTTAACACTCAAGGGCTGTGTGTTACTGAACTTCTCTTCAGGGGCTTTTGGCTTAACGACTGCTGTGTAAAAAGATGGCGAGATCCGACTAGCTTTATCGTGCTTTTTATTGTTTTAACTTAATATCAGCTGCACATCGGTGTATAGTCAGGAGTACAATAGAGTGCCGTTAACCTCTTGTATGAAAACGTTTTGAAGCTCACTTTTGTCTCCTAGCATATCCTTTTAAAAAGATAGCCTACTATTCTTAATTTAATTATTGCCTTTTTACTGTAATTTTTAATGTTTACACCACACTCAGCTGCCCAGTGTTACAAACCACCTTTTGTGTGTTTGGTGCCAGAAACAAGCTTGTGCCCTTCACATGAATGTCCATTCTATATTTTTGTTGCTAAAATAAAATGCCGTTGTTATTTTGGTAACTAATGGATTTCATTAAGGTTATTAATATACTGTATCCTTTCTTGCCCCAGAGGCCACCCTCTCCTCCTCACGCTCCACATCCTTGATAAATAGCATAATAATTCCTACAGCAATCCTGTTTTACTTGAATTTTCTTTGTTGTTTTGAAAGGAGGTATTCAACAGAGCCATGCTAGACTGTACTGTAACTCCACAGAGAAGAGCAATCATGCAGTTGACCTGTCATACTCTGACTGATTCAGACATCTTATTTCTCTCCATCTCCTTTGACCTTTTCTCAAGCAGCATCACAACCACAGAGACGCTGCCTGAGACAGGCTTCACATCCATGACATTTGACATCCATCCCTACACCTCACACCTCTTGCATTTCTTCCCTTATCCACCAGGCTGTGCTGCTTCACTTTATGTCATCACAACAACACGCTGATTGCTGAGCTCAACACAGTCACGCGCACCTTAATGGATGTATTGAGCATGCACTTAATACCCAACTGTGAGGGGAGGGAGGGATCTGCCAGCTACTCTGATTCATAGTGTGTGAGGAGAGTGGAGGGAAATAATACACTTTGGATGTTCTTATTATTGTCTTTTTATTATGATGCTGGTTTCTTAGATTTTAGCTTACTGGGTGATGATTCCCAGTAGGGATGTTCAGACTGTGAGGTACAATCACCAGGCCTTGGAGGCAAATCCTGTGAGAACCCCTTTGACTCCTCCCTTTGTACTTTAAAAAAAAAACTGTGTTCGTACATAAAACTGTGGAGTATTATCATTTTTATGTTAAAATAAATTTTTTAAAGTTAGGTCTGTGTGAAATCATTTTTTCATTTAACACACATGTGCTGCAGATTTTCTCATCTGCGACACTGGTACAGAGCTTAGTAAGCATATTTTCACCTTCAAAGGGAGACCTAGCGTTTTTATTAACATCATAACCGCCTCACTGAAGTTATTGGATGATCACATTCAGTTGATCAAATAAAAAATGACTGATGCTGGACCGTTTTGCAGATTCAATTGCAGTCTAAATTAAATTATGTTAAAGGATGGAATATAGGCTCAAAAGCCATTTTGATGAATAACTGAACAAATTCTGTGAAAGTGTAGATGCAGTTAAAATTTTAAAAGAAAGGAGAGGCTCGATTTAGTAAAGCTGTACCATGGTAGAAAGCAAACAACTTCACATGTAAATTTTAAAGTGAATTAGACACAAATATATACAGTAGAGTAAGACAAAATGTCTTTGAAATTCAGTTTGGTTAAGCAGAATAGACCACTATAGCTGGGACAAATTTTATTTCCGATGTACATAGAGTTACTCTGTCCATTTCTAAAGTGTATTCTTTAATTTAATATGAAGTAGTCCTATTTCTGCAGCTCTAGCAGATATTTACATGCATGGTATTTACCAGACACTCTACTGAGAGACAATTCTGCTCAGTATTCATATCAGGCGAGTTTAGTGTTAGGGCAGTTGCCCAAGGACTCCTTCTGGAGAGGCTGGATGGTCATTTTCTGAGTTAATTAAGTTTGTCTATAGGCCGTTTGTCAGAGGTCCAGGTTGAAGTTGGCAGTTTTTTTTTTTTCAGAACAGTTTTTGGCTCCCAGCTTTGATTGAGTTCACAAACACTGTGATAAACAAAATGTCAGTTCTGACGTAATGCACATTTTGCTTGAGGAGAACAAGACTGTGTGATGGCTGGCACCTGGAATCTTTTGCCTTTCTTTTTAAATGTCACAACATTACACAGAAGTCCAGAGTTTACAAACAGTAATTCAGTGGTTGAGAGATGTCATCTAGCTACATAAATCACCATGTTTTATACTACTTAAAAACCAAACTGTGGAAACAATAATAATAATAAACATACAAATTTCAGTCAGGTCTCTATAAAGATGTCAAATTATTTATTGGTGAGGTTGATACAGTGACTTTTTACACATTTTTGCTATATAAAATACATTCCCATGTCCTGTAGTTGTTATTTGCGGATGGGAAGGCATCCAGTGACCCAGTCAGATAAAGACCTTGCTTGTCTGCAGCGAGAGATAATCTGGCATCTGCCCTGTAACCTGAAGATTATTCTCCTCTCATCAGGACCGGTGGAGAGAACCGCTGCCAATCCATCTGCTCCTTAATCCAAACCAAATGGAGCCAAACTATCCAGAGATAACCAGAATTAGACCATGGGTACATTCAGCATAAACACTTCTCTATGAAGTTAGAAGGAAAATAAACACCCATTATTTTGGGAAACAATGTTAAATATATATAGATTTAAAGTATTTACAAGTTTATAGCCATCATTCTTGCTACAAACAAGAATGGAGAAAATATATTCAAAATACTGTCTTTGATTCAAGCTGTAGCCTCTGGGGGTGAAAAATGGTCTTTTAGTACCAAAAACTGCAGTTCCATGAATGACTGCATGAGGCTGGCTCCAAAAGCATGTCAATCTCCATAGACTCCCATGTTAAAATGTCCAACTTTACAGCAAACATAAACATGGTTATTTCCTGGTAAATACCTAATTTCCTTCCTGCAGTTTTTGTATGGTGCATAATTTAGGGCGTGGTGACTTTGAATGACAAGTGGGTGTTGGTGATGTTGCAAAATGGGTCCCCCTGCCCATAACTGTTTACTTCCTGATAATAGAGTGCTCCAGGGATGATGTTTTTCTGTAGGCTTAGTCGAAAGCTAGCATCACCCTGGCTCCCTCGTCAAAAAGCCTATAGGATTTTTGCATTTTCATGTTTTTTAAGCCTCAAGAAAATTGGCAGAAGTAAAAGAGCCAACATTAGGCTATAAAAAAACTACACTATGCCCTCAAGTCTTAACACTGCCTGTGTTTAAGCTGTGTCCAGCGTGATGACGTTTTGTAGTCTCATTTAGCAACGTAGCAACTGCCTTTTTCAAGACACATAAAAGCTTCAAAATTCACAAGTGAGGTGTATATAATGCTGACGTATTTTATGTCCTAGAACTAAACGTAAAAGTCTCCTAAACTTGTGTTAGCAACAGATATTATTTTAAGCATCTAACCAAAAATCCATTGACTTTGAGACAAGCAAACAGAGGGCGCTAAAACGCTAACTCATTTCCGGGTTTTGGAAGTTAGTAGCTTGCGCTCTATCAGTTACTTTTTGGTGGTAAATGAAAGTTAATTGTATGTTTTGGTAGTCTAAGAGGTCTTGTACTAAAAGACCCGCTAAGGATTTGTATATTTAGTTTTCTGGAAAGTACATTTTGTTTCAATGGTTTCAGGCCTGTGTTTCGCTAGCAAAAACCTAGCATTAGCATTAATATTGTAACAGCCTTCTCTATATTGTATGTATGACCCTCTTGAGTGGCCGTAGGGCGGAAAAGGTTTTGGGGTGACATTCCGCTGTTTTGGGTGGCTCAAGCAAATGTGAAAGATTTGGTGTGAAGAAAATGAATGGAAAGCGGTTGAAGTTGAAACTCTTACACCGTCTTCCGTCCCGTTTATTGTTTTATTAATTATTCAGTTAGGCGAACCTAGAACGCTCGGCTATCACCATTAGCCACAGTTAACCAAGCTAGCCATGCTGACCAAGATAGCAGCTAGCGTCCTCCAATAAAGTCACTCCTGGCTCCAAAAAAACAAGATGGTGATGGTCATAATGCCAACTTGAGGCTTCAAAATGGGAGTCCACAAACCAGTGGGGTGATGTCAAGGTGGTAAGTCTCTTATTTCATACAGTCTGTGGTTTGAATATGCACAACAGACAGCAGTTGGTTAGCCTAGGCTAAGCACCTGTCACAATTATGACATGACATCTTTACATAGTGGGATGCACAACGCCAACCTCAACGACCAGATGTAGGATATTACTTTTTTTTTTTATTTTGAAAAGTCGTACCGGAAATCAATTGCATGTCGACGTGCTTGACAGTGATCCGCGCGCTCCCACTCCCTCCAGCTCCAGCAGCCTAGGAGGCGCACAGAGTAAAGTGGTCGTGTTTACTCTGTCTCTCTGCGTCTTCGCCATCAGTTTCTGTGCAGAAGATGTGACTGGGATTGATTGTGGATGCACGTGACTGGCGGTCATCGTTTTTTCCTTTCTTTTGCTGCGACGGAGTGATGCAGACTGGAAAGGATCGAATTTGGAATAAAACTTGGGTTGCGCGCCGGCATGGCACGTCAGGTGTTTCAGCGCTTGCATAGAGGCCGTTTCTTTCTGTCATGGTGTCAACACCCGCGGTGAGTTCGCCTGGAGCACTATGGAGGGGAGAAAGACACTTTTCTTCTGTCTTCTCTTCGCAGCGCAGCTCTGCCTGAGCTCAACACAAGTCCTCAGAATCGGTGAGCGCAACAGCTGTTTACGCACGGTGGTGTTGGCGTTTCCTTGCGTGTCTGAGTTGAACCAAGAGTGCTGCATGTGGGTTTGAGAGCATCTGTGTGCCTACTTCATCCTAGTCCAAGTCTGTGGTGAATACAGTTATTATGACCTTTAAGTTTGTTTAACGTTTCCCTCCATTTGCTATCACAGTATTTTGTGCTCATGGAAGTGATTATGGAATTCCTTCTTTTCCTTGTTATCTTGGTTATACTGTCAGTGACAATGTGTCAGAACAGAGGAGAAGGTTACATTAAAAGACAAAATACACTTTGGCACTTTCCCCTGCTGGTTAATTGGAGATAACACCTATCAGTCCGTATTGAGTCCACAAATTCAATTACTATGCAGAAAGCAAAGGTCGTCACAATAGGCAGAAATTAATTTGAAATCAAATAGAGCTAAAATGTGTGCAGGATTCCTCTGAGCTGATAACTAAAATGTCCACCTTTATCAGTTCATCATCTTGAATAGACAGTGTCTTGCTGGTAATCATAATTTTGTCAAAATGTCTTCAAAAATGCCACAGATAAAGGGGAAGTTTTTCTGTATGATGCAGAGATTCTGAACTTTCAGCATACTTTGCAGTCAGAGGGTTTGTTTGAAACTCATACGGTATCTTTGAAAGTTTAATTTTCAATCTAATTCCAAGTTTAGAGGACTACATGTGCTTATTGCTGCACACACATCCAGACACACAAACAGCTGAAAGTAATAGATTATTGATTCCCCCCTGTATACTCTTCTGGCCACCAGATGCACCTGTTTGGGCTTTTTTTTTAAATTCAAAATACTGTACGTCCTCTAGTTTCCGATCTTCACAAACAGCTGAAACCTATCCATCACTGAGATGGATGTAACGTAACCAGCGAGGGCGATGCAATCATCCTCAGCCCTGCTGTCGTAGGCTGTGTAGTGGAGTTAAGAGGAGCGAGAGAACTTCACCTAGACTTGATTAGACAGGAGGAGGCTGGTGAGCGCTGTGGGCTGTGTTCATTATCCAAGTGTCTCACTTTCAGGCTTTGAATCACACCAGAGTCGGATTGTAATATGTGGATGTAATTGGCTGAATAAATGGGGAATTGGTGTCACCGCCACCTGTTCCTAACTTGGAGAGGCACAGGCTGGAGGGGGTTCACATGCAGTACTGGTCCTGGATCAGATAACATGCAGAAACACTGTACAGATAGGGAGATATTCAGAGACACATTTCACCATGAACATTTCTTTTCACTGGAATTTTTGCATTTTGAGGTTGTAGTTTATCATGTTTGACAAGATACAGTAATGTATCTGATAATGAAGGTGGACCTTTAGTATATCAGCATGTACTATTTATAATACTACATCATTGAACATTAACGATTTGATTTTTCATTAGTGTTTTACAAATGAAAGTCCGATCATTGAAATAATTGCGGGTTCTAGGTTGTGAGCCTACGTTTAGGTGAAGAATCCTTTCCTTTTGACGGAACAGCTTTCGGTTTTAGCTTGGAGGATCAGGAGGGCAAACAGTCTGTGGGTGGGGTTTCTGATAAACTGAAGATCCCCTTCATATATATTTGAAGACATATAAGTATACCCTGTTTTGAGTAATAATTTTGGTCTGATTAATGAATTTTCCACAAAAAAGTTCAATTATCTTGTTAAGAGGTATACAATTTCTCCCTCATTGAAAATCCAGAATCCATGAATATGCAAATTTTGTTTCATTATACCTTTGGTTATGTTTTGATATGTGATCCTGCATCTGAAAATAAAAGGGTTAAAAATATTTAAATGCTGGACACTCGTCCTCTGTACTTCACTGAGGTTTAAAGTGAGTGTGTTAAAGTTTCAGGTCCAGTTTGAAGGAGGAAAATCGTTACAGCTTTAGAGACAATACAGATGATTATGGATTTAAACAATCTGTTGTCTGTGATGATAAGCAAGTGGTGAGCAGAGTAACAATAGAAAAATACACATCTCGGCTCACTAAGCCAAATTAACACCAAGGTATTAATTGTAACTGCAGAAAATGAAAAATGGGAGCATCAGAGATTCTGGATCACATTTAGTTCCTGCAAACTCCACCTAATTCAGAATTCACAACATGAAAATTAAACTAAAAGATATGAAATTTTCCTCTATATGAGCAGAGGGAAACTTTCCCCTTCAGTGGATTCATGTTAAAACAGTCTTCTGGTGTCTAATCTCTATAAACACATCCTGCATATGAATGCAGAATCTGTAGGCAACAGAGCAAGATTTTGGTATTGAAAGTGCTCTGGTTTCAGTTTGAAGTCCGTTTGTAGTCCAGTTAATATTGACCAGTAATGTTTGAACAGGGTTTGGTTGTATGCAGGTAAACAATTTGTGTGGAAAGCATTGGCCAAAATGCCATCTCGGGTCCTACTGGCTATCATCTGATTAGGATTAACCTTCTTTGGAATTAATTTATCTGCATTCATATGTAGATATCTGTTTATAAATCATCATCAGACCGATATCTAGAGGTTTCCAAGATCACTAATCGGACTGTAAACAATGACCAGCACACGGGAGATGAAGTCTTGTCCCGGATATCCGTTATCTAGATATCCGAGGGCTATGCCGGAACCCATGAAATATTGGCCGTTGCCCTCAGAGGCTAAATGTTATCAGACCAATAGCTGATGGGTTCCGAGATTGTCTAGTGTCAAACTCACATGCGACATTTTGCACAGTGAAGGTCACACATTTAAGTGCATATGAGTAGCAATAAGCAAAAACACATCATTAAGTGGAGGAGGACTTTAAAAGACCATGCTATAAGGACAAAGGTTAGGCTACACTGAATTACGGAGGATAGACACCAGTCAAATGGCTCACAACCTGCCAACCAAATTTAAACATGTTTAACAGAACTTAACTATATATCTGCCTATTACTTTCTCAGAAACCATTACTGCCACCTTTGTGTTAACACACTAAGCAGGTCATTAATATCAACTTCCACATAAGAGCCCAAGCGGCGCTCGGTTTTTGAGGCTGTTAAGAAAAAGAAAATTGAATGATAATGTCGGCTGCTGGGATGTAAAAGTTCTTTTATAGGCTATACATCTTGATAACATCTTGATTTACACTCGCCTAGGTGTTAGATCTCTTTTTAGCATGTGCAGCATTTTGTTCATTTTATCTGGTGAAGTCCACAGATGCACTTGCAGAGGGATTCTGATCTGGAGTTTAGCTCTGGGTTACACATTAATATTCAAGACCATTCAAGACCAGTAAGTTCAGCTTTGATGGTTCAGCTCAGACCCCCTTTAACAACACAAGTCTTAAATTTTACACGACTGTAAAAGATTTCAATTCATAGACTACCAGTGTCTCTGTGTGTGTGCATGTTAATGTATTTGAGACAGTGAGAGAAATCGCAGAAGTTGGCTCCAGGTGTCGCTTTCTGTTAGCTCGAAGTGAAGCCGGAGGCTGTAACCTACATTTATAAAGAGCGTACCTGCTTAATTTTATTCATTAGTTCCTCTCTCTCCAACAACTGGCCATTAGGAAAACAAATTAATCTCTCCTCAGCCAAATTGCCAGAGTTTTGAAAGTTGGCCTACACAAATATACTGGGGAGCTGGCTGCCTCGGTGGTGTGATCGTTCATCACTCTGGCAGAAACCCAGGACTTTTGGTTGTGAGAAAGGAGAGGGCGCTGTAGTTTGTCATGGGATTGCATTGATAACATTCCATTTGTACGTATTGATCCTGAGGCTTTTCTTTTGACGTGCAGATTGAGTTCAGGATGGCGAGCGAAACACACGTCCTTGCCTTCTTTTTCTTTGGCCGATTCAGCTGCTCAAAACAAATGATTTTGGAACCCGAGAGAGAGATTCAATCTGAGGGAAAGCTGAAGCTCTTTGCCAGCATGATTGCAACTGCAGCACCTACTGCTTTGATGGTACAAAACCAGTGCCCAAAATGGCAAACAGCAGCCAATAACTCTAGTTCTTAAATAGTAAGCTGGTAAAATTCTGACAAAGTGCTACGACTGAGGCTAATTGTCTTGTGCTGAATAAGCACTGCCATTGATTTCTGGACCAAAAGCATCATATGAGCTTTTGTGTGAAATTATTTTTTTCTGCACACCACTCTCACCTATTAAAGTGCTTGCTGGCTGTGGTGTAGGACACATTGACTTTATGATACCACTCAGAGTCTTTTTGGTGCCCTTACAGTCATTTTCTGTCTGTCTGTCTTTTTCTCGTTTTCTCCTCTGATGTGT
Organism: Epinephelus fuscoguttatus; assembly: GCF_011397635.1. Lineage (NCBI taxonomy): Eukaryota > Metazoa > Chordata > Actinopteri > Perciformes > Serranidae > Epinephelus > Epinephelus fuscoguttatus. The sequence continues at coordinate 28,417,664 of NC_064763.1, read as the reverse complement.
CATCGTCACCCATTCGTGCGACTCTCTTGATTTGTTGTCGGGAACAAAATGTTTCCCCCGTGTTTTCTCAGCCAGGGTGCAGTCAGTGAAATGTCAGTCATTCACTTTGACACCTGAGACCCCTCTTTTCCTCCCCTCCCAGATGCATTTCCTCCTGCCTGTAGCTATAGTGCACAACAGTCCTCTGTTTTCAGAGAGACACAGATGGCAGTAGTTTCTGTCACTGTCAGCAAAAAACAGGAGAACACTCTTGTCCAGCTCAGTGATCTTCCAGAGCTGCTGCAAAGATGCACACTTCTTCTGTCTCAGGTACTGAGAGTCATTTTGATGTATAACTGCCTGCCACTGAAATGTAGTGCTAAATAAAAGATGACTCAGCGACAGCATGCATTTTGGTGATCACCATCTGGAGGTCAAAGAGATGACAAAGAAATGATTTTTTTCCCGCACAAACTTTGTCCCCTCTCTTTTGTTGAAAGTGTGAAATTCAGTGGAACATGGTTTACAGTAATTAGTGATGTAAATCCTGCATACTAATCTACCGTAATGGCACTTAATCATCCACAATCATTCCATTTCCAAATCAGCAATGTGTAAATTTAGCTTTTCCTCAAACTCTGGCAGCTTGATAGTTTTAATGATGAAAAAGTGGTACGAGCCAACAACAGCGCCTTGTATCCAGATTGCAGCAGGGTGTTCATAATGTCTCACTAATCTCTATGCAAATAGCAGGTTAGCATCTGCATGTCAAAAATCGTCGTTCAGAAATGACAGATAGAGAATTTAGCAGTGGTTTCACCCCACCAAAACACAAAACTGTAACATCAAAGGTTGGTCTCCAGAGTGTGAACATATTTTTCCCTTTATTGTATCACAGCTTCCCTGTTTCTGTTTTTAACGACAAAGAAATACTCTAAAACATTGTCGAACAACACAAATCCTACACAAACATTAATCACTGTGGATGCAAATGGAAAAAACTTTGACTTAATGTTTACACTCATCCTCGATTTGACCATAATGAGCAGCCTTGTGTTTTCAGCAGCCTCAGTGCTTCTTGAGTGTGCTTATATTTTATGCAGATAAAATCTACCTGCAAACCCCAAACGCATGTTAAAAGGCATTTACGGAGTCCTGTGGGTCCTTTGAAACTTTTAACGCCCATTTATGCTGTCTTGTAGGCCAGATGGATGCGTGTTCCTGAGGCAAATTATTCCTCATTATTTTGGGAGCTGAATGAATGCTTTTAGTGCTCCGAGGTACATTAATTCATTTGCATGGAAAAAAAACACCTTGTTTAAAAAAAAGGAAAAAAAAGAAAGAGAAATTCCATTTTTATGATTGCTGCAGTCACAACCCACAGTAGAGTTCAAACTGCTCTGCAAGAAGGGATGACACAAGACTAATGTAAAACATAATTATTTGTAATTAAATATCGAAGCGACGGATGGATGGGTTGACATTCTCCGCGCACACACACACACACGCACACACAAACAAACAGTTTTATCTCCCCGGTGGGTTGTTGAAGAGATTGATCAGGTCTGCGTGACAGGTTGGCACAAAGCTCAGATTTGTTCTTCAGCTTTTTGTTTTATGTTTTCCTCCCACCGCAGCAGGCGGATAAATCTCTCATCCATCCGTCGTACTGTACCACATATTCACATTTTTATGGCACAGTTTTTCTCCCAGTTACAGCGACGTACCTGCTAATCACAGTAACTGCAGTAGAAATGACATTTTTATGTTAATGGACTAATGATTCTTGATTATAATTACTAATTGGCTGCTCTTGCATTACAAGGACTTATTTGTGACACATTTTGAGTGCCTGTGTTCGAGTTTGAATGCATTCGAATCTGTGGCATTTGTTAACAAATTAATGTTCTTTAAGCATGCACAGGAGATCAGTCAACGCTTCACACATAAGTCATTTTGAGGGAGTGACATGTATCAGCTATTGATCATGATCGCCAAGTCACACAGCCAGACATTAAATCAGGTTGTTAATTTATGTTATGCACTGTGACTGAGTTCTGCTCATCTTCACACGGCACATGGAGCTCATCAGGCTGCACTACCTGTACAGTACTTGACCAACAGTTGTTACCAAGCTCACACAAAATACCGTTACCCCCTCTGCCTCCTGCATTATATCATCTTGTTATATGTAAGCAACAATTATCTCAGCTGAATTAATTGTTCACCTGTTGGGACCGCGTAATGATTCAGGATGCATCAAACGACTCCCCTGGATCTTTATCAAGGCCTGTTTGTGGAAATGAGAAACAGGGATGTGTTTCAAACAGCAGGCAATTTATGGGGCCCATACCCTTGTTAGCAAAATGTATCCTCCTTGTTAATCTGCCACCCCTCTCCAACTGCTGAGTCCAGACCATAGACTGTATAAACAGGACTTAGATGCTGTCTTATCTGGCCATGGATATATAAATGATAAATTAGTGAAAGTCATTAATTTCTTAAGGGGGTGTTAGGATTAGGGGGTCCTGCTCTACTGTGCTGTGATTTGTGCTAACCCTAACCATGTTGAACTAGCTAATCACAGCATAGTAGGGCAAGACTAGGCATAACACTCTTGGGGAAAAAATAATGTGATTACCCACTGACTTCCAGGGTTTTTCCTGGCTCAAAAATGAGGCAAAGGTGGTACCATCCTGATTATGTGTACCATTCCTTCAGCTGGCTCAAGGAAACTCTTTTTACAGTCAACATCGTTTAGGAGTTCTAATAATTGATTTATAACTGAATGATTGGAAATAAACTAGTTATTAATAAATTGTGGTCTAATCGTTACAAGGATAGTCAGTAGTGTCTATAATGTGAATTCCTGGATATTAAATATTCATTTTCTGTTGTGGTGCCAGTGATATTTGTAGTGTACTGAAGTAGCTCAGTTGGGCTGAGTGTCAAACCTTAATACTTTGTTGGGCTCAAACACTAAAAGCTGGTTTGGTAGTCATCTTCATTTCAAAGATCTTGGGCTTCCTTTATTAAATGAATAAAAGGTTTTACAGTTTATGTTCTGCACGTTCATTTTTGTATCGATGCCAAAACTCAGTAATCCTAACCATACTTCAATTAGGAGAGACAGAAGAATGAAGGAAAGATAATAGTTAATACCAAATATGAGTGCACAGATGCTGATTAAGATTTAACAGAAGTCTTTGGCGCTTGGACACCAGAGGAAGATATTTTGTGATCAAGGGACATCTGAGCTGCAGCAGGATAAATCCCCCCATGGAGTCCAGACACTGGTGGTGGTGGTGGCTGATGAGTGTGAGGCTGCTGACTGCTGAGGCGTATGAGGCTGATGAATCCGTAAAGATTAGGTGGTGATGGGGAGGTGGAGGGCGCATGCATGTCTGTCGCAAGAAAGAACTACGGCAGAGAAAGAACCATATTTAAAATGAGGAGCGGTAAGATGATAGACTGACAGAGAAGCTGTGTTGCTCTGCTATTGGTTGATTGTGAATCAGGTGAAAACAGCTGTTGACTCAATTGACAGACCCAGACACCTAGAGATAGTGAGTGAGCATGCGTGTGAGGAGTGAATGGCAGGGTGAGAAAGAAACTTACAGCCTGAGCATGAAAAGTATTGTCTTCCAGACTGACCTTTCGCTAGAGCTTCATTAGAATTAGGTCTAAGTGATAAGGGTGAAATCAAATATCAGGGTATTTTGACTAACTACCTTGATATCAATATTGTATTGTATTGTATTGGTGCTTTCACAGAATATTTACACAGTAAGATTTTTGATAAAATCACCAGAAATGTGGATGTAACGATTAAGTGGCAACTAATGGAGCAGCTAGAGCAGTCTGGTAAGCTCAGAAAATGACATCACTTTACTGTATAGCAGCCTTTAAAACCAATAAACAACAACACTTAAGATATTATGATGTCCAAAATCGAAGACAATATCTAGTCTCATTTCACAATATCGATATTATATCAATATTCTGCCAAACTCCAGTCGATAAGTACGACACCAGTCCTGCACCTCAGCCATAATGTAATTGTTTGGATGTGCATAAGTCTAATACCCACTCACTCAGTTAATCCAAAAATGTATGCAGACACATGTCTTTTCTGGGCTTGAGCAAAGCTCAATCTGTGCTTTGCCTGGCCCTCACAACACCCTTGAGGAATATGGAAACACCCTATACATGCAAACCATTACAGAGCTGTATACACCATATTGTGAGCTATATCATTATGAGCCAATACATCTGGACTGGAGTGAATGAATGTAATGGTACTAAACTGCCTTAGTGCTTCTGAGCAAACCAGACAATCATGACAAGCTTATAGGATTTCTCTCTTCCGCCCTGTTGTTTCTGTTCTGACAAGTAATTTCAGAGTTTCACACTGTATGTTTTTATAACAGTATAAGCTGGGGAAATCATTGTTATCTTTTGCTCACAATAAGGCTTCAGCAGCAGAGGACAGACAGGAAGCCTTTTATTAGAGCTGGAAAAAATAGTGCAACAAATAGACCAAATTGTTTCAGTCTGAGCAAACATCTGCAGTATCAGCAAGGGAGTAAAAACTTGCTGAGGAAACTAACCTGAAAAATACAACTATGAGACTGACTATTACATGTCCAATATATATATTTATATATTTTTTTATGGTCCCTGTCTTGACTGATGTGACTTGACTCGCCTTTCAAAAGCCTGTTTTGAACCTCCAAGAGAAGCTCTTAAAGCCTTTTTATTTCCTGCCCTTTCACACTGCAGGAGCAATTACGCTACTTCCATTTCATCTCGCCTTTGAGTCCACATTTCACATCTTCTGCACCCGGATGACAGGATGTTGATGAGGAGTTCCGGGGCAATTTCAGAAGTCTGTCTGAACAGCATTGTTTCTTCAAAGGCTCCTGACAGCTGGTCTATGCAGCGAGTCGTGTGTGGCGTTGGGTCCCCGCATAGTAAAAACTCAGAACAGTGGAGGAGCTGCTCTGTATTACTTTCTCTTCACTTTGAGACACAAAGTGTTGAGAATATATTTTATCTCTCTAAGAAAAAATTACGATTGTTCATCTTTGAGCACAATATTCATCTTCATTTGCATGCTCCTGTGGGAACTCCAAATTAATTCTCCGCTCATAGAATAATGAAGTCGGAGGCATTGAAACTACAAATATTATCTTTTTTTATTGTGGACATAACATATTTATGGATTTGGTTATGGCTGGGAGGTTTGGTTTGCATAGAAAAAAATATTTGAAATGACCCTCATTAAATCACGCTGTAGAGAACATTTGGTGTAATTTCATATTGTGAAGACTCTTGCGCTGCTTCGTCTTACAAATAAGAATGCTGTGCACCTTGTCTGGCTCATTGCAGGTGTATTCATCCATTTTTTGTGTTTGCTTTCCATATCTAGCCTCTGTGAACAGAGCATTCATGAAGGGGTTATAAACTGTAACTTTGTCTTTATTAATGGTTAATAAAACTTTGTCTGAACTTTTGGGTTGCGAGCTTGTGACAAATCCCTGACTGGTTAGTGAGTGGTCTTCTGGGGAGACGATCTGAACCAAAATCCTTTTATCAGCATCTTATCAACATTTAACTGCAGACTTTGTCATTAAACCCCTTTTCAATGACTTGACATTTTTAACAGCAGGTGAAATGTGTTAGAAAAAGTGAGAAAACCATGAGCGTTTATTAAAGGACTACCACTTTATAACTGCATTAAATAGAAAGAATATGCAACGTGCAGTATGATTTTTTCCAACCTCATGAACCAAATGTGTTCTTATTAATGCCTCTGCCAATTAAATTATGTAATCGCCATTAATGAAGCTATTATTTCCCAGTTTATGAAGAATACTTCATTAGAATGTGGTTCCTGTAATATTAAAGAAATGAACTCACTTCAACTGTTCACCAATGCCATTGGGTTTGCTCCTCTGTTGATAATTTCTTATATTTGATCAAATAAAATCAATTTAATCAGTACAAGTTGTTTTCATGCAGAGTACCTGTGTACTTGGATGATTCTAAGCATGTTTGTGCCCTGTTTTGAAGCTGCCTGGGTCTAACAACCACTTGTTGATTCAAATCAGAACTCCAATAATTGGGAAGCATAATTAGCAAATTGTGCAAATTTATTTTCCATGTTGCAAACACTATTCGCACAGTTGCTCTCAGAAATGTTTTCACAACACTCAAACAGCTGCCTTTTAAAGCATAATCATTCTTCTCTATTTAATTGAACTTCTTTTTGTTCTTGTTAAATGTTATTGACTGAAACTTCAAAATCTGAATTTGGTTTATTGCCAAGCAGGTTTTCACATGAAAGGAATTCGCTTTGGTGTTTTGGTGCTTAGACAAGAAACATCAATATAATATAGAAAATAATATAAAAACATTTTTTAAAATACTAGATATGAACAATGTAATAGCTGACAATAAATGGGCTTGACAGGAATGTGCAAAAACATATTCTAAGGCAGGGTGTCAAACTCATTTTAGTTCACGGGCCACATATATTCCGATTTGATCACAAGTAGGACAGACCAGTAAAACCATTGCATAATATCCCTTAAATAACAAACACCTGCAAATTTTTCCATTTTTTCTTTCAAGAAATACATTTTAAAGACACTAATCTATTTACAAAACAGATGACAAACAGCCTGTGATGTCATCAGAAGAATAAATGCAATTTTAACAATGTTTCTCAGTTTTCCCACATTCAGTCAGTGGATACTCACTGTCATTACCACATGTGCATATTTGGGTACATTTCCGCTCCTGTGTAGTAATCTTGACATCATCACACCAAACTAAAATGAAAGAAAAGAACTGTATTTTGGTTGGGGTAGAAAAGCCTCTGAAGCACCATTTTACATGGTGAAAAAAAGCTATTCAGTCTTTATCTTGCTCCTGAAACCTGGCACCTCTTAGCTTTCACAAGTGCATCACTATGAGGTGGGCAAGGTCATCCAGTGGGCCAGATTCGACCCTTTGGTGGGCCGGTTCTGTTCTCTGGGCCGTATATTTTACACCCCTGTTCTAAGATGAAAAGTATTAAGAATTAAAAGAAAATGCAATGTAGAGAGATACAGACCCAAAGATTTTGCTTTACTTTTATGTCCCACTCATTAAAGGATAACTTTGGTATTTTTCAACCTGAGCCCTATTTCCCCATGTGTATGTGTGCGTATGATTCATAGGTACAACTCATTTTAAAATTGGTTCAGTATTGAGGGAGGCAGATACAGCTGGCAGCCACAAGGTAGATATGGGGGCAAATGCATCCCGTATAAGTTTGCGCATTAAAAGTGCTTTTTTTCCACCACTGACCGGTTCAGATTGCCAGTGCTATCTCTGTAAATAGCATACTAAGCGTTTCGAACATTGTTTATATAACATTACTTCCACTGTGTGTGTAGCTCTCTCTACTCATGGGACAGCCGTTTTCTTGAGGAAGAGGTCTTTCGGGATTGGATGTCTTCTCTTCTTCGGTTGGCAGTAGTCATCTTGGGAGAAGTGAGCACTGCAGACCTGATGGTCTGCAAGGCGCAGTGTCTGGAGTGTCTTAGCATCCATTTGTAGCACAACTAGCCACAACTTCACCATCTCGCCGTCCGACAAAGGCAGCCTATGAAAGCTGTACGAGGTGTTGCGCAACATTCTGTTCTTGCAATTCGGATAAGCACAAACACGAACCATTGTTTTCAATCAATGCAGTAAAACTCTCAACTGTACTCCGGGACAACCAGCGCTCAGCGGCGCTCAGCATGGCTCCTCTGTTTTCTTCCGGCAACAAGCAAAGCTCTCACGAGATGACGTCACACACACCCGGGAGGAGGTGAAGGGTAAGGGAAATGCTTAGTATGCTATTTACAGGGATAGCACTGGCGGTCTGAACCGGTCAGTGGCGAAAAAAGCACTTTAATGCGCAACCTTATACGGAACGCATTTGTCCCCATATCTACCTCAATACTGAACCAATTTTAAAACGAGTTGTACCTATGAATCATATGCGCACAAACACATGGGGAAATAGGACCCAGGTTGAAAAATACCGAAGTTATCCTTTAATCTGTCATCATGAGTTTTCAGTATCCAGTTAAGCATAGTTCCGTCAACAGTACAGCTGCCTGTTGGCTAAATGAGTACAGTCATGTCTATTATGGTGCTAACCTGCTAACTCTGTAGTTGAGACATGTTCGCGTAATAATAGTAATAAAATATATTTATTAATCCCAGAGAAAATTCAATTTTTTTCACTGTTACATTAAATTCAAAGTAAGTAATTGATTATTTGCAGCCTCAGTTAATAAAAAAAGTTTGTTGCATGAGCTCTCATCATATGACCTGCTGTTCATGCGTCCAAACTGCCAAACAGGAAGTAAGAGCTTCCAATAGGCTTTAAAGAGGGAACTCACTCTACAAAGGTTTTCATTGCTGAAAGGAATATGCTTTTTAAGTACTGTATTGTCAATGCTATGGTGTTAGGACAATTTGAATAATGATTTCTTTTCTTGATGTCTTTATTTATTATGGGCTAACTTGACTGGTTTGTCTGTAGCAGGAGCTTCCTTTTTAAAAGCAAGGGGTAGAGGCTTCTGAAAAGTGCTTCCTAATTGGTGTTAAAGTTGATTCAATTTAGGTGCACACCTGCTGGATCCTTGCTGTCAGTAGCCATGGGCACGACCTAACTTTTCTGTTGCTGATTAATGGATCTTGTTTCATTCTTTTGAAAAGTTTTAAAGTTTTGTTTTTTTTTTCATTTTTGTACATAGTTTTGTTTTCACAGCCTCACCAAAACCAGCATGAACTGCTTGTGGGTTCACTTCAAATAAGAAGAACACTCAAGACCTCAGTGTATTCTCCCCTCTGAACAATCCTGAGAATGATATTGTAAGATGTTTTGGAAGCACTGTCTTGCTTTGTTGCGCCGTATGTTAGGTTTTGAAATGCTTTCATTTTAACCAAAGGTGGCAGAATTTCTCAGCCCACACGGGAGCACAAAATCCATCAATTTAATCTCTGTTATCACCGGACTGCAGTGACAGTGTCTTTGTCTCTGTCCTCAATCTCCATGTGCAGGTGGTATTTTTGAGACCCGGGAGAGTGAGTTAGTGAGTATGGATGAGCTGGCGTTCAAGTTTGCTGTAAATAACATAAACCGCAACAAGACCCTGATGCCCAACACTACTCTCACCTACGACATTCAGAGGATCAATCTCTTTGATGGATTCGAGGCTTCCAGAAGAGGTAGGAAATGAACACGTAGCTCTGTGAGGCTTCAGAAATTACCTGCTATTACTGTAAGAGATGACAACATAATAGCCTAAATCATTCATGTGTCCTTTCTGGGCAGGAAGTGCTCTGAAATAATTAGCGGCTCCTTCACAAAACGAAAATAAGAACTTTTTAAAGGGATACTTTGGTTTGAGGGCTATTTACTGTTTTTCCCTTTTATCCAAAGTGGAACAAATTAGATGCATCTTAATGTATCTGCATGTAGTTTGTAGGTTTGTTGAATCAATAGGATTAGCATAACCTGGTTTAATTACTGGATACAGGGGATTGATAGCATCTCTTAAAGGTACGGAATTGCACAAGCTTCAAATTCCTGAAACAGATGTATTTATGTAATTAAGTTTCTAATTACATAAACAAAACATTAAACCCTAACTACTGAAAAAAATATGTTCTTTATATACCACTGAGGGCAACTAATGACTAGTGTCGCCATTTAACTCTAGCAACTTAGGCTAACAGTGTGTGCTTGTCTATCTTTGGGTAAAAAGGAAATACAGTTCCCAAACTTGACAGTCCCTTTAAAAAACATATTATTTAAACATACATAGAAAGTGAAACTGGTTTGCATCAGACTCTGACAAACAGTCTCAACAAACTGTAACAACAACCATCTAATTTTTTACCGCCAGTGTGTGACCAGCTAGCTCTCGGGGTGGTCGCCGTGTTCGGCCCTTCTCACAGCTCCTCGGTCAGTGCTGTTCAGTCGATCTGCAACGCTCTGGAGGTCCCTCACATTCAGACCCGCTGGAAACACCCGTCAGTGGACAACAAAGACACCTTCTTCATCAACCTGTATCCTGAGTACACCGCCATCGCCAGGGCCATCCTGGACGTGGTAACTTTCTTCAAATGGCGGAAGCTGACGGTGGTCTACGAGGACAGCACAGGTAGGTTCCAGTTGTTTTTATCAGTCGGATTGCCACTGTAACTTTTGAAATTGATACAGGGATCCGTTAATGTTGAATTTGTGAAGAAACCTTTTCCTGGCATCCAAGTCTCATTTTAGTCGTATGCTCAGTACCTACCAAATTGACAGTTCTTTGCGACAGGTGACTGAATTGAAATTAAACCTATCTATTGAAAAAAAAAATACTTTCTCCCTGAAAAACATGGGGGCTGTGTCGATCTGTATATTATTAGTTTTATAATGCAACTCTGGTGAATCTGAATTAACCTTTTAAAACAAAGTCACACAATAACACTAATTAACTAACTGATCAAGGCAATGGCAGACCACCAGCTCCTCTGTTCAGCAAGGTAAAATTACTGTTTTTGTCAGTTGAGTCTGGCTTTGAAGATAACACAGATAATTTTCACTTTCAGGACAGTCGCTTGTTGGAAAGGGCTGCCTGTCTGAGAAGCACTGAGCATATGACTGGATAAATGAGACTTGGATTATTCTGCACAAGTTGTGTGAGAGTTTGTAAAGTGTGTTTTGATATAATTTTGCTGCTGTTAAACAGCCTATGACTTCAATTCAGTTTATCAGAGAAAGTGTTTGAATTATTTGATAACAGTAATAATAACAATAAACTTTATTTATATAGCACCTTTCACACAAGACATGCAGCACAAGTGCTTTACAATAAGAGCAGTGTAAGCACTGAATACTTCACAGGGACGCTTAAAAACAAAAGTGATTAAAGACCATAAATCTTAAAATCATAAAGAAATCATAAGATGAAATACAGGATACAAGATTTTTAAAGAGGTACAGTAGCATGTGAAAATCAGAAATGCATTAGGAAAGTCAGAGCTATTTAAAGGCCAGTTAATAGATACGTTTTTAGTTTTCTCCTAAAATTATTTGGCGAGCTCGCTTCTCTGATATCTAAATGTAGTGTGTTCCATATCTTTGGGGTGTAATTGACAAAGGCTGCATCCTCAATCTTCCTTCTGTTGCTGGGAACCTCCAGTAAACCAGCAGCAGATGATCGCATTGTTCTCAAAGGCAAATAGTTAACAAGGGAGTTAGCAATGTAGCTTGGTCCCAGCCCATGTAGGGTTTTTTTTTATAAATTCTAAATGTAACAGGAAGCCAGTGCAGGGCAGCTAAGACTGGCCTGATGTGCTCTCTCCTCTTGGTTCTGATTAGTAGCTGAGCTGCAGAGTTTTGAATGAGGCTAGTTTTCCTCCCGGATTCAACATAGCACAAGGTGAATTGATATTTAAATGGTCATTTAAGGGTAAGGTATTCCTTGAAGACGAGGAAAACACACATTCAATAGCAACTTAATCAACATATTAAAATAGCCAATATCCCACACAGTGTCTTGTCTTGTGATATCAATATTCTAGCCATGTATCAGCTCTACACCTGAAAAAAAAATCCCCCTTTTTTTGAATATGTTAATAACTGACTGAAGACTGCATTTTGCTGATGATATTACTGGATATCAACTGTAACACTGTGTGACATTTGAAGTAAAGAATGGAGAGGCAGAAGAGGTCAAAAGTGCTGGCTTGTGTTTCCTGGACCTTACAATATATTCATATGTCAAGGTTCTAATTACTCACAAAATTCAATTCCACTGTCTACCTCAGTCACCTTCCTCGTGCTGGCTAGTGAACCCAATCTGTGACAAGGCGCGAGTGCCTCATATCAAACAGTTGCCAGTGCTCCTTCTCTCTGCCTCTTTCACGCTGCAGAGAGCCAAACCACAGTGCTGACGGCCTGAAATCCAGCTGTGTGTCCTGTATAGAGTCCCTGCCCATGACCCAGAGAGTATGAAATGCCGCTGTTGAAATGTCATAGTTTATAGATTTTTTTTTTTTTTAACTTTTTATTTTCGATCGTAAATGTATTATCCTGAAATGTCATGCAGACACACACCTGTACAATTACACGCTGTTGTTCACACACATGTACAAGCTACAGGATGTTAGGGTGTGTGCGCAGGCTATACAGCACAGGTGTGTGTTTGCCCTTGATTGTTTTAGAAACAAAGTACAAGAAGATGCAAGATGCTAAGTTGTGTGTTGTGCAACAGGGTGATGCAGTGAAAAGGATAGGGGTCCAAGTATCATTACAGCAAGCACGTGCCCTGCTGAAGCCTCCTTGACTCTGACCCGTCACCTTCCTGCAGCAGAAGAGGGAAAAACAAATGTTTAAGAATGGATAAATAAAATGTCTGATTGCTATTTTTTGTAGGTCTGATGCGGATGCAGGAGCTGATCAAGGCTCCGGCAAAGTTCAACCTGAAGATCAAGATCCGCCAGCTGACTCCAGGTAACCAAGATGCCCGACCACTGCTTAAGGAACTGAAGAAAGACAAGGAATTTTTCATTCTCTTCGACTGCTCCTATCGTATGGCCTCAGAGCTCCTCAAGCAGGTGTGCACAAAGATTGATCTAAGTGTCTTTACATTAGATTAATTAGATTCATACAGATTTTAAAACACGTTTAAGTGTCCTTTCGGGGCAACACCTTATTACCTTGCTTATTACGGCTTACATTTGAATGACATTAACGCCATTTAAGGATATGATAATAAAAAGGATGAAATAGCGCTTTCCTTATCAGAGTCTGAATTTAAATGGACCTCAACTAATTTCCCATCCCATGGATTTGTTACCGTTAAGCTAATTGAACACAGATGGTGAGGTGCGGTAGCTGATGATTTATGAAATGAACAGACATGCTGACAAACGTATTTGTGGCCATCCTTGTGTGCATCAATTCCCTACATGCCTGATGAAATGAACAGTGAAAGGTCTTTTATCCACATCTCTAGTCCTCACACGTTTTTGTACAACCTCATTTCGAATTTTAGTTCTTGTTATTTTTATCTATATTGCAAATCATTAACGACTTCAAAGGACATAACTTTAATTGGCCTCTTTAGTAAGCCACACATTGGCACATTCACCAGGCATGGTGAAATTCATGAATACTTTTGTTCTTATTTATGTATAGTTGCACCCTCTGTTTTGAACGTCAGAAAATTAAATAAACGACCAGCCAAATGACTTTGTTATTAAAGATATGTGTGACTGTAGCTGTAGCACTGTAGAACTCATCATATCTGAAATAGGCAATATGGTCTGGCATTTTCTTTTATTACTTTATTTCTTCTCATTTTGCAGCTTTCATCTATGGGAATGATGACGGAGTACTATCATTTCTTCTTCACGACTTTGGTGAGTTAGAAAACTGTAAAAGTTGTTTCATGGGAGATAGCAGACAAGTAAATCCAAGCTCATCTTTTGTGAGCTCATTTGGCCTTCGAGTGGCTGGTCAGATTTACGGAGAATGTTAAAAAATGTCGGTGTGGTTCATCAGTTCACAGTAAAAAGCTGAGAAAGTTACACCCTCAACTAGAGCTTAAATTTCTGTCCTGGTCTTTAACTCTCCATCTCATATAAAACCAAACCGGTACATCCTTTTTTCCCTCCTGCTCCTCCTCTCTCTCTCTCCTCTGCTACCTTGCAGGATTTGTTTGCCTTGGACTTGGAGCCGTACCGCTATAGCGGGGTCAACATGACGGGCTTCAGACTGCTAAATGTTGATGACCCGTGGGTGGCCTCCACCATGGACAAATGGGCCATGGAAAGATTGCAGGGTCCCAAACAAGAGAGTGGCCTGATGGACGGGATCATGACTGTAAGCCCCTGACTCTTATTTTGCATCACTGAGTACTAACAGTACAAACACCTTCGCAGCTGAGAGCCAATAACGCGCATTTGTATGCTGCGTGCGTGTGGTCATTTAATTGTAAATTGCCAGCACCTGCTCAGCTTTAAATCTTTGCAGCTGAATTGTATTTCAGCATCATAAAAATAATATTAAAGCTGTAGTCTTCAGTTTTACATACATACATATAATTATATATATATGATAATAAAATTAAGAAAAAAAAAGATGGATAAAGGGTATGGCTGATATTGTAAAATAAAATAAAATAAAATAAAATAAAATAGAATAAAACAGATAAAGATAAAGGACAAAAGGTACATGTGATATAGCAAAAACAAAAATCATATTAAAAATAAAAACAGATAGATAAAAGGTACGGCTGTTATAGTAAAATAAAATTAAAAAGAAATAGATAAATAAAATAAATAAATAGATAAATGGATGAAAGACATAGGACATAATGTAAATGTGATAAAGTAAAAAAAAAAAAAAATTAAAACAATTAAATAAAAGGCAACAATATGTAGTGATAACTTAACAGAAAAGGTAGGCAATAAATCAAATTTCTCCAAAAAGTTCTCTTAGCTTACTAACTTTTTGAGCACATTTCTTAGTATTTATAATTTCAGAAGAGTCAAATTACTTTCTAAATTCAATCCTGAAAGATTCAAAGCATGGGTGAGACTTTGAGAACTTGGCTTTATGCATTTGAAATTCCCCCACTAAAATTAAAATGTTGACAGTCTGCTGAACTTTGTAAATTTCTGCCTTCATGGTATAAAATTACATCTTTGGCTTCCAGCTCAACTGAATGATTGGTTTGAGTTTAAAAACATTCCTCAATTTTCTTTCAGAATCCTGATGTGTACTGACATTCAGAAAATAAATGTTTAGTCATTTCCTTTTCATTTTTAACAACGTTCAGATTTCCTCAGTTATATTTGTTCCGTCATTATAGCTACACTTCTCTTATACCTTGTTTACTTCTCTGATGACACAGTTTGCCTGAATAAATTCTTAAACTTGTGCTCTGTCCACTTTTTACTGTAATTCAGCTGTACATTGAGCGTGTGGTGCGAGAGAAAAAATCTCAACGACCTCTTCCTCTCACTGCTTCCTTTGCAGACAGATGCGGCCTTGATGTACGATGCAGTGTTCATGGTTGCCGTGGCGTCGCAGCGGGCCACTCAGATGACCGTCAGCTCCCTGCAGTGCCACCGCCACAAACCCTGGCGCTTCGGGCCACGCTTCATGAACCTTTTCAAAGAGGTCGGTGTCAGATATGGCCATGGATCACAGAGAACTAAAAACCCTGTTACATCAGCAGCATGACTTAAGACACCCCTGTTGCTTTTAGCTTGACCACCATGCATTTTTAATGATGTGTTTTGAAAGTGCTCCTTGAGCTCAAGATCCTTCAAATTTACCACGTAATGCCTCTGTTGCAGACATGAAATTCACCAGGCTGGATGTTACTTTGTAGGTCCCTTCTGACAGGCCATGCTTTGCTTCTGAAAGTACACAACATGAAAATGTACGCTATTTATGTACTTATAAGTTAAAAGCATGCTGTTTGGCCTGACTGTCAGGCTGGATGCCTACAGACAGAAATGAGGCCTTTGATGCATGAGTGTTTTGATCTCTTAAGTCTTAAATCCAGCAAAGGACTGTTGCCCGCCATGGAGAGGGAACATTCTCATTCAATCCCCTCACTCATATTTTCCTCTTCATGCCCCCCCCATCCTCCTTCTCCTCACCCTCTTTCTCTTTTCTTTGCATGTCAGTGTCTCTCTCCTCATGAGCTCTTTGTTTTGTTTGCCACTGCCCATCCTTTGAAGCATGTGTCCTCCTGCGCCATTCATCACAGGATAAGAGCCTTTTTGATTGCAAGAACCAGTAATATGTCTCACACAGCACTCAATTAAAAAACATTTCAGACAAGAGATTGCAGAATATGAGGACACAGCTATCATTTCAATGGCTGAAATTAAATCCTGGGCACTATAACCTGCGTGTTTTCTCTCCCCTCCAGCTATTGTGGTACACAATAGTCATTGAGCTTCTGTGGACAAAATTAACTGAATGCCATTTCGGTGCACATCATTTCACGACAGAAAGCACAGTAAAAGTCAGTAATATCCTGGATTTAAAATGTTGACTCCTTGCAGCAATGTTCATCTCTGTAACCACAGAAAGGTGTCTCTCACATTCAGTTTATGTGTTTTGCTGATATTTCTAAGTCTATTTTGATTGATATTTCTCATTTAACTTATAATGTCTCTGCTGCCAGACATGTTCCTTCGCTTGGAAAATGAAGCAGGAAAACTTACTGTCATGAGGAACTCTTCTTACTTCTAGCTGTCTAAAATTGAAGGGCACCCAGAAAAGATCTATTATTTTCTCAATTTTCACACAGGAAATAAAACTTGCTATTCTTTGCACCATGTCTGTGACTGTATAATAACCTCAATTTTAGCATTTTGACAAATTCCACTTCAAGACTTACTTGTTCTGAAGGGGAAAAATGACTTATAGCAAAACATAAAGTTTATCTTATACCGTATAAGCTGAATTAGGAGAGGATAGCAGTGGCTTGGTGTAACATGGCACCACTCAAGTTTTTATTATATGTTGAGGTATACCTATCTTATTCTCTCTCTGGGTATGGAGCAAAATAAGAAGAGAAACATTTTTTGATTCACCTCGGTGTAAGGTATTAGAAATCATCCAAAATTAGCCGACCTATGCTGCAAACAAACAGTACAAAAACATGTTATGTGTCACATGAAAGAACAGAGCAGGGATACTCGACCTGCTTTGCCTGCTGGCCACTTTGCAAAGTGCCAGAAGACCTGGGGCCAGTGAATAAACAAGCATTAATAATATGTATTCATATATATAATAAATGAATTGCCTGCTTCCAACCTTTTGAAATTTGCTGTCCTCAGTCCTCTTTTCCAGGAGGGAAATCCAGTTGCAGCAGCCCCGCACAGGTCAGGTGTGTACAGGGGCATTTCTAGGATTTGAGGACATTCAGGGATTAGCCTGGGCGTTGTTGAACCTCCGTTGGCACTTTTTTTTATGATAAAGGAGCTCTATTATGATACTTTTTTCTTAACTCTGGTGCCTCATTTACATATAAAGTACAAAAAAATTCCCAGTGTGAATCAAAGTATTTTCATCGTGAATTACAGAATGGTCAGTGCGCCACCCAGCACCATATTGTGGGTCAAATTTGGCCCACAGCCTGAAAAATGAGAATATCTAGATCGACGAAAAAATAAAATGTTATTGAGTCATTTTGTGCAGGATATGAAATCAGGTGTTTGAAATGAACAGGTCTACAGACAGCCAGGCAAATTTAGAAAAGCCATTTAGGTTTGTAACGTGTGTAAAAATACAGCAGCTTGTAAAATACGCTGTGTGCACATGGTGTAGATGACTTGTAATGTATGTGAGAACTGATAAACTAGTAGTTGCTATGCACAGCATGCATGCCAACTTATATTAATTATTTTTATACCCCTGCTTTAAAGATAGAATGAATATGCATGGAAATACAGTTATTCGCTATCATGAACATAAACTTTCATGCATATTGAAATTGTACCACAGAACAACCTGTAGCCATCTTCCAGTCTTCACTTGATATCTTCCAGCCATCCGTCATCAACACTGACTTCTCTCTCTACCTCGATCTCCTTCATTTCTCCTCCTGGGAGTCTGCTTCAGAGCGTCAATGAGACTCCGCACTCAGACGCCATTTGAGACAATCTCCCACTTCTCTTTCCCTCTACGGCTCTCCTCTGTAGGCACAGTGGGATGGACTGACAGGGCACATTGTTCTTAATAAGACAGATGGCCTGAGGAGAGACTTTGATTTGGACATCATCAGCCTCAAAGAGGACGGCACAGCCAGGGTGAGCACAGGGGCCTAAAACAGCCAATTACACCACTCTCATGCTGCTTCCACTGGCTGATTCATTCCATTAAGGCATGTGTGTGTGTGTGTGTGTGTGTGTGTGTGTGTGTGTGTGTGCGTGCGTGCGTGCGTGTGTGCAAGAGAGAGGTGCTGTGGAGATTTTGCTTCCCATTTGTTTTCCATCCACACATTTTTTATTTGGTGAAGACTTTTCCGGTCATGAATATTTATAATGCAACAACTGATTATTTCTTTCCACACTGTCTGTGCTTCGCGTTGCCCTCTTCACATTTTCAAAAGGGTGTTGTGGAGGGCGGAAGTCGCCTCACGAAAAGGTGGATCAAGGTTTGTGCCAGTGCCATGTTTGGTCGAAGCCTTTGTTGTTGGCCCCCCTCCTCCTCCGTCTCCCCTCTTTTCTCACTCTGTATGCCACACACCTCCGTGCTCCTTGCCTTGTCAACCTTGTTTCTCTTCACTGATTTTGTGTACAGCAATGCCATGTATTTGACATTTCAGTTCTCCCCGTGTTTGGGTCCAGGCATTGCTCTGACACTTGTCAAAACTTTATCAGCAGAAATAAATAAAATATATATACACCATTGTTTAGATAGACATAACAATACACCGTTGGATTAAGAAGTAAGTCCTGCAGTTTCACTTGATGTAATGTAAGGCCACAGGTGGTGGCTGTGAGAAACAAGAAAGAAATAATGGAATTTATCCTACCCATCCTTCACTTTTGCAGAGATTTTTCAGTCCACTACTTTTAATGTGCTTCACTGTTGGACTGCCTTCATACTTTTATGGCAGTCATATACACTAGCAGTATTTAATTGCAGCCAAGAGGGAGCAGAGGAGACGAAGTCAGGCATCGAGACTTTCTATGGCAAATTAAATTAAATGTTAAGATTAAATGTATGCTTTATATTATTTTTAGTATTATTATTTTTACATTTAAATAGTTGGATTTTAAGCTCTATATGACAGTCAGAGCATATCTACAATTCAAAATCTGACTCAGGTGTTCTGCACACAGTTCTCAACATGGAGTCGTCTGAGCTGGCCAGCAGCTAACCCATTTATTTAAAATTTATAATAAAAACTGGAAACAGTGTTGGAGACAGGGCAGAATCATTTCTATGAAAGTTGGTCAGTGGTGCTTGAAGGCAAAAGAAGTCAAATTACCCAGATGATCAGCACTTCTGCACTGTGCTGCCTCTTTCGGGTTTGGCGCTCCTCTAATTTGAAGGGGGATAAAAGTGATTTAATTTGTGCAGCTCTTTCAGACTGTCCAAATGTTATAGGAACGAATGGATCAGATCCTGATAATGAAACGAGTCCTTTCACAGGGGTCATGACACTCAAAAAAAATGCATCGCCATGTGAGTAAATGCAAAAAAGCCTTTTTGAGCCACATCATATGATGGGTGTAATTACACTGTTTGGCCACTACAAAAATTGGCTTTGAGGCTGGAGCGCTTCAAGGGAGCCTGAGCTAACCATGCTAGCAGTGCAGACAATGCTAACAACAGCAACAGTGCTCACAGAGCTAAGGGTGTTGTTCACCTAGTGTTTAACCAAAGGGTGGGCGTTAGGATGAGGCCATGGGTCAGGATGGCATTATCAGCGGTAACCGCCGTATTAGAGCAGTGCAGAACAGTGGTGATTAGCTGGCCAGTGGGATATTTGATTTGATTTTTATTTGAAACCCTTTTAGCTCATTGGTTAATCTTCCAAGAGCCTACAGCTGAAACAATTACAGAGACTCTACCTGCACTAACATGCACATGTGGATGGATTGGCTACCACGCCAATAAGCAGAGAAGCTTGGATTACAACACACACACAGTTTAGCATGACTTCACTCTCTGCTCATTGCCATTTCTGCATTATGTATTAATTGTATAGTTATATTAGTGCTCTGAATGTCACATACAGCTCCTTTAAAAACATAATACATAGTGACAAACAAAACATAATAATGAACATAAGGGAAAGAAATGAAAAAAAATTATCAGCTTTGTTCTTAACCTCTTAATTTAGTTTCACAATATATACTGTAAATACCAAAGTGCATATTAAATATTCTTTACTGCCTCTGCTTATCAGCCTCGCACCAAGTGTTTGTTGAGTGAAAGAAGGAATGTTGAATTAATTCGTCCCCATCAAACACATAGTTTACTGACAGAAGTTGGCAAAGTTCTTCCTCTCCGTCTGCCCCAGTTGTCAGACAGACAGGTAGGGAGGCAGGCAGCAGCTGTCAAGGTGCAGACGCAGTGATTTATACTGTAATTTTAATTCCATTCAGGACTTTTAGCCCTCAAAAGCCTCCCCTCAGACGGTATACCACAACATGGTAAGCACATCACATAAAACGCTTGACTTTATGGTCATGGAAAAATGAATTATCAGTCCGTTGCAGTCGTGTTAGTTCTTGGGCACTGGAGTGTTAAATACACTCTGAAGAGGATGATGGGACTAAACAAAGTCAAAGTCTCCAAGGAAATAAAGTATTTTCTCTTAAAGTTGTCGACCTTCTGGGTTTTTTTTCTCCCCTTCCTCTCAGCTTCCTCAGCCTGGCTTAGTGAGTCTCCCTCTCTGTGGTAACGGTTTTCCAGTCTGATTTGGTTCTGGATGGAGATGAGCTTTAGGATTCATAGATAACATTTTACTCCCAGCGTATGAGAGAGAATTCCTGTCAGTTTTTATAGCACACTTTGTTGTTGGGAGCCGCTGTGGTACGCATGATAAATTTGCAAGGCTATACACAGTAAATCCTTGACTTAGGGGTTTAAAAGATGATGACTGTATGCTGTGCAGTCGTCCCAGGCTATATTTTAGCATTGATCTCATTGGCTGGGTCAGATGACTTATTTCTTAAACTTCAAACTGACTAATCATGCAGTTGATGTTTCATGAGCATGATATTTCCTAAAATAACCCCAATCTACAACATAAACTAGATTACGTGAAACAGCACAATATATCGGAGCCCAAAATACCCTCCACACTTCCAAAAATATTGCTCGCGCTCGGCCCATTTATCTTTGAGATTGGGGACAATACAATTAATTAAATCCAATCCCATTCACTGTGTTCCTCATCTGCGGTGTCCAGAGATAAGACAGATTTATGGACTGCTGCACAGAGTGGATCCCTGCTAAAGTGCTACGGTGGAGATATGGAGTGCTTTTAGCAAGGTTATAAGTGAGCACATTTTCTGTCAGTCTGTCTGACTGGGGGAACAGAATAAGATAGAATGTAATGGGGAGTGAAAAGCATGTTATCTTTTCCAATAGGTAATCCCGCATAGCCCTTTTCTGCAAAATAAATTGGGAAAAATAAGACATTCTGTAGTGCTTGGTTTAATAAGAGGTACTGATGCGTTCACTGCTACTCATCCTCTTATGAAGGGGCCATTGTTTCTGACTGAAAATACCCCAAATCATTACTTTTTTGTGCACAGACTGAATATGAAACAGGCGAAAGCTTCAGTTCTCTCTTAACAATGATGACTTGATCATTTAATGCACTTAACTTTATAGCATCAATGTCCTGCGCCCCCTTGACCTTTGCTCAGCTCTTAACCAGTTGAGGGGATTTGAAAGGGTCTCAATCCAGCTGCCAGACGCCTGTTCTAATCTGATAACTGTCTGGATTATACCGCCTGGTCCGTTGAACCGGACACTCTCATTCACAGTTACTGTGACAGTGTGGAGGGCAGACAACATGACGTCCTCCATCCATCCCCCCCGATCCCTGTCTGAATCCTGCCTTTCTTCATTCATACCGTCCCTGCTGGTGTGATTTCCTCATCATCATATTCAAGTAGGGCTGCAACTAACACTTATTTTCATTGTCAGTTACTGTGTGGGTTTTTTTCTCAATTAATCATTTGGTCTATAAAATAGAAAAATGAATTTCCTAAAACCCAATGTAATGTCATCAAACTCTTGTTTTGTCTGATCAACATTGACAGATATTCAGTTTATTATAACATAAGCAACACAAACCTAAGGACACGTTCCTATTTTTTGCTTCAAAATGATTAAAATTGTTAATTTGATTATTTAAATAGTTGCAGATTTATGGGGGAATTATTGTCTTATTGTTTCAGCTCTATATTCAGGTAACAATATGCACAATATACATTATCTGACAGTTGTAATCGAAACTGTTTCTCACTATTTTTCATATATATTTGTGTATTTTACAGATTCAAACAGAATAAAATATGAATGCTACCAGAGGTCCATGCCAATCCAAAGCAGTAATTCATCATCACACTTGTTACAGGGAAAAAAACGGCTTTGTTGTTCTGGCCGCACACCATGTTCAATACCTGAGAGTCAGATAAATTGCTGCACACCACAGGAATGTCGGTTAGCGCCATAATGGCTCTAAACTTTTACCTGACTCACACAATCAGCAGCTCCAAACTGCAAACTTTATCTTCATTTTCATATTCACTGTACTTAAATGGAGTTTTCAGCACTTTGCCCAGAATCATCAGAGCAACGCGGTGCAAAGGGAAAAGTTGTAGGATAGTGAATGGAGCAGAAGGTTGAAAATGAGCCAGGAGTGTCTTCTAACCTCCACACTTCTTTTTCATTTTTCTGTTCGACGAATCAGAAAATATGATTAATATGCGGTGTATCGGAGCAGTTTCTAGTTTCCTGTTAAGACTTAGAGACTAAATCAGGCTCTGTATATGTGGTATCAGAGATAAAAGAGAATAGCTTTTTTTCCTTTTAACAGCAAGCGGTCAGTGATCATTAACGATCCAAATACAGTCAAATTCAAAGCTTAAACATGAGTAACTATCTATATACTTCACCTTTGTCTCCTATAGTACCTCCTCTGGTCAAAGCACAAAACGTGGCTCAAAAAATCTAAAGCTCTGTTTGTCTTTCTAGATTGCTGTGTGGAACTCGTACAAGGGAATGAACCTGACGGAGAAGTCCAGCCGAGACAAGAATAACAATGTGACAGACTCTCTGGCTAACAGGACTCTTATTGTCACTACGATACTGGTGAGGAGGAAGGTTAAACAGAGGACAGCATAGGGAGAAGGAGGGGAGTGCATATGGGATGTGTAGAGCACAGATAGGGGGACAGCAGATGAGAATTTAATGAGAGGGGAGAGGGAAATTGTTGCTGAGTTGGGTAGTTTGAATTTGGATTTTCACAATTTTGTCTTTTTCTGCACACAGAGAAAATATAGCATAGATAGAAGAAAATATAGTCTTCAAAGTCATTGAATATACAGACACATTAATTAAAAGACAACTGGATTTTTGGTGTTTAGACTTCACGCCACTCATCCTATCCACTGCCTTTAACTCAACACTTAGCATAGACATAATTAAATCAGAATAATGATATGCCTTGGAGACACTGAAACACTGTGTTTTCTTTTACTCTACAGGAAAATCCATATGTGATGCATAAAAAGTCCGACAAGGAGCTAACTGGGAACGATCGTTTCGAGGGTTACTGTCTTGACCTTTTGAAAGAGCTCTCCAATATCTTAGGCTTTACATATGAAGTCAGGCTGGTGGCTGATGGGAAATATGGTGCCCAGAATGACAAGGGAGAATGGAACGGGATGGTGCGGGAGCTGATTGATCACGTGAGTTTACAACAGTCGCATTACAGCGGTCTCTGTTCACAAGTATTTCAGTTAGCCAAGAGGTGTATTGGGTTATTGACCAACATCTGAGCATAACCCTGGCTTATTGATTTTGACTTTTGACTTTGCAGAAACATGTCCCATTGAACTGATATATTTTTGTATATGACATTATTAGATTAATGCTTTTGCATCAGCGGTCACATTGAATTTTGCTGTTATAGGTCAAGTTGGAGCTACTTTAAATTTATTAATACAGGTTGTTTGGGGGGGGTCATAAAATAAATCTGAAGGGCAGGGAGATGATTATGGCGTAATTTCTGTCGCACAAATCTGCATTGATTTTTTTTTTTTTTTTTTTTTTTTTTTTTTTACTATTTTGGACTTTTTGTGCAATATTTCATTGAGAATTCTTTTTCTCTCTTTGGAGGAACTGCTAATACTTCATATACATCTGAAACATGACAAGGGGCCCCAGCTAATCACAGCTTTTTCAGTAAAGGCGAGTTCACATTACACTACTGGCCGACCAGTCTTGAGTCGCGGAGACTATCGTCATCTTTTGAATGTTCATACCCGGTGACGTGTGTTTCTGTCATCAGGAGTCTGGCCAACTGCGGTACAACCTGTGTGTGCACACCACAAGATTTCTCCACTGAGCCCTTGCCCAGAGGCCCAGATAACGCGGGGACGTCACCAAACTACGTTTTGTCACGCGTGAACCAAACAGGATATTATAAAGTTCCCCGGCAATAAACTTTACTTGTCAGCATGGCCTGGGATCAAACACAACGCGCTCCCCGTGATTGTTGTTGTGGCTTGTCGGCTTGTCCTCCTCACATTTCTTACGTCCTCCTGCATGCTGACGTGGGACGTATCCCGCCTCTCATTGGCTGATGCTCTTCTTCAGTCGTGTCAGACTTCTCCAGTTTTCTAGCATGCCAGATATCCAGACGAGGGGGTGACTTGCGCGTAGGCTTGTTCACACATGAGGACTCGTCGTGGCAGACTATCTGCAGACTCACCTCTTACCCAGGGTGGCTCTCAAGATCATGGGTGAAAATCCTGTAATGTGAACTAGCCTTAAGAGGTTACATGCCAAAAAGTTTGGTGGCCACTGGTTTAATTTTGTATTAATTTTATATTTTATAAGCTTATAATAGGTTTTTATACTTTAAAATACTTAACAGAAAGTCAGTAGTAAGTCTAGATGTCAATAAATGTAGCATAAAGTTTAGAGTAGCATAAAATGGAAATACTCATACAGTACTTGCATAAATGTGCTTAGTTACTTTTCTTCCTGACTATTTTGTTCCAGACCAGGTGAAATTTGGGTACCAAAATGTACCAAAAATGAATTAAAGCTCCACCTCGTCATGAATCAGCTCTCTTGAAAAATAGTGTCACTTGAAGGCTTGTGATGTGGGTAAAAATCATGCATTTGCATTGAATCAACAAAGTAGTCTATAATTGAGTTCACAGATGGTAACAAAGCCTGTTTGCACTGTGATGTGTTTACAGACCAAAAGAATCACGTCGCTGCTTTTTATAATATCAGTTGGAGCTACGGCACCGTATGATCAGTGGTCTGAGCCTCTGGCTATATAAACAAGGCTTTTAACATATAAAAGGTTGGCCATAGTTATGAATTATGAATGAATTTTACTCTTACATATAAATAGCATTTAAATTCTCTCGCAGGACTTTTGACGCTGATTGGTTTAATGAAGCATGCTGCACTTATATTTAATCACCAGTCTATTTTCCTTCATTAAAGGTGCAGCCAGTGATTCTAATCCAATTCACTTTTGGTCAAATTTAATGAATACTGCCTCACAGACCTGGCTCTGTAAATGGTGGTAAACAAAGTGGCTCCGACCATGCTTCGTACCACTGTTTCAGCCAATTAGCAACAAGGGGTGCCCATGCTTGTGCACGGAGAACAGAGGAAAGGCTATGAGTGTATAAAGAGAAAGCCAATGGGAGTGAGAGGGACGGTGAATATGGCTCATGCTAACGTGCTCAACTCCACAGCATATCGTCAATAATCCTTCTCCAGACTTGCTGGCTCTACCTTTAATCCCTTGTAGCATTTTTAGCTGTTATATTCTTCCATAATATTTATTTATTCAATATAACAGTTTGTTCACCAGTAGAGAAGAATACAAAACCTCAACAAGGTTTATATATTGTTTGGACATTGATATAAAGACTTTGGTTAGTTAGATTGATAGAAACAAATACTGGAAGATGCCATATGCAACCTTGAGCAGTTCTTGTTTTACCTGAAGCATCTGACTTCATCCTCTTGCTTTTCAAGGTTGCAGACCTTGCCGTGGCCCCTCTGACCATTACATACGTCAGAGAGAAAGTCATCGACTTCTCCAAGCCCTTCATGACGTTAGGTATCAGCATCCTGTACCGCAAACCTAACGGCACCAATCCGGGCGTGTTCTCCTTCCTTAATCCCCTGTCGCCGGACATCTGGATGTATGTGCTGCTAGCCTGCACGGGAGTTAGCTGTGTGCTCTTTGTGATTGCCAGGTAAGAGGATGGATTGATGCTGGTGATAATGAGAGGATGTATGATGGGATGGAAAGATGTAAGGGTAGCTGCGGGCTTGTACCGTAAATATAACTGGTGACTGCTTACTGTGCAAACTACAAAAGACGAACTTACGAGAATGTGCCAGCACTGAGCATTGTAAACAATACACAGAGTCATGCCTCTTGTGTCAAACTCACATGACAAGAATCACAAACAGGTTGGAATTAGCATGACTGTACTTCAGCAAATTTCTAATTTTGCATAGGTTTTCTGAAATAACCAAAAACAAGCTTTGGCTGGCTGTCAGCCGCCAGATTGGCTTTCGTTGTGCCTGTTAAGTGGCCGGGAGTAATTGTGAGCTCACCCTTCAACTCCCTCTCAGGTAGTGTGTAAACCCCTCTCCGGCAGGTTGCACCTAGCAACCTGGAACTGAGCTATATATTTTTGTGAAAATCAAAATGCAAATCAATGTGAAGTGTTGAAAGCACCAGAGATAAACTGGAAGCTTGTATTGAAGTGAAGTGCATGACCAGTGTACCCCCCATGAATATAGGAGGATTTGCCTGTTCACATTTTTCATTTCTCACTTTGTTCTTTTATTGTCTTGCAGGTTTACTCCATACGAGTGGTACAACCCGCATCCATGCAACCCATCCTCAACTCTGATACAGAACAATTTCACTTTACTGAACAGTTTCTGGTTTGGTGTTGGAGCTCTCATGCGACAAGGTATGTTCCTCGCAGTCAAAGAGATTATAGTCAGTATTTTCATATTGTGTATGTATATTAACATCGGTCATTTTGGGGAACTCACTGTAAGACTGATGCTGTTTTTTTTTTTTTTCCAGAGAGGACGGCCTCTACTGCTCTTAGTCACAAATCTTTATAGAGTTTTTAAGCTTTTGGTTTTCCTGCCCACAACTTTACTGTTTGGGATTTTGGTTCACTCTCACCGCTCTCGCACCAGCGTCTTTTAAAAATCCCACTGTCTGCTACCTAATCCAGCACCAGGCAGCAGACAGACAGTGTTAGGTACCAGCTGGTGAAAATAGTGGAACATTTACCATCTAAAATAACAAACATTTCCCTCTGGAGTTTTATTAGAGGCTAGACAGCTAAAAGGATTGATTACTGGGCTTTTATTTGTCAGGTGGTCAGAAACATAACTCCCAAAAATTAGGTGTTGCAGGTTTAAAGGATTTCTAATAGCAAAGGCAGCATCGCCATAGAGCTGTCTAATGAACTCCCTGTACGGCAGCAAAGTGTGTCCTGGCAGTATAAACTCTGCTCTAAGCTGTTTAATTCAAAACATCAACATTCGCCTCCTATTTTCTGTGAATGCCCTTTCCATGTAGCCTCGATCCAGTCCCCATTAATTGTAACCATACCCTGTAATAACAATCCTGTGTCACTTCATGGGGACTTGACCTCCCTCGAGGCAGGAGATTTGGGCAGGATAAGTCCGACATGCCTGATTGGACGGCCAACAAACCCCCTGACAACACCAGTCCACAATAGATTGGCGATGCTGATGAAAAGATGTGATTTTGCAGACAGCAGGCTACATTTGTCAAATTTAGTAGTTCAGGAATGCAACAGTATTAATCATTAACGCTGGTGGATGCCTGCACATTTTGTTTTTCTGTAGCATGTATGTGTGGTGTGTGTAACACAGTGACCTTGTGCTTAGTAACAGTAACTGCTATCTTGGATACATGATCGTTAAATCAACCCTCCAGAATCAGAGTAATTAAGTATAGCAATTGTCCACTTACAGTGAAAAAAGGTTTAAAATATCTGGCCCATTAAATGTGGTAAATAATCACATTCCTCTTTTTTTCTTCGGTGCTTCTTTTCTTTTCACAGAGAAGACAGGATAAAAATGGTGCTCTTTTTCAGTGTATTGTTCACAATGTAGCTTTGTCTTATCTGTCACATTTCGTTTTTCTAATTTGTATTTTTTTGTTCGATTTTTCACAATGATCTCAATTTTGTTGCAACTCTTGTTTTAGACCAAACAAGTGAAGAGGTGCACAATTCATCATTTCGAGCTGAGGTGAAAATCCAATTGGAGTTCTGGTGTAAATCCAGCCGTAAAGATAACCCCATTTGGACTTGACTTTGCTTTAAAAGAGCATTGATGCTGTTTCATTATTTTGACTTCTCGTAGTGCATGCACAAACTGCACCTCTTACCATTCTGGTTGTACCATGCTGGTTGTCACACACTGATTCAAGCTACTTCTTAACCTTTTTCAACCTCCATCTCTGTGCTCCCAGGCTCGGAGTTGATGCCTAAGGCTCTGTCGACTCGAATAGTCGGGGGTATCTGGTGGTTCTTTACCTTAATCATCATCTCTTCCTACACGGCCAACTTGGCTGCCTTCCTCACTGTGGAACGAATGGATGCGCCCATCGACTCAGCAGACGACCTGGCGAAGCAGACCAGGATTGAATACGGGGCGGTGAGGGATGGATCCACCATGACCTTCTTCAAGGTACAACTGGTGTAGGCTCTAAATTAGCTTTTAACTTTACCAGAGTAACAGCATAAAAATTAGCTGTTGAAATTATTACACAGAAGTACCTGTTTGTAAGTCCATGTCAAGTTGTAGATCTTGTCTAGTTATGTTGTACACACTGGTGAATTCAAGTATTTGTAAGTATTGTAGCAGAGGTCAAATAAAAGCCCCCACCCATATATAGTATAATTTCCCTGTCTGAAAAGGCATAAATCAAAGCTTTTAAGAACAACAAAAAAAAGTTCTCATTTCAGATCAGCTAAAGGTCTGTGATTACTCCTGCAATCCCAAATTGTGTATGTGTTTTATATATATATATATATATATATATTTGATTATATAACACAAATACCTAAGGTTACTAAGCTACCAAACCAACCAATATTCCTATCAACCACTGGACATCATAGTATCAGTGGTGCAATATATCCTCATACAACAGCTCATATGATATCTAACGAATTATTGCCTCACGAATGACCTACTGAATGTAAAGTCATGTAGGTTTGGTTTAGGCAAGCAAAGCTACATAGGTTATTTTACAGAAAAGATGGCAGAAAGAAAACATGGTGACGACGTACCTTATAATAACTCAAAGTTCACATGGTACCGCACATTGCTGGGCTTGTTACTGTAAATGTAATAAATTACTCGTGACTTCTTCAAAAGGAATAATGTTACTTTACGTATTACTCCCTGCCAACAGTAATTCATTACACTACTCATTATATTACTTCTTTTTTTTTTAAAGATATTTTTTTGGGCATATTGCCTTTAATGGGCAGGACAGGTAAGTGTGAAAGGGGGAGAGGCTGGATTCGAACCTGGGCCACTGCGGCAACAGCCTTGTACATGTGGCGCCTGCTCTACCGCTAAGCCACCGACGCCCCAACTCATTATATTACTTCTTATAAAATCAGTAATTGCATATCTCCCCAAACTTCAGATGTGCGCTTCTGTGTGAACATCATCGTAATCGGCATTAAGTGTAGCTAAGGCTAGATAGCTTCTTTTTTATCTTGGGGTTTTCTGTTGCCTGTGACCGATATTTTCCCCAGGGCTTTGCATGAAAGACGGAGAGACACTCATGGTGCAACATTTCATCCACAGTATATCCAGACTCTAGCTTCATCACTTTCTTGTAGCCTGCAGCTGTCCACGATCAAGATCCAGTTTTGGTTGTGTAGGGTTGCGGTGGTAAGAATTTTAGTCCGACTACCTGCAGCAACAGTGTTATTGTCATCTTTCCTCTCATCAAAATCAAAGTAATAAGAAAATTTCCAGCCGCTAAGGTTAGCATTTCCAACGAGCATCCTGCTTTGTGACGTGCCTACGCATCGTGACGATTACTAAAATGAGTCTGCTGATGTTGTATTTCGAGTCAGTAGTGATGTGCTAACAAAAGTAACGATGTAATAAGTTGTTTGGTTTTGGGGTAACTGTAGTATTATCACTAAAATTTTATTCGTCAGTAGTTACACTACTTGTTACTGGGAGAAGTAATATTATTACTGTAAGGTGTTACTGCCCAGCACTAGTCCTGAACACAGGTCTCCTGGGAAAAGTCCTATGTTTTATGACCCATCAAGCAACCCTACCATCCTCGTCATGCAGACTTTTGCTCTTTATGATACTTCCTTCTTTACTCCCGTCAGCACACGTGATCGTAACCTTCCTGGTTACATGGATTACACACTATTTACTGGCTCATGGTTACAGGGGTTATATAGGCATTGTGGTGCATCACTTTTCATAGGTATACATACAAGCTGTGCATAAGTACAGCCTGAATAGTGTGTGCTCATCGCCAATAAATATGTAGTTTACGCCCGTCTGGTCATATGGGTGAATTCACCCATGAGTTTGTATTGTGTCACATCTGCCAGACTTTTAGATGTGAGTATGAATCAGTGGTACGGTTTTCTCACTTCTATAAAATCAGAGGGTTTCCTCTATCCTGTATCTTTGCCAAACATCCCATGAAAATGAAAAAAATTTAAAGGCGGAGGTAGAGAAAAAGACTCGCAGTTACTTTAATGAATGGCACCGTAGATGCAACGAGAGAGATGGGAAGTGGAGTAGGTGCACATTAAGACTGCTTGTGTTGCGTCTGTGTCGAAGTTAAACATATGTTAACTTTTTTAGTTTGTATTATATAATGTTTTGCTGTACCGATGTCCTCGGGGCAGGGCTGTCACTTCCTTTCCCCCCCCGCCACCCACTCTCCTTGCATCCTGGTGGCTCAGCAGGGGTGATCCATGCAGGGCTTTATCCTCCCAGATTGCAGCCAGTGATTACCGCTGCCTGGATAGGAAGAAGCAGGCTGTGTTGATGGCTCGAACAAATTGAATCAGCTGGAGGAGATTTAGAACACAGCTGTCCCATTTTCTCTGACTGAGCAAGGAGAAACGCACACACCAGAGACACGCTCAAAAAAATAGAGTCTCACACACCCTGCTGTTAAACTTATATGTGTTTATAATCGTGTTTGAAGTATAGTTAGGTGCAAATCTGTTCTTACCAACTGACAGAAATCAAAGATCTCCACCTATGAGAAGATGTGGGCGTTTATGAGCAGCAGGAAGAACACTGCCTTGGTTAAGAACAACAGAGAGGGCATCACTCGGGTCCTGACGACAGACTACGCCATGCTGATGGAGTCCACCAGCATCGAGTACATCAGCCAGAGAAACTGCAACCTCACGCAGATTGGAGGTCTCATAGACTCGAAGGGCTACGGAGTGGGAACACCTATCGGTAAGAAGAGTGAGACATAGTCTGTAGAATAGTAGGTTCGCTCCTCACCATCATCTTTTTCAGTTTGTGGAGCATGAAAAGTCCCAAAGAACTGTCAATCAAGAAAGTAATTTTTAATGTCTTGTAACTGTAATGGAGCAATCGTTTTCCAAAAACTCCACAGATATTGAAAATGAAACCAAAATGTCTTGTTGCAGACAGATATTGACATTTTGCTTGGAGAGAAAAGTTTGGAGTTGTCCTTGTAACTTCAACACAGTGAGACTCTTTAATGATAGCGTGAACTTTCTGGCATTTCTTGCTTGCTCTCAGTGGTAGACTGCAAACATTTATCCTCAAAGTTAGTTAGAACAAGCCATGGACAAGTATATACACAAATCACATTCATGCATAACTTTAAGAATAATAAAAATGTGCTTCTAGAAATTCAGTTGATAGAATTGAATTTAACAGCACCTCTGTAAATGGAGGTT
Organism: Epinephelus fuscoguttatus; assembly: GCF_011397635.1. Taxonomy (NCBI): domain Eukaryota; kingdom Metazoa; phylum Chordata; class Actinopteri; order Perciformes; family Serranidae; genus Epinephelus; species Epinephelus fuscoguttatus. The sequence continues at coordinate 28,385,870 of NC_064763.1, read as the reverse complement.
TTGTACTGCAGATACACACTTCCACACTTCCACTCACACATGCAAATGCACTTCCATCCAAAAGCTCTGCAAATGTTCATGTGAGGTTTCAGGCCAGTTTACTGGATTGAGAACTTAACCTGGAAGCAAGTCAACCTGCTGGACCGTGTCTGCATTCGGATGTTTACTTAAGCAGTGCTTAACATCTTGACACTCTCTTGTGTTTCCTCTTTTCCTCTCAAGATGTTTTTTTTTCTTTTTTTTAAATGTAGAGGCAGTTCAAAAAATTTCTTTTAAGCTTGGGTTCTTTTGCTGAGCACAACCTGCCTCTGCCAAGAACATTCTCCACACCTGCGTACTTTGGCATGTTCAGGACATACATTTAAATGTATGAGCACAACAATGGAAATAATGAGGGTGGGGACGTCCCCATCAGTTTCATTTCTGTAATTACCATGAGATGTTCCCTGGCTATGAAAATGGTTGTATTATATATATTATATTATTACAATTGCAAGTATTACCTCTTTTATCAACTCTATTCTTAAATTAGATATGCAATCATGAAAAATATTTGTTCTACAGGAAATAATTGTATAAAGGAAGAAGTACAATCATAAATACAGTTAAATACAAGGAAAAAGTAACATTAAAGGAATACTTCAGCCCCAAAATTACCATTTATTCATGCCTTACATTGAATTCAAGAACAAAGAATCCAAAAACGGCAAATTGTTGATTAATTGAAATAAATGAGGACCACGTTATCAATGGCAAAACAGTATCAAAACTCTAACACAGCTCATGCAGTATCCAAGTCTCATGTATCCAGTGGCATGCTCAGTACTTCCCAAATATGTTGCATTGCCTTGCCTCAGCCCTTTCTGACGGATAAGTGAAACTTATCAATGCTTTCACTTTTCGTTCCAGTCAAAAATGGCTGAGGCAAGGCAATGCAACGCACTTGGGAGGCACTAACCTACGACTGGATACATGAGACTTGGATTATTCTACATGAGTTTTGTTAGTAAACACATGTTTTGATATAGTTTTGTCAAAGGTGGTCCCCGTTTACTTTAATTAATCCACAGCGTTTGCTGTTTTTTGGATACGTTAACAGAAGGCATGCAAGACAAACAAAGTTTCTTCACATTTCTTCTTCATTCAAGGTCACACAGCATGACTAAAGATATAGAAATGATCATTTTGTGGGTGAGGTATTCCTTTAAACAACAGTTCAAGTTCAAAGGTTTTGAGGCTCGCCTCCCAGCAGCAGGGGGAGAAATTGTGCAGTTTGACGGCCACAGAATCAAAGCACGTCCTGTAGAATTCAACAGGATGGCAATGGCATGCAGGGGGTGAGAGGCATTGCCAATTATCTTCTGTAGTTTGACACACCTCTACAAGAGACTTAAGTTCAACTCACACAACAGAGCCAACCTTCCCAATAAGCTTGCTGATTCTAGGGTTGTCGACTGCTCTCACCCTGAACATAATGATGGCCACCACAGAGGGGAAGAGTATCTGCAGCGTAGTTACTGCAAATGGCAAATGACCAGATCCTCCACAGAAAGTTAAGTTGGTACTCTTGTAGTGAGCAGTGGAGTTTCTTATCCAGTTCAGCTTGATGTTGAGCTGGAGGTGGTCCAGCCCACATCATTTGTCTGTATTCATCCTCTTTCCCTGCTGGTACGACCTACACGAACTAGCAAGCTGGATCTAAAGGCAGAGATGGGAAGCAGGTGAACACTTGTGATGCAGCTGTTACATACTGTGGCCGACCACTGGGATGAGTTTTAATCTATGACACTAAGAGGAGCATCCACCTGCATGTCTATTAGTAATTTAGAGCAGGTCAGGCGATGTGGCGTAAAACCAAACTAAAAATAAAACAAGAAAAGAAATGACATCCTCTCCCCCAATATCTACCGGGTAAACAAAGTGCAGGGGGTCCAGTGATGTCTTGATTTTTCCCCTCCAATTACCCCAAGACTTGTTTAGTTGTTTGGTGTGTTTGGCAGGATTTTTTCCGCAGTACAGGGACTCCGTAGAGGTTCAGCTTTAGGTTAAAGACATGCTTAGGAACTAAACACAGCTGAGTGGCACACCACTTTAGCTCCCTTAGGCCAATGCCCTCAGGGCAGATGCAGCCGTGCCTGGGCGGCACTAAGCTGAGCTGACAACTGAGTCTATTCAGCTCTTCTCTGATCAACAGGCTTTAATGTCCTGGATGTTTTAAGCTCCAGAGTGCCATGAGATGATAGTGGAGGAGAATGCTCTAAAGGAGTACGGGGGGGCCTTATTAAACCTATTAAAAGTAGTTTCATTCCTTCACCCTCTTGGCCCCATCCATGTCTCCTACATTCACCTGATCTCTGGTCTGCTTGTAGCCGGCGATGTTACTCGAAGTGCATTTGGAATAGCAAGAAATATTACAAATTCAAATTGGGCTTTTATGTCCTCAAGATACATGTAGATTAATGTTCCCTGTCACACAAAGTTAATTCTGCTCTCGTAGCAAAAGCTTAAATTTCACGGTAGAAAATCACCAAAACACTGTAAACAAAGTAAACAGATGGGTACCTCAGGACAGCTGCCGTGCCTTATTTATAATAATGGGGCATTTAAGGATATTTATAAATGCTCTTTCAGTACATAATTACTTTCTCTTCGCTTTCTCCAGGTTCTCCATACCGGGATAAAGTGACCATTGCCATCCTTCAGCTGCAGGAGGAAGGGAAGCTGCACATGATGAAGGAGAAGTGGTGGAGAGGCAATGGCTGTCCAGAGGAGGACAACAAGGAGGCAAATGCTCTGGGTGTGGAGAACATTGGCGGTATCTTCATCGTCCTGGCGGCTGGTCTGGTTCTCTCTGTGTTTGTGGCTATCGGGGAGTTCATCTACAAGGCTCGCAGGAATGCCGACATAGAGGAGGTGAGTGAGGACCAGGAACTTCTGTTCTTAAAGCATCATTGAAGAAAGGATTAATTAATCGCAGGTTGTCTAAAACCACCAGTATTGCAAGAAAAATAGTATTTATGCTAATTTATTCTCACAGATATTTTCACAGACTAAGGACAAGCAATGTTTTGTTTAATTTGCTTTGTCATATGCTAATTAATATTTTCAGACTATCAAAGTGCTTGTCAGATGTTGTTTGCTCGATCAAAATTAATTTAGTCAAAATCATATTTGCACTCGCTGGTGTTAACATCATGAAAGAGACTAGATGGATTTATGGCTTATCAGTATCTGACTGTCCCACACAGTAAACAGTGGGTTAAATACTGTAAAGAAGTGGTGGGTTTGCAGCTCCAGATGACAGAAAACTAAACCATTTATTCATGTAGCTTAACTCGTTCTCATGTGCCCAAAATGTGTCACATATGATTCATGTCACCAATATGTCATCAGTACTGGATTGGGCCTGAACGTGTTACAAAATCAATACCATAAACATGATTAGTTTCTTTGCATTGCTTTTCTGTTGATTTAATTTTCCTCATTTCTCTATCTTTACATGTCTCTTTTGATCTCTTTTGTGTTTTCTCCTCCATTCTTTTTTTGTTTTCCCATGCATGCTCGCGTCAGGCCTTTTGTTTCTTTTATGGGGTGCAGTCCCGTCAGTTCCAGCGGCGTGGCTCCACCTCCTCCTCTGGCACCTCCTTATCTACGGATCTGGAGAGCGGCAGGCTACTGGGGGATGACACAGAGTAGCCATGGCAGCACATTTACAACACATACACAATCTAGACGATAGGTTTGTAACTAGGTGTCCTTCTGTCTGCCCCCTGCTGAAAATACCCCAGTATATCTGCACCTGTGTCAGCCAATCCCAATTACCATTACCATTTTACCTCCAGTGTCTGACCCTCGTGCTCACACTGCCTTGTCCTTTTTTTTCCTCCTAATGGTTTGAACTGACTGTAATGGATTCCTTTTGTCCCAGGCCAGTGCTGAATCAGGACAAAGTTTAATAAGATAACTGTGAGATTTTCTACAGCATAAGTGGGTGTACTTGGCAGTCATAGACTTTACTTTCTCAGGAACTAACAACCTTGTTATATGAATGCAATACATGTCATCCTCATGCAGGCATTTCTGCTTCATAAGTGACCACCCCATCTTATTTGCATGCTCTTACTTTACAGCATGTAAGGAGCACTTTAAATGAAAGCCTGAAAATACAGACTTTAATTAGGAAAAACACCCAGGACATCTGGATGCTTATTTTTTAAAGCTGCAAGTTACTATATAAAATGTGTGAGTAACCAGCATGTGTCCCTTTCAGCCCATGAAAATTCAGGATAGGTTTCATAAATGTGACACTGAAGTTTATATAAACAGTGCAGAGCTCGATGGCGCTGCCCTGCTGTGTTCTCGCTTGCACTTAAGTATCCTTCCATCAAGTTTTGCATCATTCAGTGAAGTCTCAGGAGGCATCTGTGTATGCTTTAGAGGCAGACTCTGAATGCCTTTTGGGAAATCAAAAGATAGGAAAAGTTATTTGAATATTTTCCCCCTCATTAAGCTTGCTGGTAGACTGGTTTGGTCGACTGAAATTTAGGATAATAGTGATAGAACAACTTGTTTGAGTTAAGATGTCCCCCGACACACATCCAAAGCAAAAACCACAGTTGTAATTTCATAAATAACTTCTGCTGACCGCAGGACATTTTAACCGAGGTAATGATGGATGCTGGATCACAGAGGAATACTGACTTTCAAGGTCTCCCCTGCTCCCCTGGACTGACCTTCATCTCTTTCCAAAATGAAGCAAAACTCTGCGAGAAAATATTCAGTTAGTCCTGGCAAATATTACCCACAGCAAAGAGGAATTATTGATACTTTCATTCAAGGGGAACTATGCCCATTTTTTAATATTCATACATGTGATTCCTGTGATCCATAACAGTCCAGAAATATTAGTAAACATGAACAACTTGCTCCCCAATCCAAAAACTAGAGTGCTAAAACTCAAGCGTGATGTCATCAATTATAAAGTGTGGAACTGCTCCACAGTGAATTGGGGCAGATGTTCTAGATCAGTGGTTTCCAACTGGTGGATTGCGGCCCAAAAGTTGGTCACAGGTCCATTCTGAATGGACTGCATTCAGTACTTACATATTTTGAAGTACAGTAAATTTCCAGCACTTAAGTATGACGCTTAATTAATTAAACTGTGTGGACCTTAAACTAATGACTAAGGAGAAATCTGGACCCCGTGGCTGGACCAGTTGGGAAACACTGTTCTAGATGACACTGAGAACACCCAGGGAAATGTTCTGAGTATATGGGTACATTTGGGTGTAAAAAAACAACACCAGGCTCCCATTCATTCATTGTCTATTGAGCAGCTCCAGACTGTATAACCTATGACATAACAAAATTGAGATTTACATCTCTGGTTTCTGACTTTGAGAGAGAGTAGCTCATGTTCCCAAATACTGACTGATTAATCAGTAATTCAGGTGGCGTTCTACTTTAAAGGGTGTAAAATCAGTGCACATTATACAGTTATGTAGACCCCTATATAAATAAATAATACATCTTTTTGAAAAAGACTAGAATTAACAATGAGTTTGATTGTTATTGTGTCCAAAGGTGACTCTCAAATACCAACACTGGCGGCAAGAATAACTAATTGTAGGACATTATGAGTAAATTAATTCAAAATGTCATAGTTGATTAAGTTCAAATTGGATAACTCAGTAGGTTTTTAGGTTTTTACAGCCTTGTATCCAGCCCAAAAAATACATGAATTGAGTCTGCGGTTTTTACTCTCTCACTCCTTGTCTTTAGAGATTGGCACCAGGTAGGTTTTCTCCACTGATACAGAGTGTTACTGGAATTCGTGGGAAACCCTGCAGGAAGCCACATTCGTTTGAGAAGCCTTAGGCAAAGCCTGGGGATGAAAGAAGACCTTCTATGGTCCTTGGATGCAAAGACCAACACATAAAAAAAGGGGATGACTCTGTGCCGTGAATGATAATTTGCAAAATAAATTTAGCGAGCACCCCCTCTGGAGGAGAGCAAAATAAAAGGCAAATAAACATGATCGAAGATTAATGAGTTCAATGCAATGTATTATTCTGCAGAATCAAATAAGCCGGAGGCTTCTCATTTCAGATGGCCCTCACTTTGATAATTTCAAATAATTACCATATTATGAATTCATAGCTCCCTGCATTAGGATGTTGCACAGCACACATTGTCCTTCATCTCCTCTCTGTGTAATTGGATTTTATGATGAGACAACAGAGTTTACAAGTCTTTTACAACTCTTCTGTATTGATTTATGTTTTATGTGCGTTTTGTCATTTCTGGTGTTTGCCTGGGCAGACTCTAAAGCTGACCTGCAGTAATTGGCTGTCTGCTCCCATTCAGCTGCAGACGAGCTCCTAGAATCCACTGCTAACTAATTAACTGTCATTGACTTAGATTTTAACTTAGAATAGCTGTTAATTAAATGCTGTATCCAGTAGTTGATCCAGTAATGCAGCAGCAGTATTTTTTTTTTTTTGATATAAGCACATTCATAGAGTCTTTAAACCTATGGCCAAAGTTGATAAAAGTCATTACAACTTTATTGGAAATCAGCTTTATTGGTGTCTCAACCCAGGCCTTTAATTGTCATTCTCTTTGGCAGTGTGTGTCTTTTAGCGCCCTGATGGAGGAGTTGGGTATCTCCCTGCAGTGTTACAAAGGCGCCCGGAGGAGGTCACGACCCCATAGCGGAACAAGGACAGCTTGTGTCCTCTGTCAACCCAAACTTACTGCAAAGAGGGAGGGAGTGAGACGGGACTCCAGCACGTGAGCCTTGGATCTAAACACTGACGGGACTTAGATCAGAGACTGCTGTTTGATCGCTCTCCACTTTGTTTGCAGGCCATCGAATGATATGACGTTGTTTCCTCATCACCCCTACCTTTTATGTGTCTGGATAATACATTAATCGTTTTACTGTAGATGTAGTTTACAAAGTCTTGGCCTTGTATCAACATTAATGATGTTAAAACAGGTGACGACTAGAAGAATGAAAGCGGTTTCATTGTGTAAAAACCATTGCTGTTCCCTCATGGCTGTAGTTCATTGTTCTGAGCAGTCTGCAGAGTTGAATCTGCACACTTTATAGATACTCCCAGTGTGTAAATGTATGACAACTTCACGGATTTTCAGAGTAAAAAGATTTTTGCATTTTTTAAACCGTTGTCCATTTTGCTGTTGTTGTTGTTGTTTATCCTTGGCAGCGGTGTGTGTGTGTGTGTGTGTGTGTGTGTGTGTGTGTGTGTGTGTGTGCGCATGGTTCTTTGTGAGGCTACTGGCAGGCGGCAAAGTAGCTTCAGAGCGGATTGCTGAGCCAACTCTGGCCAGTGAAAAGAGATAAGGACCTCTAAGGAAAGTCAGGAACACACCTGCTGTTTTATACCCTTCAAGCACCAAAATCACAGACAGCAACCTGCCGCCCCCCTCCCCAGCGCACGCACGCACACACACACACACACACGCACGCACACACACCTACACACACACACAGCCTCACAAATGCGTGCGATCATGAAATATTTCTGTCTGTGCATCAGAAAAAGGATATGATAACGGGGAGGAGGAAAGGAGAAAATGAGAAGCAGTTTTTTTAATGCATGAAATTCTCAGGAGGTCAAAGACAATTTCCTTGTTCCCCTGGGAGTAACAGTCTTGTTTTTCAATAAGTCAGTTTTCTTTCTCTTTGCAGTTGTCGAATTTGAAAGCCCGAGGGGGGAGCTTGTCTCCCTGTATAGACAGTGAATCTCAATGGATGTGTGCATTTAAAAAAGTGTAAAGCCTCTCTTTGAATATTTTACTTTTTTTTTTGCATGTTATATAGCTTACCCACCAGCAGATTTAAGGCACATTATGAATTATGATAAGAGAGGAAATTATGATCCTTTGACAAAACCATATCATTAAAGGGGCAGTTCACCCCAAAATCAAAAACACACATTCTTCCTCTTACCTGTAGTACTACTTCTCAATCTACAGTAGATTGTTTGAGTATGAGGTGCCAAGTGTTGGAGATATCAGCCGTAGAGATGTCTGCCTTCTCTCTAATATAATGAAACTAGATGGCACTCGGCTTGTGGTGCTCAAATCGAATTTGAAAAACTAAACAGCAATGTCTCTTTCTAGAAATTATGACCCGGCTACTCAAAATAATCCACAGACCTTGTTGTGAGCAATTTCTTATCGGAACTAATTTCTCTGTACCAAACTATTGCCATGCATGAAGGAAGTGTGTTCACTCATGGACAAGGCGTTCATGCTCATGACAGCATGAGATGTAAACATTAATGGCACCCTCTGTGGCTGAGTTGTGACTTTAACTAGCTCGGTGCTAGGTGAGCTAGCAGTGGATGCACGCTTCCCTCTGCACGGTGATACGGTTGACGGGTGTAGTTTGGTAGGAAGAAAATAGTTCCCGCATGAAACTGCTCACAACGAGCTCTTTGGATTATGTTGAATAACCTGGCCATGATTTCACTGTTAAGTTTTTCAGATGTGCTTTTTTTGGTGCTTTGAGCACCACAAGTCAAGTGCCAATTAGTTCCATTTTACAGGGTCTCCACTGTCATGATAAACCTTGAAATGTCATGGAATTTCACAGTCCCATTTCCAGGCCTGGAAAAGTCATGGCATTTTGTTGTGTGTAATGAAATGGTTACAGTATTCTTTTGTGGATAACCTCCCACATATTGTAACATAATGGAAAATTAATTTTCTGTAGCTGTCGACATAACGTAGCTCTAATATGTCTCGATATGTGATAGCGTTTGGTTTACCATCACTTTTTCCTCCCTGCATTCCCTCTCTCCTTTCATGTTTGCCAGGCTGCTGAAATTATGTTCGAATAGAGTTTGAATCTGACATTGAGCAAGAAAAAAAATTATGGGTCCTTGAAAAGTTATTGAGAAGTTTGGAAATTTTGTGTATGAAAATGTGTGGGAATACTGATTATGTTTGAGAGAGGGCAGACATCTCTGTGGCCGATTTCTCCAACACTCTGCAACTCGCACCAAAACAATTTAGACAGACAAATAGCACTACAAGTAAGAGGAAACAAGTATTTTTGATTTTGGGATGAACTGTCTCTTACACATAAAACCTTTACTTTGGAAGTGGTTCCCACCTGACTAAAGAAATATGTGCTGAAATTTGTTTTATGAGAACATATACCAGTAACATCTACTGCCCGACAGCAGTACACTCCGTAGACTGACCTAAACCTCTGTACTGCAGAAGAGAGGGCAACATAATTAAGTCTGCAGCATAAACACAGTATCAATAAATATCAGTGACAGGTCCTGTACATCTTCCACTGTGTTCTGAGCGTAATGCTACATTAGGAGTAAGATTGTCTGTCCTCCGAAGCAGGACCTCAGGGTAAAAGAAATTAATCAGAGGAGAAAAGGATGTAAGAGTTCACATATGCTCTTTGTCTCTCTGCCTCCTCTCGTCCAACTCTTTCAATCTCATCTCTCCATCAACGTCTACTTCCTGTCTGTGCACCTGCCTTGTAATCTGTCAGTGGACTTGATGTGCACTATGTGTTCTTTTGAAATACCCATTGAAGCCAGCAGCAATTCAGTATTCCTGACATGTTCTTTTGAAATACGGCCATCAGTAAAATCAGAATCCAATAAAGAATGCAATTATTCAGCAACACACACAAATGCACAATTATACGGACAATGTCAACATGACCAAATGTTGGTCAGAAACTAATTATGGTCAGAAAACAGAAAGTAGAATGTTAACAAAGCACCCTAAGAATTAAGTCTTAATACAATTCATTATCAATAATGTCAGGACTTTCAAAAGTGACCCAGCATTTACCAGCTAACGCAGTGACATTTCAAACAGGAAGGAGCAATAAATGGATATAAATACTTAATAAATTACTGGAGTCAGAGGTTTTGTTGTGACATTTCTCTGGGTGGATAGTGCGCGCTGGTTTGTGTGCATCCCAAGAGAATTGGACCGAGCTTTTCTTAATCTCTCCATGTAATGAGTTTTCTCTTTTTTGGTATTCAGATTAATTCTGGGATTGGGCTCCGTCCAATGTAATAGCGTTTGGTTGTCTCTAATCTCCTAACCCCATAATTCTTAATCAAAACCAAAGGCAGCATTTTTTTTTTATCATTATCTAATCCGTCATGAATGAGGCCATGGATTACAGCCCTGGCCTTGGCATCTTGCATGGCTGAGCAGGACTCTCCTTTTTTCTTGCTAACCTAAGATGAACTCACCTGAGCAATATGCTGCGGTTGGATAATGCTTCTGTCTTCACCTGTGCTCACGTACCTGTTTGTTTCGCCCACAGAGACTATTACTTTTCTCGATGATCCTGAGCCCTCAGCCTTGGCGCTGGTGGGAGAGGTGAAAGAGGAATGGGGAGAGATAAACGGATAGCTGCATCTGTTTGTGCCGTCCGTAAGAAGGTCAGAGATTATGATCCATACTCCTATACGTCTGTTGCACGGATGCAGAGAAAGAGATTGAGAGAAAAGTCCAGAGAAAGCATGACGGAGAGATGCTTGTTGACATTTTAAACATGTCCAGAATGGGGCAGCAGAGAAAAGGTCAGAAAAGCTCAATAGGGCTAAATTTAGACAGTATAGATGTGTTGTATAAAACCATCTGCATTATAGAAGTACATATTACATCAGACAGCACTTCTCGTACCTCTCTATGTATTCTGAATCTCACATATAGATCCCTCAAACCTGTCAAGTCTGCTTCACTACACCAGGCTCTCAACTGTACATACAGAGGACTCAAATCTCGACTATGACTCCAACCGAAGAGAGTGGCAGACATTTGAGTGTGTCCCATCCATCACAATGAGATGAACACTCTCTGGGGCTGATAAGGCAGGTGTGTGTCAACAGCCTGTCAATGAAGACAAACGAGGAGGAGGAGGACTCTTGGAGGTGCAAAGCATCATTTATCTCTCTCTGTGTTTTTCGCCGTGTGTGTGCGTGTCTTTCTTTCTCTCCCACCATCTGAAAGCCTGGCTGTAAATAATCAGGGGCGATGCTCTCATCTGCCGGTGTGCAGGTGAACTGGCCGTATGGATATAAAACTTCAGGATATTGCAGTAAATCAAATCACGAGGAAACCTGGCTTATTTATTTCCTTTTAGCCCCATCGTCAGGTCAGTTTAGCATTATTATTATTATGTTTAGACGTATTATGAAATCTTGTCCTGCACATTCATGTCAGCCCATGACAAGACCAGACGGAGGGCAGACTGTGATGTCCTTTACTCAAGTTCCCATGTGAGATACATATAAGTTGTTTTTTCTGCAACTCCAGACGCTTAAGGTCAAATGCAGATTGTCGCTGTCATGTGAAAAGCTGTATATCTCCCCACCAACAGCTTTTTACGAACAAAGTAAAAGTACCCTTTTTTGTTTTTAGCTTTGCGACAAGGCATTTTTCAGTTATTCTAATTTAGACTTAAAATAATTCAATTAGTTTAGGAACTTGGAGAATTTTCTCAATCCAAGAAGGAACTCTTAATATTTCAGTTTATCTGCAAATCTCTAAATCACAGAATTTGGTGGTACGTGCATTTTGCTGGACAGATACAAGAAGTAATTAAACCATGACCTTCAGTCTGTATCTGTGATGAGGACAGTAAAAAATGTAAGTTATTCATATTCCTTTAGTTCATAAGGGTCCTCAGATCAAAAGGATCAAACTGTTTTTTCATAAAAAATTAATCCAAGTTGTGAGTATTGTTTCAACAGGATCAAGAGGTGTTGTATCGGTATGCCGGGTGCTGTAATCCTCGAGTGTTGTAACTCTCTTTCTCTCTGATGCTCTGTCAGTCAGAGCTAGATCAAATGAATGATTCCTGATTAATAATTTATCTGAAGCCTAGTCTTTAAACAAGTCATATTAATACCGGTTTAAATAAACAATTTGATTGTAGTTCCTGCTAAGCAACAGTTTTGTGTGAAAAGAATTAAAGGCCTGTCCCAATAGGCCTGTCACAAATATAGCCCTTTTGATTTCAGTGATTTAAGCAAATAATAGCCCAGGCTATTAATTGAAGTTTTACAGTAGTCTTGCATCTCCCTAAAGTAGGAAATCTTCCCAGCAAACACTGAGATGTTGAATGGTGTTGGTTGAACATCTAATCAGGACATCCCACTATGGCTCAAAAATAGTTCCAAAGTGAGAGTTGTGCCGACGTCAATGATGTAACCTGTCTGTCAGCTGGCCGTTCTTTATGAGTGTCATAGGAACATTACCATGTTAACAAGACCAAATAATAAACAAGCACTGACCTGAACAGGACTCTCCTGGGTGAACTTCATGCTGAACAGCCCTGAAAGCTGTTTCATCCATGTGCAATCAAAGGCAGCTTGAATAGAGTCAAACGCCACAACCGTAAAACACTGACAATGGAATATATTTGCATGTTGATATACATTAATGGAATGAACTTATTATTCATGTCTCAAAAATGGTTGTTGAGTAATATTAGTCTTTGGATATGGAGTGAATGTCACAGTGTATATGTCTAATCACAACCATTTCAGAGCCTGCATTGCACTTGTTGTGTCTGACTGGGACCATTTTGGCCAGGAAAATGACATAACTGTCCCAAAAATGTATGCGTGGTTGCGTGAGGCGAGCCTGGTCTCACTCAGAAGTCATCAAAATCTGGTGCTTGGGCAGTGATTTGCGGTGTCAGAAACCAACAAAAAAAGGTATCCCTTAACGTCGCCATCATCCGCAGTCAGTTGCTGTTATAGTTTAACGGTGCCCAGTGCAATCAGGGTGAAACACGGCGGGACAAGGATGAAAGTTAAGGAGGCAAAATCCAACTGGGGCAGATGGGAGTGGGGGTGAATGTGTCCAAAAAAACAGACTTTCACCCAAGAGAGCGGTGTTCTCAAGATTCTAAGGCCAAACCCTGTTCTTTTTTCCTAAACCCAACCATGTGCATTTATTGTCAAACCTTACCACGTGTTTTGTTGCCTAAACCCAATCGTGTGTGCGTCACGGTGTTGTACCGACGTAGTGCATTTATTTTGAAAGAGACTGTATGTAAATGTTAAATTTCCTTTGAGAAAGGAAGTGTATTTTGAAAGAAGACAATGCATGTAACAGGCAGAACTTGACGCGGTGTCCCAGATCAACAACCAAGGCACCCAGGGTACCTTACACGTCCTTTGTGGATGTGGAAAGTCCATGACCAAATGTCAATATGTGACAATATAGGAGTGAGAATGTGTTGGTGAGGCAGATTTTAAAAAGTTTCAAAATTAAAGCAACAAAGGCATGGATATCCTAATTTTTAGTCCTAAGTATGGGTCACAATATATATAAACAGATCTCTAAATCCTGAATCAGGCCTTTCTTTTCAGACTAGTGACATCATCAGGGTTGTTTTTTCAGACTTAAGAAATCTATCTCACAGGCTGGGTTGTACCTTCTTGAGATGAGTAAACTAACCCTGTGTGTAAATCCGGCAGAGTGTCCCTTTAAATAATGTGTGATGTAGCTTATGTGTTTCAAGAAACTCCCCTTAGTTATAAAAAAAACCATATCACCAGGGTTAAGGTGGACCTGCCCTTGCACTTGATTCTCAAAATGACCCCCCGAGAAGATAAACAGACTGGGATGCTCTATTTTCTTCCGCCAGAGCTATTATAGCATGAGATGTTCATTCTGAGCAACTGTCTCATTGCACAGCTATTGCAAAGCCAAAGACCATCCCAGCGGCATGACCGTGTCACTCAAAACAGTGCTGCAGCTATGGGCATTTTTGCGGGCTAAAGTCATGTCATCTGAGACATTTAATTGGGCCCGGGCCGCCACAGGGGGACAGCGGACGGCATTCCTCCAACTGCCTGCGCCCTGTTGTGTTGCTCTCCGCCGCGTGGCTGCTGTCCGTGGATAACATGTCCATGCCCACGCAAAGTTGAGCTGCTGGCACCAGTGTAGTGGACGGCCGCCTCGACTATGTCGGAAAACTTTTGAATACAGAATAGTACAGTTGGAGTCTCAAGAGGGAAGAGGAGGTCAATCCTTGGAGAGGTAGTTGTGCCATGCAGCGGCTGAGAGACGACCTGCGCTTTTTCTGAGGTCCGACGGGGAACAGACAATCAGTATTGAGGCCGGACACTGCTATCTGATTTTAAACTTTATTGAACGGAATTTCCTGGGTCGGGTTCGTGCTGCTTCAGGTAACAATGATGGGTCCTTTTCAGCAGTGCATGCTAATGATAGTCCATATGTCTTTAATAAACTCTCCATCCTTATGTGGATCATATGCCATCAATATGTGCACTATTTCACTGTTTCACTCATAATACTGTCTTATTTTAATGCAATGCATCTGACAAATTTGACCTTTCAACCGTTTTCCAACTATTTAAATATACTAATTGATAAAATAGTGCTTATTTGCTGCTGTAGAAGGTCATTGTTGTGTGAGACAGAGGGTTTACTGGGGTTAAAGCAGGCAAATGCCCTGATATAAAAAGCCTGTACCTACACTGGAGGGGGGCATGCAAAATCCAGACCTCAGAGCCAGTCTGTCAAAGCTCCCTAATTATATAATCCCACTGCAACTCTAAATGCATGATGAAACTGGTGGCTGCAGTGTGTGTGTGTGTGTGTGTGTGTGTGTGTGTGTGTGTGTGTGTGTGTGTGTGTGTGTTCAAGAGGCCCCATACTTTTCTAGGTATGGATTGATCACGTACTCTCTCAAAGAGTCTGCAAACTTGCAACTGAATGCAACACCTGCTGGGTTCAGGATTTAGTTAAGTGTGGTTAAAATCACAATAGGGCTGCAACTAACTATTATTTTCATTGTCAGTTAATCTGTCAGTTATTTTTCTTGATTAATCGAATAGTTGTTTGGTGTAATAAATGTCCCAAAATAGTGAAAAACCCCTAAATGACATCCTTGGATGGCTTACTTTGTCAAGAGGAGTAAAATAACCAGAAAAATATTCATGTTATAGTCGCTGGTATCAGATAATTTTGACTTTATTTTCTCAAACAATTACTCAAATCAATTAATTATCAGATTAGGTGGTGATTCATTTAATAGTTGACCACTAATTAATCATTGCAGCTGCATGAAATAGATTGGAATAAAAAAATGCCTTCCATTGTCCAGTTGGACAACAGATACACATCAAATTAAAGCTGATACTATAACTACTCACTGATCTGCTGATAAATTGTTTGGTCTATAAATAAAATAGTGAGAAAATGCCCTTCGTGATTTCCCAGAAGCTGAGGTGGCATCTTTAATTGCTCGCTCTGTCCTAACAACAGTTTACGCTCTTATAAAATAGAGAAATGCAGTAAATCACTATGTTTAAGAAGCTGGAAACACTGATTTTTTGTGATATATCTCTGAAATTATTAATAGATTATTTAAATTGCTTTTGATTTCCATTTAATTGCCTAATCATTTCATCATTGCATCATCAATCGCCTTTCCTGAGACCCTTTCGATTGTGCTAACAGCTCTGTTTTGTGCCTGTGGCCTCATGAAGGGATAAATGATCACCTCAACCAGAAGAGTGTCTCCTGATAAATCTGAAGTTAGAATCGCCTTCAGCCTCGACGACACATCAGGTAAACACACACGCACTTACACACTGCACACACACACACGCCATGGGCTCACCTCACACACACTTGTGTTCCAGCATCTCAAAAATGACCGTAACAACTTATTTTGAGTTTACGTACACCTATTACTCAAGTGATCAGTTAACACCTGGCGAAGCTCGGGGCTCTACTCTCACTTCATTTCCAGTATGTGTGGAACACATGCACCACATTCCTCCCACCAAAACAGACCAGGCACAATCTGCCCCGAGCAGCCCCCCCCCCATCACACCCTATCACTTTAACAGTGTTCATTCTTCTACGCCGTAGCTGAGACAGGTGCTCCCTCTATTTCTGTAGGACCACAGCATATTAAAAAACCAACCACACATGCATGTGCGCAGCTGTGCACTTGCAAAACGCACATGTATGCATCCAGACAAGCCATTGCGCAACCTTTTCATTTGACCAGTGTTGTTTGATTCTTTTAATCTTCAATCCAATCTACCCTATGTACAGTGCAAGGTAGTGTCTGTGGGGATGTTTTACCACAGTGGGGCCAGGCACTGGGACAGCAGCTGCAGCTATGCAATGGCAGAGTCAGGTTTCCCCGCTAATACTAACAGTGTCCTGCTGCCTGATTCACTGTTCAGCTTTTAGAACACTGGCCTATATTTATAAGCAGTTAACACTTCCAGTCCTACTCCGCCCATCTCTGATCCCCCTTGTCTTTCTCTTTAGGAAGTGAGATGAAGGGCTGTAGCAGGAACGACACACTCAAATCCCACTCTGAGCAGTGATTCATTGAACTCCATGACATTCTGCTTGTCATTCGCGCATGGCAGTGTGTCCTCTTACTGAATCACTTTTTTATTTCGTAATCAGTCGTGTTGCTGTTCTTTTGTTTCCACTTTTGTGTCTCACCCCGTTTTCCAATTAGTTTTGTTGTCTAGTTGTGCGCTGGTTCATTTTTGGATTGGAACAGTAACTGTACAGGGCCTGCTTTAGTTGGTAGCATGCGTACACACCTTGTTTTAGTTGTAGCTCCAAAGCTGTTGAGGCACAGTCTGACCCTACCCACTGAAATCAAATTTTGGATATTCCCTAGACGGCCGTGTTGTTGCCTCTTTGAACTCATGTTTCTCAGCGGGGGGACTGAGACCTGTGCTTCGTCTGGGGATCATCCTCTAGGCCCTTCATGACTTCATGCCAGGCATAGTTATAACCCCACACTGTGTCAATCCTAAGCATGAGAACTGTATTTATTCCACATCATAATTGGCCCCATGGCTGCAGGCTGGCCCACTGATACCTCTGCTTTTAGAAGGTTGCATCATCCCAGGATTCTCCACATGTGTTCCACAACTCCAGGGGGACATTACTGGCGAGGCAGAGGCTGGTGCAGACAACCTGTCTGTTTCTGTCTGTCTATCTGTCTGGCTGTCTGGCAGCCCGTCTGTCTGAAACCCTCTCCGTCTATACATCTGGCCTGTCTGTTCTTTCTGCCCACTGTGTTTGTCTGTTTGTATTCTTACCCCGCATGTCTTTCAGTCTGACAGCTCATTACTGCTGTACAGTAAGAGGACATGGCTCATTTATAAGTGCAGCACTGTGTTGCTATGTCGTGGTGTCACATAAGAGGCCCCTATAGTGTTTCATTTAGGTCCATTTTATGAGGCGGAGAAAGACATTAAAGCGACTGCCTGTAGGACAACTCACTTGGCTGTACATCAAGAACATGCGGCAAACAATATTAATAAAATAAATTTATCTAAGAAGACATTAGGCATGATGTTGATTTATCAAATGAAGTCATTAAGCATGCTGTAAAAAATCAACTTGCAGGATGTTGTTTGTAGGTGATTAATCACTAAACATGTGGATGTTTTTAATGCTGAAGAGAAACCTTATTGATTAAATAAACTACATAATCTAAATTGTCCTTCGACAGTAGCAGTCAACATGATAAATTGTGAGTGGTTCTCAACCTTTTTCATGTCATGGACCCCTAAATTAGTGTACATGAGGTCACGAACCCCCATTTGGTAAGATTTAACTTCAGGGATCTCCATCTGAAAAGATTTTGGTTCAAATTCTATCTTTGTCAACTACAGTTGAGGAGATAACTACAGAGGAAGTGAAACCTGTGATCAGGATAGTCACTCTTATGACTCTTGCCCACTTTAGCTTCACTTCTATAATGAATTAAAAAATAAAAATAAACTGTTTCCCATTTTTCTGGGGATTCCCTAGAACTCTCTGACAAACCTGTGGTTGAGATCCTCTGATAAAGCTCATGACTGACACATTTTTTTGTGGCCAAGAGTTTCCTGCAATGCTCTCCGTATTGCAGTGCAGTATCACGACATAATTCTAACCTAAATTTGACAAAATAATCTTCATACTCTGCATGCTGATCATCATAGAGTGCTTAAACAGAAGGGAGGAGATCAAGCCAAAAAAGAGTGGTGGAAGGTTTGAAGGTTAAGTGTTAAGGTTGTATTTAAATCTTTTGCTGCTTTATTACTGACTAAATTTATCTGACAGCTTTAGTTACTAGTTACTAGTAAACAATAATAATCATCTGATGCATCAGATGCGTTGTTATAGATCAGAATACTCAACAGTATATAAAATATTTAGCCTCACCTCAGCTACGGCTGAGCGATTTTTAAAGACATTTCTAATTGGGATTATTTTGACTCATATTGCAATTGCGATATAATCTGCAACAGAAAAGGGAATAATTTATTTCATCATTATTCCCTACATGTTAAAATGATTATGGTACGACTTTTTCAGGGATCTATACCAAAGACTGGTGTTTTCTTAGGTCTATATACTATGATATGTACTCCAGGACGCCCCTGCAACAAAACAATATTTCATCTTAAATGGTATTTTGACACTCATTTCACCTTTCAAAAATGTGTTGCATCCTGCCAAATTACAGTAGGCTGTTTCAGTTCAGCCTTAACCCCAACCATCAACAATATTAACATGCCTTTAACATGTTAATCAATAATAAACAGCAAAAAATACAAAATATATAATAACATGACACTCTGTATTATAAGTACTTTTACTTGTGATACTTGAAGTGTATTTTTGTGCTTGTACTTCCACATGCTTATTTAAGTAAACATGTGAGTGCAGGACTTTTACTTGTAACAGAGTATTTTTACGGTTATACTGCCTCTTATACTTCAGTAGAAGATATTAATACTTCTTCCTCTACTACAGAACACGTACAGTATTTGTATCACTGTACTGGTTATTCAGTGTTTGTAGTTCAACTTGTAATAGATGACATCGTAAATATGATTCATTATAGTAATAAGTAAATACTGTGTTCTGTTGCAACAGATGTAAAAGATGTGGAGGCCCTCCCTCAGACTTTCCCGGATCTCGAACAGCGACTACAGGTATACAGTGCATTCTGTCGCATCACATACATTAAACACATCCTGAATTGTTGGCAGGGCAGCACAAGAGAAGAGAGGCAGAAGGCACTGGGTTTTAAAGAATACTATTATGTACTTTTTAAAGGAAAATCTAAATCTGTACTCTTAACTTAACATAAAAAAAAAAAAGCTGTTAGCATTTTGCATTGCATTTTGCATTTCATGCCTGGGTCTGTTTTGAGGCTTAGTGCTATATTTTTCTGATGGATAGTCAAACAATGCAATGGCAAATTAATCCCCTCTTTGAAATATGCTTTCTTTTGAACACTATTACTCAGTAAATATGTACATTGCTGACATTATTGCTGTCTCCCATTACTGTACAACTAATTCACAGCTGAAGGCCAGGCCACAGAAATCATTCTGGAGGTCATTCACTCAAAGAAAGAGCTGGACGCAGGAAAAGTAGATAAAACAATTTGATAAAAATAAAAGAAGTAGATTAAAAACTAAGCATACGTTTAGTTTATCAACCCTGGAAATGTTTTCAGTGTGTGTGCTTTTCTCCACTATTAGTGTTGTCACTGAATTACCCTTCAGTGAGTGTCAGGGCCGGATTCACATGAAGTACGTTATTAAAAGTATCAATTGAGAACAATACAGCAGTCAGTGAATGATGGCTTTCATACACTGGACCCAAGGCTTCCATTTATCCAAGTTTTTAAATCTTTCAATGTTTTGGGATTGTAAACTTGTTTATTTTTTGTGACCTTGACATGATTTGAGCATGCAATCTTCCGATCTGGCATCACACACGCTACCATAGCGCCACAAGGTCAGGCTTTCTACTTATAAAGCATTTATAGATCTCATACAAGTAGTATGGAGACAAGTCAGTTTAGGTCTCACTTGCTCCTCAAGCACATCAATCTCATGTTTCACCAGTGGTGATATCTGCAGCAAATTTTATGGACATTTTTCCTGTCGTGTATCAAAGTACGTGACAATGGTGGTACTGGGGCACTGTGGGAAAGGTCAGAGGGTCACGAAAGTTTGAGGAATTAGCAGCTTTTGAGCAATAAAGCTGGAGTGAGGAGCTTCTGTCTCCCCCCTCTGGCACAGAAAGTAATTACATAAACACTGTTGATGCGTGCTTTTATAGGATATGTCTGCAGGTGAATATGCTGCATCTCCCCTCTGCCCCCAAGAGCACTCTTTTCAAGTCTTTTTTTTTTTTAAACTTTAATCCTTCCTCTGAAGGCAGAGTTTCTTTTTTATCTGGAGCATCCACTCCAGGAACTTTTCTTGGACGATTTTTCCGCCATTGCTCCTGCCATATTCCTAGCCACTGGTGTGTCGGTATGGTCTCTCGGCCCTTGAGCACACATAGTATCAGGAGAACACATCATCAGAATCGTGCACATACAGATGAAGCATTGAGAAAACAAAATGAAAAGCAGTGCCAAACAGAATGAATAAAATGAATAAATTATTCTCCCCCCATTTCGCTCTGGCTGGTCCAGTCACCACAGACACCTGATACCAAAACTTTGTATACCAAGAGATACACAGAGCTTCCCATGGTGGTGATAGGCTTGATGAGCATTGTGTGAACTTGTTTGACCAGGGCTTGAATGTAACGTAATGATTATTCATCTATTAAAGTCCTGCACCCCAGCTTTAAGCTGTACATAGAAATAATTTCAGGGAGTTTCCTTGGAAGCATTTTGTCTAATACAATCTGTTTTTTTATATATTATAATCTATTTGGCTTTTCATAGGTCTAAACTAATGCTGCCTCTCTCTGATGTCACATTTCTCTCTCTGACCTCTTGCAGCCAGTGCCCCCCTGTGTGTCTCTGAGAGAGAGCGTTCAGGTTTACAAGGAGCACTGCAGGATGGCGAGGGAGTTCCACCAGGTCAAACACGAGATCGCCGTGCTTGAGGACCGCAAGTAAGTCTCGTAAATGTTGTTGTTGTTATTTTAACACATCCAAACAGGAGATCTTGTGGCTGGCTGTCACTGCTTGAACCAGAAGAAGACATGTCAAACCTTACGGTATATACTGACAGAATGTTAGTTGTATTCCAGGCCAGAGATGGCATGAAAATTACAAGGAAGAGGCATTTTGACATATTCCAGTAGCCACTTGCAATCAACATTGATTCAAGAGAACAAATGAGGATTTCTTATAATAAAAATGATTTGTAGGTGCATGTTTGGAACATAAACTTACAAGCTTCAGGAGTTAAATCCCCACTGCGGCCACCTTTGATAAAAATGCAAGCACGTGTACAGTATGACTGCAAGGCATTTTGGATCAAATTGTCCACCAGATGGCACATGTTAATAGCTTTCATTCAGCATTCAGTACGTGATCCACTGAGAGCAGTTTCCTTAAGATTATATTTGAACAGCTGGTAGTGTAAAACTTTATATTTCAGATGAATTTTCTTCTTTTTATTATTTTTTCTTATAATTACTTTTAGATTAGAAACAGCATCAAGCATGTGTGATGTACAGTGTGGATGACGTTACACTGTAAACTGCATTTCTTTGTTTGAATCTGGATCATATTTTTGAAAAGGAGCACCTTTCGCTCAAGTGGATATCACACTAACTGTAAGCCCTGTCAGGTGTAATTGAGTGAGACCTGCTGTATGCTTTAATGCATCTACTGTGTATGCTTGCACATAAACAAGGGTGTGTATCACACACACACAGTGCACAGTGTCCCCTGTGCCCTCAGCAGCTGTGGGTAGTCTTAGCAGTAGGATTTTCAAGGCCCTTGGTTTTACCCCACCACCACACCTACACACACACCACTTGGCAGCTCCTAAATAGAGAGGCAGGCAGGCAGACTGTGATGGGATGAGTATAGCCTTGAGTTTAGATAAGAACATGATGAGTCAGGGCGGTAGAAACTCTTGGTTCTCTCTTTTCACGCTGTCGCTCATGCCAACATCCACTGACACGTACACACACGAGTCAGATTCACACTTAAAAGTAAAGTGAGACACAATGAGACAGAAGTGAAGACAATACCGCACATTGTGCTTTTACACCGATGCTAAAAATACCACACAAGGTATCACCGATACTGATACTTCATTAATAAGGCATCAAATATATTTCCATGGAAATATTATTTGATACTTTGTGCTATTTGTCAACCATTAACAGACATGTCTGATACAATGAAAGTGATGTTACTTCCCACATGATTACACACAGAATGACAGAAGAGTTTTAGACATACAGTGGAGTGTTGCAACAGGAACAAGACTTTGACACACTGCGGAGGGATTTTCCAAAGTCTGTCTCAGTCTGCGTCTGGCCAGTATTAAACACATATAAACTGTGGCACTCATCTGTATAGTGGATTTTAACTCTTACAAGTATTGAAATTTTACAGAGTCGATCGGTACAATCAGTCCTGTAATGCCAGATAAACTGAACTTTATTCCACCAACATAATGTCAACAAAAATGTCAATTTTCTCAAAGATGGTCAAAGTGCAAGAACCCCTTACATCAGAGTGTTGGAAACTTTTACTCAGACATTAATATTAGGCCTGATTTAGGTACTGATGCTATCATGATGCAAAGAGATTACACAAGAAATAGCCCTGTTGCAAAAGAGTGTAAGAACCTGACTTACAGAAATACCTTTATTTCCATATTAGCTGCTTTTGGTACACAGGGTAATGTTTCTTTACCTTATACTTTTTTCCAGATCTTTACATATTTAAATACACAGAAAAGACAAAACAAACAAATGTGGTAGTGTATTACATTTCACTGAATAAGCAAAAAAAGTGTTCAGTACAGTTCAAATCAGATTTAGCGTGGCTTCTCTGGTTTCCGGATGGATTCTTTTGGACTGAGAAAGATCTCTTCCCCTTTTTCAGTTTCTCACTGTCACACAAACATGCATACACACACACCCACATACACATGCACATGCATGTTTCAACATGCTTCCAATGAAGAAACCCAAAACTCAGCACAAAAGCAATTCGTCCGAATCACTGATCTTTTACTGTAAATCATATTGCATTTTGCTTGTAGGTGGTTTAAAAAGCTGCACTTTAATTACAGTTAAGCACAATCACGTAACGCAAAAACTGTGAATTAAGTGATATGCTCACCAACTCAGACAGAATCACCAGTATTAGAGAAATGTGTAAAAACTGAAAATAGATTATGGCTGAAGATACACAGAGATAACATGAGATTAGATAAACGTCATAGTTTCACCACAACGCAGGTGCATCTATCTTTCATCATTGCTTCTTCCGTGTGATTCTGGTCTTTTGGGAAATGAATCATCTGAACATGGTCCATAGGTATTTGGATAAGAGGATTTCAAATGAATAGTCCATTGTAATCAAACGGTGAATTATTCAAAAAAGCTGATTGTTAATGACGGGTCATTTTGGACTCAAGAGGGTCAGTTTTGCCACATAAATTTGACATTTTGGGTACCATTTTTACTAAAAGATTATTTAAACAAACATGAGAACAGGTTGTTTACAACAAGATTTAAAGGGTTATTTTGTGTTCCAACTGCAAAAAGTGTAGCCCCACTAACCAAACTGAAAACTGAAAACACTTCACATCATCCTTCTCAGATTGCAGCGAACCCTGGAGAAAAATTATATCTTAGTTATCTTAGTGGTTTTAAATAGAGCTGGAAACATGTTTTCATTACTCTGGCAAACTCATCAAATGTGTGTGTGAATTTAGCTCAAATTTGCATGGTTAAATTAATTAAGATTTGGGCCTTTAAATCATTTAACATCGTCACCTTCACTAAATAAAAACCAGCATAGTTATCCTCTGTCATAGTTATGCCATTAAAGCTCCACTGACAGCCTGTATTGTAGAGGAGAGACTCCTTTCCTTCTTTGTTGATGCTACTGTTATGTGACTTGGCACTTACCAGCTGTAATTCAGCACTGACATTCACACACTCTCAGGCGAGAGGCCATGACACGCACGTTGTACACATACATGTACGTGCGTGTGTGCTTACACTGCCTCTCAAAGTCCAAAGGCTGATCTCCTCCCAGAGTGTGAAATCACTGCTTGCCAGGCAAAGTCAGGTCATCCTGCCTAAACCAGAGCTGCGGTCATTCAATTCAGTAGTAGATAGTTGGCACGGGGTAAAAATTTTTTTACTTTATGTGATTTATTGTGTTATGCACATACTAACACGTGGACTTACCAGATGCCAAAAGTACCATTGGAGTGGTGAAAAATGGTAAGACAAGAACACAACTTCTGCAAATAGCATTACGTCAAACCATCTGCCATGAAAAACACACTTTGTAAAATACAAGTCAAGTTTCTTAACTCATCTGAAATGAGGGATATTTTAGTAAAAGTGTTGCCCTTAAAGGAAGTGTGTAGGATTAAGGGGAGTCTATTTGCATAAATGAAATATAATATACATATTAAACACCTGAAACTACTGAGAGAAGTGTATGTGGACAGAAAACATAAACATAAAATCAGCAGGAGGAGAGCTAGTTATTGTTACCTCGCTCTTAGCAGGCAGTGGCTGTAAAAAACAGCTCACAGAGTTTACGTTGATTAATATTGTGAAGCATTCAAGCTCTTTTTACTTTGAAAACTCCAGTCTGAGTGGGCAGAAACAAATGCTGTGTAAAAATGAAAAACATATTAGTGTGAATCATTGTGGTTTTGTAAGCTCAGAATTACTCTTTTCCGCAGAACCCATCGTGTAGCACTGACATGTTTCTACAACAGCCCAAAATAGACAAACCAAACACTGGGCCTAGAGGGGCAATCACATTTTTATATTACCTGAAGGACGCTGTAGTTTCTAAGGGAAGGGTTGGTTTAAATTTGCAACCTCAACAGTAGATGCCACTAAATCCTACACACTGCTCCTTTAAGTCATCATGTATCACAAAAAAACGGTAGGAGTCTGTCTGCCTGTATGTATATATGTCTGTCTTTGATTTACTTGACCACCGCTGTTAATCCAGTCGACTTCACACTTGGCATGTGTATTGCTGTCAATCCAACAAAATGCTCTGTTGAGTGCAAGCTCTTGAGATCTACAGGACATATTCATTCATTCATTCATTCATTCATTCATTCATTCAAATAGCCTGGCCCCAAACAGCCAGCTGTTTGCAAATGGCACACAGACTCTAGCTTTGCAAGGGGAGGCAGCTATGTCATAGCAGGTGTTTTACTCAGGACCCAAGGAAGCCCAGTGTCGAGTGCAAAGGTGATGGGATGAGATGCTCTCAAAAAAGCTGCTAGCAGCAATACTAGAGGCCAAGCAATCAGTTTGTTTCGAACAGGCAGGTTTTGAGTGGGCACTGCACTAGTGAGCAATAAAACATAAAACGGACTAAATCGTCGATTTCGCCTTGGTCTTTTGTCTTCAGGGAGACCGTTAAATCTGCCTATAGCTGGTTATGTAGTTAACTGCAGTTAACTGTGTAAACCTTATGTGCAGCCTTTGTTATAGTACTCTGTGCTGTAGCTGGTCTTCATTAGCCAGTTTGTTCATAATTGTGGTTTGTACCAAACACCAGCACACCATCCTTCCTTTTGCATAAAGAACAATTTGTGCTGTGCATCATGAAAATACGCTGTATTTGACCATGACCCAACAAATGTCTTATTTACTTATTCCAGATTGGTTAGCTTTGTTGCCCAACAGCAAGAAGGATCGATGTTTTTTCCCCAGCTCAGCTCTTCCTGTAAGTTTGTTTAGTGTTTGTTTTGGTTTCTCTGGTCCCCCCCCCCACATCCTGGAAACACGACAGCTGGAGAATCTAAATTGCTCATAGATATAAATGTGAGTGATCGTCTGCAACTCTGCCTTTCTCTGAACTGGGAACCTGTTCTGGGTGTTTTCCTGCCTCCAGCCAAGTGAATGCTGGGAATGTATCCAGCTTTTCACATCTGAAAAAAGATAAAGTGGGACGAGATGAAAATAAACAGATGTCTTGACAGTTAATTAATTGTGGAATTTAAAAGAAATACTACACGGTTTATGTGTTTAGAAGTGAATCAGAAAAAGATTAAATGTAAAAATTGGCACTTGATGCTCAAATTTTTATTTCACTCCTCGTTTAGGCGCAAGTTGCTGGCAGAGATGGTGGAAGATGAGCAGGTTGCCATGGAGATCGCCCGTCTGGAGGAGGAGTTTCGGCGTCTAACAGAGGAGAACCGCACCTTGGTGACTGTCCACAACGAGCGTGCTCAGCAGCTGGAGAGGCTCTGTGTGACCACTCGAACGAGGCAGGACTCCTCGTGACCTCTGACCTCCATGGAACCTGAGGCCTCCAAACATCCAGCTGACGCCAGGCCAGGAAACCAAGCAGAAATAAAGGCTCAGCTAGTGCTACACAACTGCAGTCAGTGAATCAGCTAATTACACAGAGAAGCGTTGGGTTTTTTCATGTCTGAGTCATTTGTTTGAACCACAGACGTACTGTCATCATCAGTGTGAAGCTGTTGTAGTGTTTCTACCAGGCTATGACACAAGGCCGCTTTTTCTGGGTTTTGTTATTATGTGATCTTGCAGAACCTTCCTGGTCGCCATCGCAATACCTCGCAGTATATTTTACACAATGTCAGCTGCTGTGAATGTGACCGGATATTCTCATATCTGTCTCAGGTCCTGTGGAGACTCAGATCTTTTTACCTGAGGTCTGTGGAGGGAGCCAAAGGTGGTATGATGTGGTCCAAATGTTGTATTTTGAGGAGTGTTTCCCCCTCCCTCTCCCTCTCCCACACTTCTGACACTTACCCATCAAGTTCCTGTTATGATAAAAAGGAAATGAGTGTTTAAGTGTCAGGGATCGGGAAATTGTAGCCATTTGTGAGGAACAGCAAAAGAAGAAGAGTGATAATCCATTTCACAACAAGTATCTGCTGCGACACAACACTGTAAGAGCTGTACATTTTTTTTTTTTTTTTTTGATGTAGCGTGTCTCACCCACCTGTAAAAGGGGAAGTATACAACAAGATAAACTGTTGCTTATCATCCTCGCCTATTAATAAAATGCATTTTATTTTAACATCAGCATCAGTTCCTTAGTTTCATTTCTCCAAGCCGCTGCTGTTCTGTTTGGTGAGTGCTTTATCATCATACTGCTTCGCTTACATGGAAAAAGGAACTAGATTTTTTTTCATTGGGGGGTGATTAGCTCATTCTGGGATTATGAAACAGTCACCTGATTGGCCAGTTTGGCTCTGGCAGCCTTCCCTCTTTTTCCTTCGAATCATGTGACACTGGCAACAGAGCTTTGTAGTGATGATTAGCTGTTGTACTTTACTGCCGGGCAGCTTTGAAGGTGGGCATTTTTCTTTACACAAAAAAGTTTTTCATGATACGATTTTTCATGTGCCTCTGCAGTCATCCCATCACAGATATTTAATAACTATTTACATGGCATGACAGTTGCTGACACCTCAAAAGCATAACAAAAAAGTAGATAAAGTATGAGGGCACATATTCAGCTATATGAGTTGTGCTGGCACATTTTTACAGCTGTTAACTTACTGTACTTCTTCCAGCTGTTCTCTTTCTCAATGACACAGACTCACACAACAACGAAGACTTGAATTGAGCTCACAGAGAAAGATTTGCTGCTGGAGGTGTGAGCCAACATGGACCTATTGTGAAACATTAACTTTTACCTTAACATGAAAACCTTCCTCTTCTTGCAACATGTCAGTTTAATTTGTTTTTACACTCTCTATTTACACTAAATGCACTTCCAGTAATTAGTCAAGTAAGCCCAGATAACTCTGAATTGAAAGACACAGACAATAGACAGTATCTTGTTTAAACACCTGGATTATTTCCCCTACCCTCACCTTAATCTCTGAATAGTGTTCAGGGTAAATCTATAAAGGGATTTTCTGGGAAAAGCCTGTTAGTTTACCAGACAGATGCAAGGGTGGGATTGGTATGGACGGGAAAACTGCTTGCTCATCCTATATCAGCAGGAGTGCATGAGTCAGCGCTTGCTCTGTTACACCCAGAGTTGTTGCGACACACACACACACACACACACACACACAGACGCACACACACACTCTCACTCCCTCTATCTCTCCCTCCCTCTCACATACTCACACACAGGCCATATGACTGAGTCAAGCTCAGTTTTTAGTTTGTAGCAGAGTTGAGATAAGGCTTTCTGGGAAATGTAGACAGGCTGGACGGCATTCCATTTAGAAATAATCATGTGTGCTCAATAGCTGGGACTTTCTTTATCACTCTAAGATACTTGGATATATAAAGTCAGCCTCGCAAGGTAGGCATGTTTTTGTTGTTATTTTTGTGTGTAACTCTTTAAGTATGTGTCCTGATAGAGGGGAAGTAGTTAACTATACTGTAAGTGTGTGTGTATGTGTTTGTGTGTATGTATAGATGCCCCTGATGGCCACGTCTGCCCCCCGGTCGTCTGTGTTTACATTTGAGTCTACAGTACATTCCTCCCATGTGCTGCGCTGCCTGGACGAGCAGCGTCGCCGAGACACATTGTGTGATGTTACCGTGGTGGTGGAGGGTCAAAGTTTCAGAGCCCACCGCTCAGTGCTCGCTTCCTGTAGCGAGTACTTCACACACAAGATCTCCTCCCTCACACAGCATGGAGCGGTCATCACTCTGCCACAGGAGGTGAGGTGTCACCTCATGATGCCGTACAAACAAAAAGTAGACACACAAGCTGTAAAACAACAACCGTGTGTAAAAGTGAAGTGAGACAAGAACTGAAAGGGTTATTTCCTCAACAAGTGTTAATGGTTCACAGGCTGACTATAAGAGATTGTGTATTCTTTATGCTGGTTTAGTTAAAATCTTGTCATTACCTGTCACCTTGAAAACACATATTGTCTAAGTGCACTTTGCATTTGAAGGGGAATGTAGAAGAGCCCTAAATGTGCTGTACCACTCTTACTTTATGCTTATCAACCCCAAAAGCCTCAGATACAAGAATTTTAGTTACATGCAGAACTGTCGACTCGAGTCACATGACTTGGACTCTTGGACAAATTTGATGATTTTAGATGGGATTAAACAAAATCAAAAAAGACTTGCAACTCAACTTGAACTTTAACACCAGTGACTCATGATTTCCCCATGGACTTGAGCCTTTCCAGTGTGCCAGGAATTCATTCATGTCCCTCTATTTCCTTAATCAGCTAACATCACTATTCATTCCCAGTCAGTCGACACTTAATTCTCTAGATCTGCTTTGTGTGAACCAATCTGAGTTAGTAAGTTACTGAGTGCCAGTTGAAAATATAAACACAATACCAAAGACAATGTCATTTGCATTAAAAAAAAAACTACACAGGGGGTAAACAAAAAATGAATTGCAGTATGCAAAGCATGTGGGTCGAAAATCACAGACAGAGATGCAGAAACTTCCAACAAATTTGTTTTAATCAATAAGAAAAACAATTGCCAAAAATCATGATTTACGCTGTTATTAAAATAGCATTACCTTTGGTAAAGAGCGCATTAGGACTTGAAACTTAAAGTTTAGGACTTCGGATTTGCCTGTCTTGACTCAGGACTTGAGTGCCAAGACTTGAGACTTACTTGTGACTTGCAAAACAATGACTTGTGGTTACATGTATTGTTTGCTGTGTCAGTGAAATGCTACAATGCTGAGCTTTACTTTGCTAAATATTTGTGGTAGGAGTAGTTCTATTTCCTTGGCCTATGCTTAACTATCTGACAGAAAATACTTCAGTATAAAATTACCTCTTGCTATCATTGAGAGCAAACTAGAGGATATAAGGGCTCATTTATGTCGCTTGTCCCCTTCCACAGGTGACAGCCGCTGGCTTTGAACCCCTGCTGACGTTTGCCTACACATCCAAACTTCTCTTCGGGAAAAACGATGTGTTAGACATACATAACTCAGCTTCTGTCCTTGGTTTCAGAGACCTAGACGAAGCATGCTTTGATTTCCTCCTCCCTAAGTTCTTCTCCAGCAGCGAGGGCTCTGCCCCTGTTCCAAGAAAGACCTGTTGTAAGAAGAAATGTAAGAGGCGATTATCAAAAGAAGACTGTGGCACTGACTCTGACGATTTATTGTTGGATGAGAAAGAAGTAAAACCAGCTGCTGACTCACCATGTCAGCAGGAAGTGGCTCAGCACTGTAACAAATCAGTGAACAGCAAAATGGGAAGTCAGAACAGCACAGGCACTATTACACCT
This sequence comes from Epinephelus fuscoguttatus, assembly GCF_011397635.1. Taxonomy (NCBI): domain Eukaryota; kingdom Metazoa; phylum Chordata; class Actinopteri; order Perciformes; family Serranidae; genus Epinephelus; species Epinephelus fuscoguttatus. The sequence goes on along the minus strand of NC_064763.1, from coordinate 28,355,627 downwards.
GTGGCTGAAGGGACAAATGACCATTATATGCAGTGTCCAAAGTATCGCAAGTTCCAACTGGCTTGTGGGAAGGAAACTTGTGTCACAGAGAAAAGCCCGAACAATCCAGTAACAGGAATCAGGGATGACTTTGCCCTCTCCTGCTCGCCGTGCCCCAGCAGTGTGGACAGTAAGAATGAAGCTGTCGGTGAATTTCCAAGTAATTCAACCTCAAATCCTACCAGACAGAGCAAAGGGGGGGGCGATGAGCCGTGGCAAACTGAAACACATGGCAAGAAAACAGACGACTGTGTGGGCAGAGGGGAGGTTGACATGATTGTGAAAGACACAAATGAAATGCAAAGAAAATGGAACAAGGAGATGGATATGGAGGAAGACATCAGTTCTTCAAACACATCCAGTATCAAGGCAGTCTCCTCAGGGCCAAACAAAGTGCTGGGTGAGAGGTCTGCAGGGTTAATATTGCACCATTGCCCCCTGAAGACCTTTGGTGAGGGTCCTGCAATCACTGGGTCACTGGGGCAGAAGAGGTTCGTCATGGACATTAGAGAGGGCACGAAAACAAGGGACTCTGATGCACTGGTGCCAGAATCCATTCATCGAAAGCCAGAGGAACAGGTAGAAGCTGAGCAGAAAAGGGCAGACGATGAGATAGATTGTGGCTGGCAAGAAAGAGGAAAAGGAGGACAAACAGGCAGCATGGAGAGAGAGGCCCTGTCAGGAAGGAGCACCGTGGAGAGGGAGGTGGCCGAGCACCTGGCCAAACGGCTGGGGTCAGACATGGGCTCTTCTCAGCTGAACTTCCACGACCCTGATGCAGGAAGTTCCTCCGACACAGGGAGTGGACGGGCGCAGAGCTCATCTTTAGAGTGGCTGAAGTTCCACAACAACCTCAGCTCCACAAGCACCAGCTGTCCCTTTTTCCGGGATCTGGACCAAAGCAAATGTTTATGGAAGGGAGCAGAGCTGTCTGAGTGTGAGGGGGCGTCACAGTCAGGCGTGTCATCCCTAAACTCAGGGGAGGATGGAGAGTCAGAGACAGAAACAGAAGGAGACAGTGAGTCCTACTCCAGAGAGAGGGCCAGACAGGTGAGCAGTTAAACCATGAGTCTGCTAATTCTCCGCAGAGCTGTTCTGTTCTTCGATATATATCTGCCACCTCACTGTGAAGTTCACAATGTGCTGAAATTAATCTGCGTCAGTAAGCGTCAGCAAGCTCACCCTAAGATTACTTCTCTATGTTTGTTCTCGATAAGAGATATCAGATGCAAATGAACGTTTGCATTCATATTACAGAAAGCAGCATCGCTATAGTGCCAAGTTAATTATTCACTGAGTACAGATGATGTGTGTGCGCTTGTGTGTCTTGCGACTGTTTGCCCGAGTCTTGCTAATTACTTCAGAGTCCAATTTATCTGAAGTTGACAGCTCTGCCGGTCGAGTTAGCCATGACTGCAGGGGACACAAACAACAGGTTTTAGGAACCTCTCGTGTTGCTGTCCAAAAAAAAAAGTGTGAACAGTGCAGTGAGTGTACAGACAAAGTTAAGGTCATTTCAGAGGAGAAACTGTGCTTTATTTACCCTAGATAACACTACATGATTTTACTGCTCCAATAAACCGGTGAGTGAACATTGCCTGTCACACATTGGCAGCAGCACCCAACCTCTGCTTTTTAAAGTGAACTCCTCATTTTAAGTTAATAATTAACAGCTTGGTAAAATTATAACTCAGTGTGTGAACTCCATAACCAACTCCACAAACTCTACTTCCTTTTGTCCATATGCAGGAAGCTCAATGCCTGTATTTGATCATAATATACACTGAATGATGTCTTAAGATTAGGTTCATTTTCTTCAGACTCAAGAAATATATGAGTGGTGTATATGTACTACAGTCCAATGTCCTCTACAGCATGACAGCATTCAAAAAATTAAAATAAAAATCTCTTGTGTAACCTATATTTTCTGTTTGGGTGTCCTCAGGTGCAGTTGCCATTCTCTGTAGACTGGATTGTGGACCTGAGCAGAAATGATTTCCAACAGCTGCTGAAGCAACAGGTCTTTACGCGTGAACAGCTGGAGTTTGTCCATGATATGAGACGCCGCAGCAAAAACCGCCTCGCAGCTCAGCGTTGCCGGAAGAGGAAACTTGACTGTATACATAATCTGCAGTGTGAAATCCACAAGCTGGTAAAACAAATTGTTTTTTTAAAGGTTGAGTGTGAAGGATTTAGGGGGATTAATTGGCAGAAATGGAATATAATATAATAAGTATGTTTTCTTTAGTGTATTATTTTGTTACCTTGGAATTTTCTGTTTATATCTATGTAGTCCGCCATGTAGCATCACCATGTTTCTACAGTAAGCTCTAGACAGGGCCATCCACATTTTTGTGTTGGCCACTGAATTCATTCCAGGAAAAACCTCTTGAACAATGAACACTGAGGGAAATCTAATAGGGAGAAGTTTCAGCTGGTTGCAATCTGCAGTCCTCACTGCTAGATGCCACAAAATCCCCCTAAATATTACACACCTCCTTTAAATCAGTACATTTTTATGAATCCACTTCTTGTTTACACATGTGTTCATCAGATTGGGTGTGCATGTGTGTTTCACAGAAGACAGAGAGGGAGAAATTGATGATGGAGAAGAGCCAGCTGAACCAACTGAAGTCCAAAACATGTCACAGTGTCTCCACACTGTGCCAGAGGGTCTGCAACGAAGCCAACCTGCAGCCAGAGCAGCTCCAGGTGTTGGCCAAGTACACCTCCCCAGAGTGCCCTCTGTCCTCTTTATTCCCTCACATAGACACACTGCTTTCCCAGCATGGGATGCCGCTCCAGCCCCAGGCCTTACTCTCAGCCTGTTTTGTGGGCCGTGATGAGTATGTGACGTCCGAGGAGATGTCGTCCAGCTCCAGAGAGGATACAGTCACAAGAGATGGTCAACTTTAGCTTTAGATACATACTCAGCACATATACTGCTGCTTTGTACAAAACCCATAGGGTCAATTTTGATGTCAGACTGGTCTAAAACCAAAGGTTCCCACCCTGTATCATACAGGATCTAAAGACATTACCACAGACGCCATGAGTACAGGCTCCACAATAAAGCGGTGGTGCACACTCATCATGACAACAGATTTATAATGAGAAGGCCGTAATCAGCGCAGATTTTAATTTACTCCTGCCACCTTTTCAATTTAAAACACAAATTAAGGGGTCAGAAATTGCATTCCAGGTGTCCAAAACTATTCATTTGACCTTTTTGTCTCTGATGACCTGTAGCAAATGTTTTACGCTTTTCAAATGGCTTATTAGACTTCTGGTTAAAGCCCAAAGGGACCTGCTCACAAATCAACACAGCCGGATGCATGCTGAGAATGTTAAAATGTTTTAGCACTGAGACAATCACGACTTTAATCACAAATCAAAGGGAACAATGCTCTTAATATTTATAATATGCTTCACCGCTTGATTACCTCAGGACAACACAATTCATCTTATTTACTTCAGTTGTTTAGAATAATGTTTTTATACAGATTCTCAGGTGTTAATAGGAAAACTAAGCACACAATACCTCTTATAGACAGTGTTGGTTCTGCCCTCTCTGCATAGAGTGCAACACAAAACAGCATTTTGCACCAAAACCAGTCGACTCAATAAATAGACCTGACATAGTGTGCCATGTTTACCTTCTGGTCATATGTCTGGCTATCATATTTCAGGCTGTCATTGTGGTCGTCTGACCACAGTGACACAGCTCTTCTAGGTTGCACACAGCTCTCAGCTTTGCTCTGACTCACTATAAACAGACCTCACAAAAATGTTGCCTAAATGTGTTGAAAGTGCTGTCTAAAGAAACTGCACATTAGCAGAGCTTTTATACATGAACAAAGTACACTTATGGGAGGAACGCCGCCACACTCTGTGTAATTAAAAACCACATTATGTGTCTGTCCTGTATTGTAGCAAGTATTGGACTCTTTTATTACATATTGAATGGAAATACTGTGCGTTACCCACAACCTAATTATCTTAAACACATCTTATCCAAATTCCTGTAAAGGGTCAAGTGAACTATGTAGCATTAACTCATTGATGCATGTGGTTCAAGCATATTTATGTGTATATTTTGTGTCTCCTGTGCTATCAACAACATAATTACTTATTTGTTTTGTGCATCCCATTCAATACTCTAGCTTTTCTGTTGGCTTACACCTATAACCTTTCACCTATTTTCACCCCGCTCATAGTAGATCTTTGACACTCAGGACTCTTCACAGAAAATCAGCCTTGCAACCTGCTTATGATCAAGTTTCACTGTATTATATTTGTATATATTTATTGATTTCTTTTCATTTTTTGTAATCATTACAGTGCAGTTGGTCTTAAAAATATTCTGTAAAATATGAAATGATATAGTGAGTACAAAAATCGGGGTAACATTAGTTTTACGAGGAAATGCTGAGCAACCACACTGTATTTTTGATGACAGTGGGGTTTGAGGGTGTTAAGAAGTCATTAACCACAAGAATTTTTTTATTTGTCTCCCACTAAGCCAACTGCAGACTGCACAGTCAAAGTAATGTTAATGCTGGTGCTTATCGCCCTCTAGTGGCAGTGCCTGTACAGTCAATAGACTGGGAGCTGTATACATGTGCAGGCCTAGTACAGTATATGCTGCACAAATTGCTTCTGTGTTCCTTTATTTCCAATGCACAAAAATGACTGTATCTTTCTATAACAAATGGATTTCTGCATTTTTTTAAGCAAAAGTGAAAGAAAACCAATCAACATTAAAACAGAGAAAAAATTGCTTCAAACGGTAAAAGATGTTTGTTATTATCCCCCACTTGTGAAGATGATTGGTAGTGCAACGCAGTGTTATTGAAAAATCATCAGTAAGGTTAATGAGATGTAAAATCTGTCTGTGTTCAGCGTGAGTGATGAATAGCTGAGACCATAAGGTCTCCAGAGGACTCATCTTTCAACCTGGACAGATGTATTAATGATTTAATACTTCACTTTGCTTTTCATGTTTCTCCCTCCTGAATCTCAGTCACTCTCTCGCACTTAGCTCCTCTCTGTTACTTTAAAGTTTCTCTCTTTCTTTTCGCTCTGTCTTCACTCCTCCGTCTCTCTCTGGAGGCCATTTTAATTATACAGAGACTGTTATTTCATCTCTCAGTGTTCTTTTATGTGAGCAAACATAGTGTAATACCCCCTGGATGATTACAAAACTATAGTAAGATCTGTAAATCACACCCATGCTGGTCATTCTCACCACATATTCATGCACTTGTCATGAAGGGAGAATTAAAGGAAGATCCAGGGGGGCAAAGGTCAAGCAGGGTGACTTAATAGATTTTGGTGCTGGGGAATGGGAACCAAGAGTCACTGAGGCCCCAGGGCTTAAAGATGAGAAAGTCACACTAAGAGAGGAGGTCATTTGCTTGAGAAAGTATGTGTTCACACGGTGTAATTAAGTTTCAAATCCAGTCACTCTCAAGTGGCTGCACTTCACTTTAATGTGCACACACAGATGTAGATTTAGGGGGGACACAAGGGACACGTCCCCCTTAATATTTAGAACATGTTCATTTGCCCGCCTCCCCAGTAAAAACATGAAAGTAGATGATGCAGAAAATGTACAAAATGGTGCATGAAAATATTCGCAGAGGTCCCCTAAGCCCCCCTTTTCATCTGTGTCCCCCTCAATGTTTCTGCGTGTACACCCAACAATGTTTTCTTTGTGGTTTTTTCTGTAGAAATGAGACATCTCAGGAAACGCATTATATATGAATCACTGATGTGTCACCTTATTAGGCCATTGAAGTTCCATTAGTATAATTTAAAATAAATGAGGGGTTAGCAAATGCCAGCAGAAATGAAAAAGAGTGGGTTGTTTCCAATAAATTAGCATCCATAGCTTGTTGACATAACTTAGTTTCCCTGAAGTGAATAAAATGCCTGCGGTGTTACTAATGTGACAACAGATGGCACCACATGAGCAGTTTCTAACAGTGAAGCTGCTTGATCAGATCAGATAAAGTCTATCATCTTGAGTTCTTGTCACTGAATTATGCAGCTTGCCAAAAGACACCATGTGACTGAGCTGGCTGAATGCTTTCTGATCTGATCTAATAGAGAGTTAAAATATGTGTGAATCCCGTCTGGAAAACATTTCAAAGGCAGCTGAATGTGACCTGTTTAATGCGTCGGCTTCTGTTTACCTGCATGCACCTTTGATGAGCTGTCTGTAACCTTTTGTAGCTGCAGCATTTAAGAACTGCTTTTCTCCTGTCTCATTTTCTTCTCTTGCTACCTGCCTCTCCTCGTCTCCCTCTCTCTATCTATCTCTCTGAGAGAATATGTGGGTGTTTTCTGTAGGTGGTTCTCTGGCAGAGCCCGAGCACTAAAGAGAACACAATATGTTGGGCTCATAATCTCAGTAATGAATAGTTAGATCTGTGCCAGCTGTTGTCACAGGAAGAGTTAACAGACGAAAACTTGGTAAATATTGTTCCAAATTGAAATGAAAGTTTCAGTGATTTGTTTTAATTACATCTTTTTGAAGTGTAATTAAAATCCTGAAACAGTGTCACCGTGCGTTTCGTGTACATCAAGAGTCTTTTTTTTAGATGAATTCAGATGACAGAATTCTGCCTGAGTGGTTATATAGCGTTTGTGGATCAGCTGACAGTGTTGGTGGTGGTGATGTCCTTAATGTGAGCCAAGAGCAGACGACCAAATCTAATCCCTCAGGCAGAGAGTAATCCACGCAGTCATGTGGCTTCCTAATGAGAACCTGAGGGTCCTGGATCAGCCTGAAGACACACACAGACACACAAACACACACACACACTCAAACAAATTTCTCAGTATCAAGTAATATAACACTTGGAGGCTCATTCTGACTCTTACGGTGAAATCTTGACTTGCGTACCACTGTGATCATGAGACTGTAAAATGGGCTGTTCCAAAGGTCAGATTCACATTATATCATCATGTTACAAAAACAGACACGTGTGAAATTATTTACTTGTATTACTTTGCAATAAATAACGAACAATCCACAGGTGGTGTAAAAAGCTAAAGACGTGCAGTTTACTACTGGTGTGTGTAGGGGGGGGTGAGATCCTATGGAAAACACGTGCGAGTGTGTGAGCACGTAGTTCTTCCTTGTGTAGCTGATGTCACATGATGCATGATGTCACACACCCTCATGATGAGCCAAACTAACACTGAAATTGTAATCCTGTGGAGAGGCCATTGTTTAAGCCTGCTGTAACACACCACCAAGATCTCACACAATAACACATGACACTGTTGTGATCGGGCTTATAAATACTGTGCAAACACTGCTGACCAACAGCAGCTGGAGGAAACAATATAGCATATATTAAACACTGACTGTACATTTGTGTAAATGGCAACAGATTGCATAACACAATTGACTGTATCCAAGTTTGGCACATATGACACCCAGGGATTTGGATATATATACAAGCTTTATATTAGGTCACAAATATTCTTGGTCTTAAGTTATAGTAAGACAAAATACAAGACACTGATGGCAGTGGACGAATATAATTCAGACAAATACTATACTTAGAAGTGCAAAAAACTTCACAGAAAGGATCAATAAAGGTTTAGCTTCTCCGGGTGTGCAGTCGAGCCTGTGCAGGATTATATAATGTGCTGTACATACTGTATGTGAATCAGAGAATGAGAGAAAGTAGGGAGAAGAGAGGCATTGGACATAATAAAGAAAGACAGTGGAAGCAGCCATATTTAGGGAGAGAGACAGAGAATTTTTCAGGATGAGAAACAATAACGGAGGATGGAGTGGAGAAGGAGGAAAGATGAGGTAAAAAAAGGAACAAGAACATGGAGAGAGAAAGAGTCTATGTGCATAAGTGTGTATGTGTGTGTGTGCCTGTACGGTTGTGAGTACAGCAAGAAATAGCTTCACACGGATGTTAGAGGATACCCATAAAAATGATCTAGTTACCATGGATACAGAGGGTTAGGCTTTGGAAAGTGAACTCATGAGAGTGTCCAGTTTGCATCCAGACAATCAACACAATCTTCCTTCTGGTAAAGAAAAGTACCGCACATGCACAAACTAACCAGTTCTGGTGAAAATAAATCCAGATGTAGACAGACGAACAGCCACTTTCTTCCATTAACAAACAAACATGTTTGACAAACCTTTGATCACTTCAACCTGACCTGCTCCAGCGGAAGTGCCCACTGGCTATGAAAGAGTTACGCTAGGCAAGCTCAAGGATGTTTGTGTGTCTACTCTCAACTCTCAACTCTCTCTCGCAGCTGACCAAGTTGTTGTTCTAAATGTGTTGCGACTTAACTTGCCTGATTAAATAAGACTCACACAATAGTCAGTTGTGGGAAAGATTTTAAGCAGAATAACATCATACATTAGACCAGCATAGCACTCATAAAAGAATACTGTAAATAACTTAAAATCATTATTAAAAAAAATCTATGTATGTGCAAAATTCACATAATTACACAACGTGGGATCCACTGAAAGTGGTCAATACTGCTTTCTTTGGCTCTTGCAGAATAACAGTAAAGGAAGCTACACTGACTATGTTTACATGCACAAAATATATACATTTTTTTGCCCTTATTCTGAAAATGACAATATGCCTACTAAGCTCTTTATATGTCTAATGAAAATGAATGTCATAGGGATGAACAACATTGGATTTTTTGCAACTATCCAACAACTTTTTTGACCGATAACTGATATCAATATCTTCTACCTAATTTTAGTGATCATCCAGTCTCCTCTGTAGTGGAATTAATATCATATTATCCGTGTCTATTATTATCATAATGGCCCACCAGCAGATGGAGATATGAAGTACAATGCTTTTCAACGTATGTAATATTCATTCATTGTGCAAATTAAGAAAAAGCATGTTGGCCGATTCTGATACTTAATTTTAAAGCCAATATCAGCCGATACTGATGACGTGCCAATATTATCGTGCAACCCCAGAATATTCCATTAATATTCTTGTTTATTTGCAGCCATGCATACTCTGACTAACGCGGCCTAACAAGTCATTTATCGCGTCTAATTGTGAAAATGTTGAATGGCTGTCACTTGTGCCAGGATTTTTATGAATTTTTCCACTTGTAGTGGACTGTGCGACAGCTTTCCTCTTTAATTCCTTCAACTACCAACTTGGAAAGGTCAGCGTTATGATATTTGGGCGTATCCAAAAAATCTGTTGATATCCAAGTCTTATATAATATTTAAAAGTAGGTGTGTTTGTGGACTTGTCCTGGGCATGCATCTTATCTGCAGCCTTGCAAACTGTGGGCTAGTTGATTTGTGTACAGCGCATCCGTGACAAGGCACATAGCCGATTGTAAACAGACAAGAGGCCGTGTGTCACAAACTGTGATAAAATCCCCAACTGAGATGTATATACAGAATGCACTGTATACATGCCGCAAGAATGCTATTAAAACCTGAATAACTTTGGCAAATCTAATATGTCTTAATCGGAAAATACTTCATTTGTAAAAAGGCCAAAACGTATATGCTGTTTGCATGAACTGTATCAAAATCATAATATTATCATACTCAGAATAAAAGTGGAATATTAGTGTGCATGTAAACGTACCCATTGTTTTCTCCACAAAGTTGGAGTTGAAGGTAAATAGAGGGAGAACAGCAATAAAATTACACTTGCTTGAAATGGTGAAGAACTGTTAACAGCACTCCTGTTTTCCTTCTGTAATCACAGCCCAGCTTTGGGTGTGTTGCATCAAGTTTGCTGGGAGCATTTAGTCCATTTGTAGTTTGGTCCAGTAGGTTGAGTGCCAGTCACTAGTCCTTTTCCAAGTAAACTGTTGGTAGAAGAGAATGTAACCTTGACCAGCTGAAAAGAACAGTCCCAAAAAGAAAGTTTGGCTGTTACATACTTCAAATAATCACGCCAAGGAGCATAGACAAGTATACTTGCTGATCTGCCAAGTACTTCAAACTCACAGTATGACGAGTTACCAAAGCTCTGTTCAATAAATGTTCAACTTCTGAGTCCATGTGATTTTTGTTTTCAAGCTTTGGTTCTCCTGTAGTTGGACACTAAGAACACAAACACGCACCAAACTAAAATCTTCAACTCTAGTTTGGACCAAAGACGCCATACTGTGCCATATCCTTGTGGTGTGCCTGTCCCTCTTTGTCCCACTGTGTCTCCATTCTGTTCTGTCCCGCCATCACTCCGTCCTTTGATTACTTCCAGCAGCCGGAGCAGCTCATCTGCCTGTTGGAGTCAAACTGTGGCGAGATGGTGTCCGGTATTACACTTTTCAGAATGTCATTCTCTGTGGCCATGATGTGCTTTACCAGGAAGTTTGCAGCTTCACCGATGTTGAGGTTGTCCTAAAAGGGCGAGAAAACTGTTAGCTATGGCTCCATAATGTTCGATCTGTACGGTTTATTTTCTTAAGTTTTAAGCCTGTGAAACACATCTGCCTTACAGTGAACATCCTGTGTATTAACAGTAGTTAGCCTACAGCATGTTCAAAACGTGGCTAACTAGCATGCTATCACCTTCGTGTGAACAACACCATTTAGGTGCTTTAAACTACTTCAAACAAATACTGTAAACATTTTCCTACTGCTACCAAGAATGTGTGTTTGTTTGCATAGCCTACTTCTGACACTCCTGGTTGAACCTGCGCCATATAACCTTCAACCTTTCAGAATGTTGAGTCTTGATGCCATAAGAATGGCAGCGCACCACTGCCGGTCCAACACACTGGTGTCAACAGAGCATGTGTGAATGAAGACAGCTTTTGGAGAATTTAAAGCTATGTGCAAGTGCTGCAGAGTTTTTGGGTTAGTGTATGTAAGGGGGTTAATTGAAACTGTCATGCATCACAAGACACATAGACACATACTGTACAGAAAAGACTTGCTCAACCCCACATAGCTATATTTCAAAGATCCCAGTGTTTCTGAGCATACCACAAGAACCACGGGAAAATATGTGATGCACAAAACGATCCAAATTGATTCTCTTACTGACATAAGAAAATATGATATCTTAAAATTTCAACCTACAAAAGTTTAATAAAGCTCCAACGACATGTGGGATTAAGCAGATACAAATTTTTTATGTGATGTGGTCAAATAGTTTTTATGTTACTTTGAATCTACTGTAGGGAAAAATGATTAAATAACTTTACTTGGCTTGCAAAAAGACAGGCAGAAAAAAAAACAGCTGACAATCCTCTAACGCTTTTAACTTTTCACTTGTTTTGACCCTGCTTAGTAAATTTATCTCACAGAGCCACTTTCCACAAGGATATGAAATTCCAGTTGGCTCTGAGGGGATGTTTTTCTCTGACTGAAGTGACCTGAGTGGGAGACGATTTCCACTGAGCTTGTCAGCCGCTCACTGCAAAGGCCGACAATCTGGCCCATTCATTATCATGTTGATGATTAATTAATACTGCAGCATTTTGAGAAATATGCCTAATTGCATTTTTGCTGAGGGTTATATAAGAAGATTGATATCACCCTTATGTCTGTCTCTTAAATGTGAAGCTAGAAGCCAGTTAGCTTAGCTTAATATCAAATTTGCCTTGCAGCACCTCTAAAGCTCAATAATTTACACTGTAGGTATTTACCAGCTGTGAAAATGGTGTGACGGCTGGTATCGTTTTCACCTTGTGAGTCTGTGTGAGTGTGTGTCATCATGGAAAATGCGGTCCTGACCCTGGTGGGTATTTTGGCAGGTGTTTATAAGTCTGTCTGTCTATCACACATCGCAACTGTTCAAGACAGAGTCACAAAACTTTACATGTATGTAGTTGAGTTTGAACTGAAGGCGGAGTTCAAAGATGGGTGTGGTCCAAGCAAGGGTGCCAGAAAGTAGGGGGCTAGGAAGCAGGGAAGGACCATTATCCCTCCTCACTTTACGCCCCAGTTTAGCATTTGCTATAAATCGCGAATAGCTGTATGGTGGCTGGAGTGATCCCACTGTAAGATGGTTCTCTGAATGAATGGCTATAACATGGTATTTCCAGTCGCTATGCTAAGCTAATCATCTCCTGGCTCCAGTTTCATATTTACCTGACAGATACGAGAGTGAGATCAATCTTCTCAGCTAAGTCTTAGTGAGTACAAATGCCCCAGGTTGGACAGGCATAAATTTTACCTCATGCATTGCAAATGACTGGCAAACAAGAATACCTTAACCTTACTCTGGTCTCACCTTAGCTGAGGTCTCAAACCACCCGACGAAGCCGTGGTCCTTGCAGAACTGGTCCATTTTGATGCCGTTGTTGGTCAGCTCCCTGCCCTGGTCACACTTGTTAGCCAGCAGCACAGTGGCAATACTCTGTCCATTAGTCAGCATTAGTTTGGAGTCCAGGTCCTCCTTCCACTTGATGACGGCCTCAAAGGTCGTGGCTCGTGTCACATCGAACACTATGAAGGCTCCCATGGCTTCACGGTAGTACACACGTGTCATGTTTCCGAAACGTTCCTGACCTTCGATGAAGAAACAAAAGCACACACACACACACACACACATAGGGAGCTTCATTCATTAGTGCGGCAACACCGTTGTTCCCAGCCATCAGTTTGATGACAGATTCTTATTGTTTTCCTGCATTTTCGAGGCAGAACAGCTCATACAGCTGGTATTAGGACTGCAGTTAGCAGAGCCTGCATTCCTATGAAACAGCACATTCCTGTGGTCTTACTGTCACGTTGCACTTAACCAGACGGTCAATGCGACTGCTTGTTCCTGCTGATAATAGGCCTACTTAAATTAAACCTGCCATTTTGCCCAACCTGTAATGAAAACTGACCCAGACTATTACACCATTCATATAATATGTCTGTAAGAATATAAGCATGTTAAACGTCTGTGTGCAGGTCTGCATGCATGTGTGTTGATCCATGCTTGTGTACTGTGCAGAGAAAGGAAATTGGGTGCTTGAGGAGCAGGTTAGAAGAGCTGTCAACATGACATTCCCCGGGGGTGTGTGATCGGCTGTCTGCTGTCTAATGTGTGTACTTGTTGGTCAAAAAAAACACTGAGCGTGTAGGTGTGTGCATCCTGCTTGTTTTACATACCATGCCCTCTCAGCAGAAAAGTTTACATGCTTAATAAATATTAATGCGTGGGAGTCCTTTTTTGCTAGAATCACTCTGACAAGGACAAAAAGCTGCTGTTTGCCTCAGGAGAAGGGGAAATGGACAATCTGACAGGACGTGGATTGAGAACTTCCTCCTTTCGTGCGAGAGAATGTATCAATGACTTTCATTACTCACATGAACCCTCATGTGCAGTGGTGTCACAGACAGATACACACGTCAAACATGTCACTTGACACTCTGTCATTCAATAAACTGATGGCACAATCTACAGCTTTCCATAGCTTCAAAGTACAACATGTAAAATTTACCATTACATAGATTATAACAAACAAACCACAATGTCTCAGCCCCTACTCAGCCGATCCCTACTCCTACCTAGCATGACTTTCAAGCAGGTAGACACGACTAATCAGATGTGACTTGTAATTGCATTTGACCTCTTGAAGCATGTGCCTGCATGTGTGTGTGTGTGTCAGTGACTAATGATGTTTTGTTTTTTATTTAGCTACAATGACACTCCTGTGACTGGCCTTTAAATCTCCCTCACATGAGCCTCATCACATGATGTTGCTCTATACCTTAAATGAATGACTGGATGACAGCGTGCTGGTCCTCCCTGAGCAACACTGTCATTGTGGGCATGTTGACATGTAACTCAAATCACCACTGTGCCCAAGTGCAGCCTTGCAGAGCTGTTAGCATGGCTGCACACACTTCATCCACAGGTCAGGTCCTCTATCTCAAAGTAGAAAAGATTTTAATCAGAAGAAATACTTAATTAGAATCCATGTACCACCTTTTGAGTTTGGTTTGCTACATTTAAAATGTACTAATCTGACGTTTTCTATCCATTTTAGGCGGTATGTCTATATAGAGGAGGTCAGGAGGAGAAGTCACACAGAAGCACTGTAGTGACACCATGTTATACTTTACTCTTATCCATCCTATCCATGTATCTGTTAATTTTATTTGAAAGATTTTCCAGTGTTCAAATGTGTCCATGTTGTGTGGTATGAGGTGTGACAGAAATGAACCTAATCACTTCCTAAAATGATCCGTTCATTTCTTAGCAGAGCTCTCAATTAGTTGCTGGCAAACATTCAAGGACTGTTTGGTGATTCAGTCACTGAGTGTACCACACAGTGACTTCCAGTCCTGAGTGAGTCACTGAATTGCCCGACCCTGCCCCTCTTCTTCCCTCTCATGTCTTTATGGTTCAAAGGAGGAAGTACTACTAAATGTTTTTAATAGTTAGATAGGGTAGGACTTCATCTTTCAGTTTGCAAACAGTATCTTTAACCAAAGTGTCTGCTTTCACTTCACTAGATAACAAGTTGAAGTGAAGTGAATGTGAGTGGGACAACACACACTGAGATCTGGTCAAGCACCAAACAATTCAGTAAACAAATCTTTTGAATGAACAGATTCGAGTGATTCAGTTCATTGAAAAGAACAGCTCGCCCATCACTAGTGTGCATGTGTGTGTCTGCATGAGAGACAGAGAGAATACTCTTTGTGTCAGTCACCAGCTCTCCACAGTGACAGTGCATCTTTGACCTGTGATGTTTCATAACTTTACAACAGTCGTGCTTCACTGTTAATTTGAAGATAAGTCCTATCTCCCCAAATCATCAACTTTTCGGGAACTATGACAATCAGCCTTGCTAAATACCAGTATGCCTACAATGTTTTTTCAATGAGTAGGCTTTATGAGAGGGCAACTTCTTACACAGTTTGAGGGGAGGTGATGCTCTTAAAAAAATATTTAAAACATGTCAATTTTTCCCCTCGAATAAAAGCATGAAATTCTTTTATTTTGAATGAAGTTAGGATTTTTAGTCTACACCATAAATTGGTGCAGAAGAGACACAAGCTGATGCATAATAATTCACCAGAATGCAGGAAATTAAATTTTGTTTCATAAGTGCACCCCTCCCCTCCTCACCCATCCCCAAAAAACCCACACCCTTGTGAATTCAACTCATCAGTGAGCTGTATTGGATCCTGCAGATGACCTGGAGGCAATTTATCATGGGTTTGCATTGTAATGATAGATTATATAATGCAAATAAAATACATTGAACATATTTTAACTCTTCACTGTCCCACCTGCAATGTCCCAGAGCTGGAGCCGCACAGTCTCAGAGTCCCAGTTCAACACCTTCAGGGCGAAGTCCACCCCGATGGTGGCCCGGTAGTTGGTGGAGTAGGTCTGGTGGACATACCGCCTGATGATAGAGGTCTTCCCGACCCCCAGGTCTCCAATAACCAGCACCTTGTACAGGTGCTCCTTCCGGAGGCTCTGCATGCCGTTACAGTGTGATGAGTGACTGGTCATTCCACTTGTCCGATCTCACTGACGCAGCAGCTTTCAGCAACTTTGACTCGGTCTAAGTGCAGTTTCAGACTTCGTCCCCCCTGATCCCGTGTGTCTCCCTCTTCTTATGGGTGCAGGAACCGCCCTCCCTGTGGGGAAGTGTGTGATCTGCTCAGGGGTTGAGCTTGGGAACTTGTGACCTCGCCTCGTCACCCTGTGGAGACGAGAAGTGCGCACGCTTCAGTGAGGGCGCAGCACAGTAGTTCCTAGTAGAAGGCTGTTTAAGTCTCTAGTGCAATAAAGTGCCAATTTATGTAACTAACATTTGGCATATTTGAAACATTTGTGTGCTGCGGAACAGTTGCTTCCTTATGTAAATGTCTGTTTAGATGCAGCTCAAAAATAATGCAGTTAAGGCAGTCTTTGAAAAATGTTCATTTAAAAACTGTTTTTAGATTATTTTAATACACAACTAGCAGGAGAAGGTGTGCTTTTGTAATTGTATATTAAGACAGAGTGCTTCCACTTTAGTCCTAGTATTTAAAGGCATATTGATTATGTAAAAATCCTTATACTCTTTCCCCACATTTAGCAGCACATCCAAGTGCTGTATCAGGCATTTCCAACAATCAACCATACCACTGAAAAGGCAATTGATTATGTCTCCTCCATTGTCTCATCACCATTTATATAGTCAAACTACCAGTGCCTCAGGTTGTAACTTATGAGTGGTGTGCATTTCTCTTTGTGCATGCTCTAAAATGTTGGTGCTACTGTTAAAAGAATGTCTCAATGAATAATAGATGTATTGTCATATTATCACAAACTCAAACCATAAGGGTAAACCACGATACCACCATGACAAAAAGAGTTGGTTTGAGGTTGAATGCAGCAGGAAAACAGGGATATAATGTGAATGCTATGCTGTAATATTAGCTAATCAGATTGATACCTTTTTCTGGTTTTGGCTTTAACTGGATAATTGTGTGACACAAACATATTAAATGAAACCAAAATACACACAGCAGACCCTTTTTTGCCCACCTACAGTATATGAACGTCTACATAAGCCCATGAACCATGTTCCGAGAAGCCTATTTATTAAGATATCAGAATAACTATTCTGAGAAAAAGCAGAACTGCATGAAGTGTGGAACATACACCACCCAGCACACCTATAGAAATAAGGCAGTACACCTGCTTCTCTCAACAGACCCCAGACCTGGTATTAGCTGTCATATCTCCCAGCTCCATCACAGAGTACTGAGTTTGGGTGCATTCACACAGACAGATGGATTCAAATAAGACTCAATCGTCTTCATGTATAAAAATGTGTACAGTGTATGAGCTATTAGAACTTAGTAGTTATTACCTCCTATTTGCACAACTGGAAAACCTTAATGAAATATTATCTGTGCATTGAAAGGACAGTGTCCGAAGACACCAACACAGAGAAACTATTTGATAAGATATGGAGCCCAGGCTATGAAGCTCTGTAGATTAAGTGAAGTCGCAAAAATCACGCAACATCTATAAACTCTAAGGAACCCTGTGTAACCGCCTGTTTTGTCTGATGTGTGTGCATGTGTATGTGTATGTGTGTCTGTGGGTGGGTGGGCAGATAGGGGTGTATGTGTGTGTGTGTTTTGAGTGGGTGTCTGTATGTGTGCAAGTATGCGATAACTATGTATCAGCTTGTGTGAGTGAGGATTTAACATCTCATGTGATGACAACTGTATATGACTGCGTTGTATTTGTGGATGAGTACATTGGATGAGTAACAAACAGGAGTAAATCGTGACATTTTTAGGAAGAAGAAGAAGAAGAAGAAACAATGATTATGTTACACATTAAAAGCAAACTGTATTATATTCAGAATCATACTCACTCAATAAAAGAAAAACAATTATCAATATAAAAAAACCTATTTGTTAGTGCACATCTTTTCAACTGTTTAGTTATTATTCTTCTTTCTTTATAATACTGCAAATGTATTGGTTGCTTATATCTTTTAGATTTTTCGTAATTTATTTTCCCTTTAGCTCTGACCAAAAATGTCCTTGTAATTCATTGTAAACTGAAAAGCAAATAAGTTGTATAACCTATATGAAAACAGACTCGAAACCAACAACAATCCATATCTTCAGCCAGGTTTGCACCCTTGTTTCATTTACATATTTAGCTGTTTTGGGGCAGTTGTAAATTGTATTTGCTCTCTTTAGGAATTAACACAATGGCTATTACGTCATACAAAGTGTTTCTCGCTTAGCTATAGCTCCACTCACAACCATTTACTTCTTGCCTCTGTGCAACTTCAGGTGTGAATGAGGGGCTCAGTATTTTTGTTCCCCCATTTTTCCTCTATCATGGACCACACACCACTGCTGGACAAAAAATAGAAGCAATGATGCTGAAGTGGTGGTTTCCTGTTGCCTTTAATGACACATACATGCTATACTAAGTCAGAGATGAGTAAGGCTGTGATTTTTTTCTATGTTCTTGCAAACCCAACCCCCATCACTTCATGCCACCACCAGATTTCAAGGATAAACAACGGGTTGGTCCGCTGAGGCCTTGTTCTCTCCCTGTGCTCATCAAAGCTATTACGCTCTAACTATAAACTTTGCCTGCCATCTTGTGAATGTTAATTTCACTGAACAAAACACAGCATAGGAAATTATATCACATGTTATTTAATAAAGAGTGCCCCAGAAACCCTATTTCCCATTAGGTTTATTAATTATCGCACTGTGATTTGACACAATTATTCTATCTTATTTAGAGAGGGTTCATAAGTAACATCGACGTAGGAGGTGTAAAAATAACACCACACATGATCCAGTTTCTAGTATTAAAAAGACACGTGACTCCTTCAAACGTGACAGCATGAAAAATTTGGATTTTTTAGTGTCATTCAAAAGTCACTTTGAGACATTCTCTTCCATATACAGTTATACTTTTGATTTTTAAATATTAAGGTTAAGTATTTTTCCTATAATTGGGATGTAGAAGTTCTATAATGTGAATGAAGTGTCCCTACGGTGTAAATTTACAGTGAATTACATACAAAAATGAATGAAATGCACAAATGTGAATTGGAATTTGGATGGAAACCTTTAATGCAGCACAAGTCTAAATTGTAAATTCTGGCTATTTCAAAGGCAGAGGAAGAAATAAGACCAAGACAAACGTCTTCTGTAGATTATATCAGTGAATTATTGGCTTAATGTGTAGTAAACACCTGCAAAATTGGCACAAACCTGCATGCAAATATGGCAATTGTCTAAGATGTTTTTTACATCCAAAGTCAGTAGAAAAACACTGCACATTTCAAAAAGCATTAACACATTCCCGTCTGTGTAAACATTCAGAAAAAAATAAAAAAAATAAAGACTGATGGACAGAAGCCAGACTTAAAAAAAAAAAAAAATCTGATAAACAAGCATAAGCTAGCTCCCACATGAACATTATCATCTGCTCGCCTGTCAATCCACACTGTCATTCATCGAGATCCTCAGAGAGGCCAAAATGCAGATACAAAAAAAGAAAAGATTCATTGAATATGCTCAAGCATAAGAAACAACATAGTCAAAAATTTCATGAAATATTATAAAAAAAATCCTCCTTTTAACACCTGAATACATGAGCCCATTTATAGAAACACAATGCCATTTACTTCAGGGAGACGTTGGCACATATATGTAGGTAAAAAGCCAGGCTAGAAAGAACTGTTTTGCAATAGATGTCTAGAAAATGAAGCACACTTTCAGTTCCCTTCTCTCCTCCTAAAACGACTCTTAATTAAAAACACATTAACACACTGATAGTATCATCACTTTGCTACTGTATCTATTCATCATATTGGTTTCACATGTACAATATCAAAAAAAGGTAATTCATTACAAATATAACTTAAAGAGTGCAACCAAATCTTGACATCATGCAAACTGGAAACGTTTTTCGAGCCAACAGATGACAGCGCTCGTTCAGCAGGTTGGAGTCAACGTCAGAAAGTATTTTGGTTCGGACACATCCTGAGGTGGAAGATTGTTTTGGTCCGCTTCAGATTATCAAATACATTCAGCTAAGTCACATCTAGAGAAAAGAATTAAAGAAGACATCCAGGTAGTCCGTGAGCTCTTTGTGGGTTTGACAACTGATGATGTCCATTGAGAAAATGTCTTACATTTCCTTGAGATGCAAAGAGCTCCAGTCCTCTCGGGATGGCAGGGGGGTTCATTCTTAGTAAATGTTTTGTTTCCAAGAAAAGGGAAGGTCATTGTACTCCCCCGCACAGAAACACCTGCTTCCTGATTCACATAATGCAGCATCTTTCTCCTCTAGCATCTGGATACAAAATGCTCGCTTATGCCTTCCAGACTTGACAACTAATTAGAGGGCAGAAAAAATGAGTCGTGTTTGACCTTTTCATTTCAGGCAAAGTTATTTGAGCTATTTTCTTCTGGACAGATGCCGTCATGCTGATACAATCTGCATCCACCTGGGTCTCAAAATATTAAAGATTAGGGCAATTTGTCAGTGAAGAAAAAACATCAGATGTACAGAAACAGCAATAATATACAGTAAGAAATCAGAAAAAAATCACACTTTCTGTGTTTATGATTATATGTGATGCAAAATATACAACTGAAATACAACTATCTTAAATGTTATAATACCTACATTTACCTACAAAAATCAAATGCCATTTTGAGATTCAGTATAAGAGCCATTTTGGCATAATCCAAAGAAACACTGAACATAAATATTTGGTTAATTTTCCTGTTCCACTGTTTCATAACCATTTTATAATGAAGTAAATAAGTGATTTTACATTTGTTTTCTCAGCTTATCAGTATTTTCTTTGGAATTTGAAAAGTAATAGACCTGTGTTTGTTAGTATAGCATTCAGAAGTCTGTAAAATGCCCGTATGTGTGTTTCAGTTTGTCAAGTGTTTTACTCACTTGGAGACAAACGATGAAGCACTGACACTGCTCAGCTTATTTTCAGCGTTTAGCATTTGCAGTCTTGCCACTGGTATGTCTCTTTCAGTCCTCTCATTGAGGGAATGTATGGGTGCACTCAATCCAATCTGAAAATGAAAGTACATTTTAAACACTGCTCAATAATCCACATGTAGAAAGGCATCCAAGAGTTTGGTCCAGTGTGACGCTCTGTCTTTTGGGGTTTAAAATACTCCAAATGGATGATAACCAAGGAGAACAAGGTGTACAGAGAGCAGGTTTAGAGAGAGGAGGAGCTCTGACTGTAGTGTCTCAGCAGCAGCTGGCCATATTCAGCCTCAGAGGGCAGTGAGCTGCCGCTGGAGCTCAGAGATGAGTCTCTAAATGGGGAGGGAGGCGTCAGAGCCACCAGCTCCTCCATATCCTTGGCTCGCCTGCTACTCACACAAGTCCCAGCCAGGTGTTCGTAAATCTTACCTGCTGGTCGATTCTCGCAGAAATTGGAGACGGCTGCGACCTCGGCGTATGTGGTGACAGTGGAGGGGGCCTGCCTGCTCCTGGGTGTGAGGTACTGAGGTGGGCAGGGGGAGGCGTCTGCAGCTGTAGACAGAGCAGTGGTGGACGTGGGGCTGACGGTGACTCCCCCTGGCAGCATCATGGTGTTCAGCTCGCTGATGTTGGCAGTGAAACGGTTAACCACACAGCTGATTTGGTCCATGATAGTCGTGCCCTGACCTTGGCTGCCAATCATGCCTATGCCGATGTCACCCACACCTATGACACTTATGTCCCCACCATCCACCATCCCGACACCCTGGCTGTTATCCCCAGCTCTTCTTCTCACTCCACCTGGGTGCTCAGGTACGAACGTGGGTAAATCCTGCCCCTCCTCTCCAGCCTCTCCTCCCTGGAATCTCCTTGGTGACTGAGAGGGGGAGCAGTCGAAGGGCTGAGACACCTGTTGCTCCTCATATTGCTCTTTGACACCAGTGTCCCCAGGTGTACCTCCTCCTTTAGAGAACGGCTTGATGATGGCTGTCTGGTTCACCTCCACTGGTACCTTTTTCTTGACATGAAATGACATCCTCTTCCATATGTTTGGTCTGTAGGCCTGCTCACTCTGTGCCCATGTCACCGATTTCCCATTGGAACTGAAAACACATAAAAGACATAAAGTTTGTTTACATTTATTATAAAGGGATAAGAAATATGACAGATCCACAGTGTAAGACTGCACATCTCAGTGTTCTACTTCTTCATGTTGGTATTTCTACCATCCCCCGTTCTATCTTTTGCTGTCTGTGTAATTTTACATCTCCCTCCATTTTCTTTTTATCTTCCCTAGAAAGAGAAATCCTTAAAGGCAGTGGGTCTCCTTCGGGAGTACTTAACCCAAATGAGGAAGACTTGTCTCAGCTCGGGGAACAGTTTTTCTTGGCGTATCCAGCCTGTCGGATTGGATTCAGTTCTGATTTATTTAAGACAGTTAAAGGAGGAAAAGGCATAGCAGTGTTTTAGGAAATATCTCAGCAGAGTTGCCATCTGTATACATGGACTCATTGACAGAAACAACTAAAGCATGTGGCTGTAAGGAGAGTAGTTTAGATGCCTGATGATAAGCCAAGAAGGTGGTTTCTCTGCCATGTCTGCCGTGTCCCACCCGCCTGCAGCTTTCCCCTCTAAGCCTCTTTTCGCTGAACTATCCTTTGTACTCTAGGCTATTATTAACAAAATCCATACATAAGGTAAAGTATATAATATGATTATTAACTAGATCTGACATAGATCAGCAAAAAAAGGAAGCAAAACTGTTGTTTGACGAATATTCCAAAAGATGATGTGATTATATTACAAAGTAATTATGTGATGGATCATCCAGTTTAATGGAGTGGTGGAGGCAAGAAGTAATATGATATGGTCTTCATAGGATGTATGACTATCTCAGAGCAATCTTTTGCTACATTTTTAAATAGATATCAATGGCAAAAAAATAAAATGAGATTGTATTTTAAGTATTTTCCCTTAGTTTAGTTGCTGGTGACATGCAGGGGAAATGTAATTTAAGAGCATCAAAATGCAGCATATACAACATACAATATATGCTCTTTTTTATAGAAACATAATAGGAATAACTTTAACCTCCTGTTTGGTATGCATTTTCAGTTTTTCCTAGCTATATGACATTAGTAGGACCTGATAACTATAAAAAAAGAAACACTGTCAACAATAATGAATAAACAAATAAAGTCCCAATATCCTTCAATGAGCTGATGAAAAATTCCCAATGTCTGCAGACAAGTACCTTCTAATTAACACCGTCTTAGCTTGTTGCTGTTGGTCAAATTTGTATGGCATATCTGACTATAAATGTTATTTATCATAAATAAACAAGTTTCAACCATTAAATTTGATCAGGTTTTGGACCTTGTCCATTTTTGTGTCGGGATCGGCTGCAGACTGATTGGCAGAGATAACTGCCATCTTGTTTTTACATAGATTAGTGTATTGTGCTCTTACTACCACTACATGGCACAAAAGTGTCCATGAATGAGGACGAGAGGTCTAAGTTAAGCAGAATGACGTATAAGGTCCAGTAAACCCAAAATGTAATGTCCTCATATGAGGACTTAGGGTCTCAGGAGGTTGAGGAAGTGTTTTTTTAAACAAACACTTCACCCCCTGCGAATCAGTGGTTCCCAACCTTGGGGTCCTGACTCACATTAGGGGTCACCAAAGTGACAGGGGGGATGTGAGACCTGAGCTGAGAACTGAATTGAAGTAAAGTAAAGGGATCTGCGTTAAACAACAACAAAACTATATCCAACATCCGTCAGATTATACTGCATTGTGAGAGTTTGCTATTGTTAAACGCAGCCTCTTTATACTCAGTTTCTGGATTCTTCGTTTATGGTCGAGCTGTGCGAGAAAAACAACATTTTTGTCCTGAATTCAAGGTAACGCAAGGTGACAAATTGATATGCAAATAAATATTTGGGGAATGAAGTATTCCTTAAAGACGCTTATGCAACTGGGCTCAGGTGTTGGGGAGTAAATTTATTCATAGCTTAATAATCACTCAGGTTCCTCATATACCTGATGTTGTCCTGCGCAGAGCCACGGCGCCGGAACAGGTTGGCCATGCTGCTAGAGGATTTGCCAGTCTTAGCAGCTTTCTTGGCATCACCTACGTGCATGCGCACCACTGTAGATGTTGTGAAAGCACTCCGGACATTCTTCTCGGGCTTGGCAAGCATGATGTACACCTGATTGTGAAAATGGACAACAAAATAACTGTTAGCATAAAGATTTATGATACAAAAATCAGACAAAAAAAAAGACTGAACATTATTATAATTGTGTGAATATGTATTTCAATTTCTTACCTTCGGTACAAACATGCAGCAGAGAGCCACTGTGGCACTGAGGCTGACACTAAAGCACATGGTTATGATCTTGTAGTTGGAGCCAAAGTAAATAGGAACAAAGGCCAGCCAGATGATGCAGGTGGTGTACATGGTAAAGGCAATATACTTGGCCTCGTTAAAATTAGCTGGAACATTACGAGTCTGTAGGACAAAAAGAAGAGTAGAATTTTTAAAGCGGTGTAAATTGCAGTACAGAGGACAGGAAGAAAACTATAAACCTGATAGAAAAAGTACAATGTGTGTTACTCGCCCACAAAATGACCATTTGAAAATCAGTGACTCACTCTGTGATACCTTGAATTTGTAAAGAAAACCTTGTTTTTCTTGAATGCCTCCAAAGTGAATGGAGAATCCAAAGAGGTGAACATTCATGAATTGACGTCATTAGGGAGCAGCTTTAACAACAACAAAACCATATTAAAAAATCAAAATGTTAAGAAATGTCACACAACTTTTGCAGTATAATCGATGTGTCATTTATTCAGTTGTATTCTCACCGAATACATGCATACTGCCAAAACGTTAGAATACAGAGCACTTCCATCTACAGCTGGAGCACCCTACATGGCCTTGGACACATACATGTATATGAGCTCTGCTTGAGCAGCATTCAAATGCATGTGCATGCCCAGGTACGCTACTTGGCCATGCATAAGAGTGTTTGTACTGACATGTTTTAAATCATGAGCACAAGACTGGATAAATGAAACCTGGATTATACTGCATGAGTTGTGTGAGAGTTTGTAAACACATGTTTTTTTTATATAGTTTTGCTGTTTGTTAAATGCAGTTCCCGTTACTTGAGCTCATGAAGGATGTTTGCCTTTTTTGATTCTCTGTTCACTGTGGCAGCATGCAAGAAAAACAACGTTTTCTTCACGAATTCAAGGCAACACACAGTGAGTAATTGTTACACAAATGGTTGTTTTGTGGGTGAAGTATTCCTTTAACTAATGCTATGCTGAGGTACCTTGAAGGCGTAGAAGGTGCAGCTCAGGATAAGTAGACCATTGTAGCCCAGGGGCGCCACCACCCCCAGAGTGGTCAAGTTGCAGATCAAGTGTACTTCACGAATACTGGGGTAGTCATAGATCACCTAGGAGATGAGAAAAAGGGAGAGGTCAATGTAGTTGTATAAATAAATGTAAATCAACATCGCCCACACTGCAACACAGAAGCACACAAAGAAACACACACACACACACATGCACACACACATAGATACCTGTGGTGGCTCTATGATAAGAAGTGCCACAATAATCCCAAGCTGCAGCAGTATGAGTAGGAAGGCGATGACCAATTGTGCGCAGGCGGACATAAAGCGCGGTTTCTTGGTGCAGATCTTCTTCTTGCTGCCTGCCAGGATCCGTGCTATACGGTTGGTCTGGATCAAAAATAGATCAAATGGTTATGCAGGCTTTACTTTCATCGGCTGGAGATAATGCTGCTCGCACTGATTCATAACAATAATGTCCTTTTCAGTTTCCAGATCTTAAACATCAACCTCAGCCCACACACAGATCCCAAACATCTACTGTACCTCCCTAAAAATTGGCCACCAGCCAACCTCTGGAGGTAGCTCTTTTACTCTCGCCCTTATCCTTAGATGCCCCTCTATTTATTCTAAAAACAAAATTGGACTATGATAGTAGACGAGTTGTCTGATCAAATGTGCGAGTTTGCCACATCACTGGCAACACTCTTCTCTGCCAAAAGCTCCAACGTGTGAGGTGTGATAGAAGAACTGAGTGATCTCCGTCAGCTACTTTTACTGTACATTTAGCAGTTTTGCTCTGTTGACCTTCTATTCAAGTGCATATCAATCCCAACATCGAGTTTCACATGGAAGTGTGTCAAACAGTGGGAGAAACCGAGAATTTTAAATCTCAGATCTTTAAATGGAGGGTGTAAAGACGACTTTTTACTGTATGGAATAGTCCTGCATTTTAGCATTTGACAGAAAAATCTGATATCACAGCAAGATGGTGGTGGAAGTGACACGTGACAATAACTGTACCACTTGAACAGAGTATGTTTGTTTCTCAACCTAATGGCAACAAAACAGAAAATACAGTACCTTGGTGACCAGCGCAGAGTAGCTCATGGCGGGGGACAGGCCGATTCCCAGCCGCTGGAGGTAGCAGTAGACTATGTGGGGCTTGGCAATCAGGCTGAAGGTGCACAGGTAGCCCAGACATATTCCAGCCAGGATGATGTAGCAAAGCTCACGACTGGAAGACTTGACCACAGGAGTGTCCCAAAATCTACAGATGGATCAAATGATTTCTAGGTTCACAAAACTGGTAAAAGACAGCTGGAGCAGTAAAGGCACATTGATATTCAACACATAAGACATAAGCTTACTGGTTTCAAAGAAGATAGCATATAACTGCAACAAGCCAGTTTTGGTTTACTGTAGAGCAATGCTATTTTTGGTATTTGTATTTTAAAGGTGCACTATGCAGGATTTGCCTTAACAAAGCAAACAAACAAACAAGCAAAGACAATGTATAATCCCTCTTACTCATCACGTATGACTAACTAAAAGTGTGCGGCAGTATATTTATATGCATAGTCTCTGCCCTCTGCCTGTATTTTGTTATTTTCTTCATATTTCAGGGTACAGCACATCGGTGAGACCGGGATGTTATGAAAAGGTAACAATCAGGTGACAGACCGTAAGCAGCACACATTAGTGCAATTGTTATTTGTTAAGTGCAATCCATTATTTATTTTCGTGTACAACAGCTTGATAGAGCAAATTTCTTACACTATTTATTTCCAGTTTTATGAATGATTGGCACCTGATCAGATGTAGCAATCATAATCTCTTTGTATATTCTTTATACAATGACAACAAAAGCTTCCTATTACATTCTATTCTTTTCAAGAAGGAGGCTACGAAAATAGCAAACACAGTGCTGAAAAACATAATTATTGTGAGGCTAGATTCCAAACTTTCACTTTCGCTGGCAATAGTGTTTACAATCCATACTCAACAATTCCTGCATAGTATACCTTTAATCTTTATTTTTACCTTTTTAGAAATGAACACATTTACTTCTTGTATCTACTGTGAATCAGGCTGACATCTGCTAAACACAACAAAACATGATGTACTTACTTAGTGTTTCAGTTAGAACTAGATATCATATATGTATTCATTTAATTCAGTAACAACATGGTGGGAGCATTTTTAGTAACACAAATGCACACTAGAAATTATTGTATTAAAAAATTACCTAGTTTGTCATTTATCTACAGTAAAATAAATAGGTTGGTTTGACCCAGAGTTGTTGTTATTACTTTATATTACTGTTCAGAAGTTGTGATATTTTACTTAAGTAAGATTAGTAATAGTACAGTGTAAGAATAGGTTTCAAGTAAAAATCCTGCATTCAAAATGTTACTTAAATAAAAGTACAAAAGGATTAGTAACCAGATACACTTAGAATACTAATAGCAAAAATACTCATGAAGTGCTTTTCAAGGTACCCAAAGACACTTTATATTGGTTAAAAAAGATCACAAAATAGACTACAATAAAATACACACAACATCATTCACACATTAAAGGCATTATTATTATATAATTATTCCGAATCTAAATAATAACTTACTGCTATCAAATAAATGTAGTGGAGTAAAAAGTACAATATTCAACTCTAAACTTTAGTGAAGTATTAAATGGCAGGAAAGGGAGATACTCAAATAAAGTACAAGTATATCAAAACTGTACTTAAGTATTGTACTTGAATAAATGTATTTAGTTACATTCCACCACTATTACTCTTGGGCTATTTAGCCAAATTAAATTTTCACCCATTGTCTAGTCTGAGTGAGCGGAAGTTCGCTGCATAGATCAGCCTCTCATTGGGCGGAACGAGCCACCCGCTGAAGTCCCGCCCTTCCACCTCCGGTTGTGTAGCAGTTTTCAACCGTTTTCAACACGTCCTTTACTAACTTTTGTGGTGTTTGATCTTGTGGGGATGTAGCCATTTTCCTGCCATGGTTCGCGTCCTGTAGGCGATATTTTTGTGGGCGTGTTACACCAAAACCTGTTTCCCCCCGGCATTTTTTTTGCAAGCGCACCGTTGCTGTGACACCGCCCAGAACGATTGTGATTGGTTGAAAGAAATACAAGCAGCTGGGGCGTTTTTTCTCCAATCTCAAAGTGAGAGTCGGCCCAGCCAGACCTTTCTTTTCTTGAGAAAGGTCTGGTGAGCGAGACTACCCATTGTCAGACACAACAAGCTCAAGTTTTGCTTCAATATTGCTACAAATATATTGTTAGGTGAATAAAATGATGTGACAATCAAAACTGCAAATGATACACTTATTAGTCACATTCAGTAACAAATAGTGACACAAGAGTTTAAACCAGCTCGACTATATTTAAGTTTGAGTAGATAATTCAACAGTCACATGAAGAGTTTTCGGCCAAGCAGCCGCCCAGGTCAATTGTGGTCGACAATTCTTGTAATTCCAGCAGACAAATTTCAGAAGCTTCCAGAAACTAAGAAAAATACTGCCTCGTCTATATTTGACAGTCTGCACCATAACTGGACTTTGAACTGTGTTAAATTTGGATGTAGGCTATGGCACAACAAAGTAGGAAATAACAACAATAAATAATGAAAAATGGACCAAAAAAGGAAAGCCATTTAACCAGTAGCTTACTCACTTATGGTAGAGGCACAAATATCAAGGAAAAATGACCAAATCCACAAAATCTGCAAGTCTACAAAATCAGGCAGGCCAAACTCCCTGCTTCTAAAATGCTCCAGGTGTGGTACGAATCTGTACAGAGGACAGAACAAAATCAGGTCACAACCAAACCGCAGAGAGCTGTGGCCGGAAAAATTGTCCCTCTCGGCTATATTACAGTCAAGATGGTGGCTTTGATAAAAACGAGGAGAGAACTTCGGAGTCAGCAGTCAGTGAGGGTATAAAAGAGTCACTAAAACAGGATTCTCAACAGTTGTGAATCACCGCAGCCATGAGAGGTCCTTGAAAATAGTCATAAATTTGCACACAAAATATAAGGGTTGATTGGTCCTGTAGTATTTGAGATTAGTTCCAGACACACACAAACGCATTCACACGACAAAACACATGATCCTCTCCAGGCTTACATCAGGTGGAGATAATAACACCAACACTGGGTCAAAACAACACCCCGTCTTGGATGGTTTTCATGCATACTGGGTAAAGTTAAGCCATTATTGCCTCAGTGTATGTTATTGCTATTGAGTTGGATCAATCCTGACCCACTGACTTTTACTATGTATGTACAAGACCAGTAAAGCTGTAGGCTGTAATTACTTGATGAAGACAGATGTAACAAAAAGTGTAGCCATGAGGCCCAGGCAGGCGAACACCACTGCAGCGATGGGCTCTGGATCCCCCCAGCGCACATACTGCACTGGGATTGGCGCACAACCTGCACGATACAGAGAGATAATTGGGAGCGAGAAAACAAAACACAGAAGAGTGGGAGGAAGTCATGTGTTTGCATGTAACAGCCAGTGAAAGAAACTCACTCATACTGCACTATTTACTGGAACAACAACAACAATTTAGGTGTTATGTGTAAAATATTAACTCTGTGATGCAGTCAGGTCATATGAGTTGACGGTTTTTTGTGAAACATTAAAAGGATCTGTAAGGGAGGAAAGAGGGATCATAGAGACACAGATCAGAGGGATGGCAGGATAAACACACTGCTGTTCTCCTATGGCGGATACACACACACAAACTGCCTTTATGTGTTTTTTCAAACTACAGAGGAACAGAAATACCGTGGGAGACAATAAGCGTTTACAAAAGGTTAGGAATTTGGGTTTCAAACAGTTTTTATAGACTTTGGAGTTAAGAAATCTGGCTTCAGCCAAATCCCTTATTCTGGCAAGGATCTAAAGTCTTTTGGTGTGTGTAGAGTACACAAGTATTTGTGCTGATTTCTGTGTCTTAGTTCAGAGCATTTGCCAGTTTGTGAGTGTGTGAGTGTGTGAGTGTGTGGTACGTAAGATGCAAGGGGATTTGGGTGCACCACAAGTGTGTGACCCAGATTAAAGGCTCCTCTGGCCTGCTTGGAAATCTTGTATTTGCAAGCGACAGACACATAAACAAAGTGCGCTTACCGGTGAGGTCATGGGTGGGCCAGAAGCCAAGGACACAGGCTTGACAAGTGTACTCATCAAACACAAACTCGTTCTCCTTGCAGGGAGTGCAAGTCCAACAGCAGCTCACCTCCCCTTTACGGATCACCTGGAGACACACACACACACACACACACACACACACACACACACCAGTATGAAAGGGCGGAAAGGTCTCGAAGCTCCAACGGCACTTTTCTGTAGCTAATCTTACACTCTGGCTGGGAAATGAGGATGTCTTCATCAGGGGATCAAAAGAAGAAAAAAAGAGACATGTATGGAGTACATCTTTCTTTTAGCTTGTCAGTGAAGAAAAAAAAGCTGATGGTGTTGTGGGTCAGTGGATCATGCTGTCACTTGCAGAAAGTCTGGGGTTCAAATCATGGCGTTGCACTTACGTGTTTTCCAAGCCTATTCTCATCCCCAAGGCATCAAATACCATCGCTTGGTCATGCCCCTGAGCGTGTTATATCGACACTGAATGCAGCCTTTGGCATCTTTATGAGACACACCAGGCTTTCAACTAACTCCTATATGAACCCATCTGTGGCAAAACATGAAGCTGAGAGCAAGAGATGTAGTATAAAGCGCAAGAAAGCCCATGTAAGGTGGGAGGGAGGAGAGTGTGATGGGTCAAGCAAAACCAGACTTTCACCCAGGAGACCACAGTTTGTGTCCCATGTGAAACCAAAACTTTGTGTTGTTTTAATGTGCGATATACGTCACTTTAATACCTACATCCTGTCTGAAACCTTAAGGTCAATGTTGTTCTAATGTTACGCAATTTATATATGGTCATCCCGCATTGCCATCGCTCATGTGACGTATTTACGTCACGTTAGGTTACTACAAGCGTACTTATTCTAACTCAGAACTAACCTAACTAAGTAGTTTTGTGCCTAGACCTAACCGTCACCATTTCACAACACTGACCACATTTTATAATGTGTTTCAGCTGTGCGGCCTGTCTGTCACGATGAGACACCGAGGGGCAGGACCAGTGGTATAGTGGAGGGTATATGCAGGTATATCGGGTATATCCACCTCTTTTTCTGTACATTTTCAGTATACCCATCTATCAGCCAAAAAGCCATTGGAATATATAGTAGAGTACATCCACTTCCTCCTTGGTAACCTACAGTAGATGCACCTCATCAACTACCACTGCACCACTGGGCATGACGACCTGGGATTGCCTAGGGTGCTCCAGTTTCCTCTCACAGTCTGAAGGCATGCAGGTCAGGAGATCCGGAAACTGTATTCTGCTTTTGATTGTGAACATACACCGCCTGCATGTTTCCTGTGATGGTAACCTGGGACAGGCTTCACGGATGGATGAAAAGGATCACAGGTGTAGTGAGCAGCGATGAGAGCTATGAGAGAATGCGGTGTGAGGTGTTTTGTTTTTGAAGGAAAGCATTGCTAAAATGACAGGAAGCGGGGAATGCCTCCTCAAGGTCAGCACAGGTCGGAAAGAGAGAAGCAGCCGGTGGAGCCAAAGCTAGAACGTGGGCTGGGGTGTAAGGCCCGGAGGTGTGAACAAGTAGATCTCCTCCAAAGCATGACACTGGAGTTTTGAATTCTCTGCAAGCTGCCACATTGCGGGGAGCCGGTGTAGAGTGTGTAGGATGGGTTTAATGTTAGAGACTTTTGGGATGATTAAGAGGAGGCAGACTGCAGTGTTCTCTATGATTTGGAGGAGCTGCTGGGAGTTACAGAGGCCCAGATGGGACATTATTAAAGCTTGAACAAAGAGCTTTTCTGAGTCTCTGGTGGGGAACTCGAGGATCTGATTGGACCAATCTTGTAGATTCAGACCTGTGGGACCAAGTCACGGCTGCTGTGTGGGTCTTGCTTGACAGTTTTCTTCCATAAAACTTTAATATGTTCTCTGGTCTACAGTGAAACAATGTGTGAAACCATGTCTGTTGTTTGGAGATCATAACAGAAACAGCTGCCAATATTGCAAAACTGAATTTCCATGGTATGATGTAAACTATAAATCTAAATGTATTAAAATTTTAAGAGATTCAACATAACTTATCAATTTTAAAACCCATCTTTCTCGAGAATGTAAAACCTGCATACCTTGATCTGTCCCTTCTGGCAGGGCTCAGAGCAGACTGACTGGATGATGTCACTGTTGTTACTCCAGATTTCCTCATCGTTCATCTTTAGGCCACCCTGGTCCCAGCTTCCCACATGGATGTAAGCGTACTCATCCTCGCCTGTGCGCTTGAAGTTCATGATTTCATACCTGAGGCACATATACTGTGTGTATGAATCATCGTACGCATATGTTTAACATTTCTTTCTACTTCATCATTTTCTTCCCCAATATAATCCTCACCTGCCAGGTGAGTCTCCATTCTGGTCAAAGAGGATGGTCTCCCCAGACACACCAGTAAAGTTAGTTCTCATCAGGAATTCCAGCAGCTTGCGGCCATCAATGGGCCGCATGTTCTCACACAAGCCCTGGCACAAGGGAGAAACAACACTGTCAATACTGTCACATCCATATGAAAACATATAAATGCGCACACTGCTCAGTATCGTACCTTATACCCTGGACAGAGGGATTCCTGCATGGCATGCAGGCCATAAGCCATGGAATATATGGCATTTATAACAAAGCCCATCTTGGTGTCTTGGGCGTAGTGTTGGCGCAGAGACTCTCTCCCTGTGGAGAACAGAGACCTGCTCATAAGAAGAAACCAAATCACTGTGATCTAAACTGATGGTAAGGCTTTTAGGATGTGAATGCAGGAAGGAGGTGTAAGGAATATGAAGTTGTGCTAACAGGTGCAGGTCCGGTTGTATATGCTGCTCTCCTGTGGATGCCCCCTCAATCTGCACTGGAAGCGATGCTGCCAGAACTCAGGGAACCACGGGTTCCTCAAGTTGGCGTCAGGCGTCAGGTTCAGGTAATAATCGTCGAACCAGGTCACATATGCTGACTTGAGCTTGATAGTGATTCCACCAGCTGCCTCCCTCTCGTAGCCATCGGTAACATCGTACCTGTCTGCCCAGCCATCGCTGGACAGGAGGAAAAGGAGGAGACAGACAGACAGACAGACAGACAGACAGACAGAGGTAAAACAGGTTATTAGTTAGAGTAAGATAAATCCAAGTGCTGAGATATATAATACAAGCAAACATGAGAATAATAGAGCAGTTGTAATGGACTTTTTCGATAGAACAGCTTTCTAATTCTTCCATAGACACCATTCATATATATATATGTAAATACATACACATAGTGCATTCTGTATGACTGTAGCATCTTGGTAACTGTTGCTTAATTTCCACACCAGCATTTGACTGTTTAGACAGGGCTGTTGCCTCAGCAAAAGCTGGGGAAAACTTAATATTAGTCAATTATCCTTCCAAATGTAACTTTAAATTTAACTCAGTTTTCAGGAAATTGGCAAAAGAAAATGCTGATTTATGCTCTTTTTGATCCACTAGTGTTATAGATGACGCTACTTTTCCAGACAGGTGCCATTATATTACTGCAGAAGAGCAGGGCGCAACGAGATGAAATGCTTAGAGCCAGTAAAACCTTAAATGAGGGAAAAACAATGAATCTATAACGGAGAGCAAACTGTACAATGGAAACAGAGCGTTTGAGAGCTATTATGACAGCTTTGCGCTCTTGGAAGAGTTAAGAAGCTCAGCATAAGTTCAATCAGGAAGACTTTCTTTATGCTGTATCCGTTCACAATTCTCTCTCTCTATCCCACTCCTACCACCTCCACCAATCAGCTGACTATGGGTGTTCCCTTTTACGGTTAGCCAATCAAGCCTTGCTGTGATCCCCTTCAGCCATTCATGCTGCTGCTGCCAAACTTTAAATCCGTTCTCCTCTCTGCTCCTGTCAGCTGTCATTTTAGGCAGACTCGCCACGCCTCGACCCAATTCACCTCCAGTCACCTTATCCAGAGCCCAGAACACACTCATCAAAAGCCCATTCCTCTTCTCATCCAGATCCTCAGCACCCTCTTCATCTCATCACCACCATTACCACCACCAGCATCTGCACTCCACAGGGGGGGTTCCCTAATCTACTATGTCTTTATCACCCTCCTGAAATAGATGACATCACGATGGGGTCTAATTGCCAAAGACTTTTCACATTTCTCATACTTATGTGCACATGTAAATAAATATTCTTTTCTCTCAAAACAAGTCTCCTGATTGAACTGGTATCAGCCACGTGTGTGTTCAAAAGCATGTTAAAAGCATCCAGAGACCATTGCACTTAGTCGCATTTGCTTTCCATCAGTACCCCAACTTTTCCACCTTCCCCAAGTGTAAAAAAAAATTTAGGGGCTAAATTCAGTGATTTTTTTGTGTGCAAATAAAAAAGATAAACAAAAAATGGGTGGATAGAAATGCACCTTATAAGGAACAGCTAGTAAACCTTACAGAATGTCAGACAAACAAATGCTTTAAAGGTCCATGAAGACTAAGTGTTGATGCTGCAGAACAGCTCCCACTCCCTAACAAATACTGTACTTATGGACTGGGGTTCTTATTCTTATCCTTGATTCACAAACTGGTTTCACCAACAGGACAGGGTTGCTGACATCTTGAAAAAGCCCAGCTCAGGAAGCACACGTTACACACAGTACTAGCTCAATTTTAGGCATTTAACATCAAAGAAGTCAAGGTTTTAACTAAATACAAGGTTAGAGTACAACAGTTCACTGTATTTAATTTATAATAGTTTTATAAAGAGAAATAACAC
Source organism: Epinephelus fuscoguttatus (assembly GCF_011397635.1). Classification (NCBI taxonomy): domain Eukaryota; kingdom Metazoa; phylum Chordata; class Actinopteri; order Perciformes; family Serranidae; genus Epinephelus; species Epinephelus fuscoguttatus. Next base: position 28,320,844 of record NC_064763.1, on the reverse strand, counting down.
CAGGTTCATGATAACAGTCATTTTTAATGTGGCCTGCTGTCAGAAGCTGTAGTTGGTGCTTATGACTATATTTTGTACCACTGTTGCACAGATTGAAAGAGGCAGGTGGTGCCTCGCAAAATGAACCTAATGAGTGCTCTGCAGAGAGTTACAGTAAAATAAAATATTTATCATGATGACTCAGATGTACCAACACAAGACTCACTGAGTGATAAAAATAAAAACTATTTGCTCACATATCCAAGTAGAAGAATAGTGAGGTGACATTGTTTTTAATTATGTGTTTGTGCAAAGTTAACTTATATTAATAAACCTCCAGGGATCAAAGGTTGATGGTGCGTGGAGGACTTGGCAGGCTGGAATAGAGGCTGCCTTTTCTTTTCAGCGTGCCATTTTGTGTTGTTCGTTTTGCTTTGTATGTATCACGTCCATGGTCGCATAGTTTTGTTAGCAAAGTTTGCATCTGACTGCTGATTAATAAGATCTCTATGGGCTCATTATCTGTGAAGTCTGTTGAGACACACTTGTAATGAAGAGCATACTGATGCATTTGACTTTAATAAATTAAGGAGCAAATATCTCAGTGCGGATACGAGCCCTGCAGAAACATGCTGTTCCTGTGAACCAATCTGTTGATGTATTTTTAATGCAGACAAAGTCAGAGCATATATTGATTTGTAACTAAGAAATGTTATGTAAAGGTTTATTCTGACTAAGATACCTGATGCTCAGTGAACTTTAAACACCAGACAAACACCATCAGACTGCAGTGTCTGCAGACACATCTGATCTGTTATTTATTCAAAAACACTGTGGGCTTGGACTCAATAAGCTATCTCATCAGTGAACTGCTCAAAAAGGTTTCTACTCCGTCTATTATTATCCCTCCCTCTGGACACTTGTCTACGATCAACAAAGACAGAAGGCTGATTACACCTCCACACATGTGCATACATGTAAACAGGCACACCTCACAAAGAAATGCACTCTTCCCTCTCTATCTGACAAAAAAAGCAAAGGAAGTCATTTCTGAAAACTTTGCTAACCGAGCTGGAGTTACACAACAGTAGTGTGGGTGGGTTTTTTTTCCTTTTTTTTTTTTTTTTGATGCCTGGTTCTCTGGGTGAGGTAGGAGATCATTTCATAACACATCCTTAGAGAAGCAAGCACAGAAATGGTTCACTGGCATAAAAAAGGCAGGAATGGATATGAAAAGCATGGATGGCTTTGACTCTGGATAGTTTGAATCACTCTTGAACGAGAGCTCTGAAACCCACACATCGACCTGGGAGGGCAATATGCTGTATGCAGCGTGTTGCTACACCACCTACAAGCTTGAAGACACACACAAGTGTGTTCTCACACACACACATGCACACACACACATTTTGCTCTCATTTCACCTCATATAGCAAAAAAAAAATGGTCAACTTTCCAGCCAGATCTTTACTGAGTGGACACTTTATTCTGTAGTGGTACGAACCTGAGGCGAGAAAGGTGTCCATTTCTAAAACTAAACTGAACAAGACATGAAAGAAAGAGTGAAACAGTTGTCTGAACAGGAAAGAACTCTCTCACGACCTCAACAACCTCAGCTGCTGTGTTTCCAGCTTAGTCGGGTGCTCCAAAGAGCATAAATGGCAGTATTGCTGTGGGAAGCCAGTGGGGGATCATGTTGCTTTACTAGCATGGGCAACTCCAACTGGTTGGTTGGAGCACTTTTATGAAGAGACTCTGACAAACATGGAACCTCCCAAGCTGACAAGGAGAGGTGGCAGTGGTGAGGACTGTGGAGGAGTAAGTGTAATGTAAGTTGGGAGGGAAGAGGACACACAATCTGACTAAACTGGCCATTATAACAAAACAGAATCTTAACTGTGATGTCAGGATCAGTGGAAATAATTTTAATAAAGCAGCTAAAATATGGATAGGATGGATGACATTAAAGTATAACACCAGTGCCACTCTGGTCCTTCTGTCTGACCTCCTCCACTTTATAGTCCTGCTGCCTCAAACTGACATAAAACGCATAGTGCATTTTAAACAATTTGAAATATTTAATGACTTAAATGGATTTCTACTTTGAGGTGGAAGACCTGATTAATAAAATAGGAAAAGGGAGTGCCATGCCCCCCAGCTGGTGAAAATAATTGAAGGATGATATTACTGTCTTTAAAAGGCTGTGGTGCAATTGTATCTTGTGAACTACACAAACCTAAGGCATCTACTGGTACCAACTATGGTGGCATAGCTTGTCGGGGAGGGGGCTAAATAACTCTCCAAAATTAGGCTAAAGTTTGGAGACGAGACAGCTTGCATTGCCACTTTTAAAGGAGTCGCCTTAACTCTCACCTCAGGATGACTAAAAATGGGTTCTAAGGTACCCATCAGTCTCCTCTAAACTCAGGAGGGCTTGTCACAGTGTTTGGTTCCGTAAAAATCAATGTATACGTCAAATTAAAGCAGTGTGTTTGACTGTCTATGGAAAAGGACAACCGACCAATTTGAATAACAATGAATTGCCTTACAAGTATTGGAGGAGTCGTGTTTAAATTTATTGGTAATCACATAATTTACGGCCTTTTCTCTATCTGTCTCTTCAGTATGTGCACCCTCCAAACGTGGTGACGGCGCTGTCCTTTAAGTTTATGTGCATAATGCCTGGCAAAGAGAAGGCAGGTGACAGCAGACACTGTCATTGACCTCAGCCTCAGCATCACCATAGCCATAAGCTCCGCGGTTGAGTGGAACCAGCAAACATTACAGTTACATGTGTTTAGGAGGCACTGAGCATATGACTGGATAAATGAGACTGGAGTTATAGCCTACTGCAGGAGTTGTGACTTTGTAAACAGATATTTTGATATAGTTTTGCTGTTGTTAAAATGGCCCCCCTTTTGCTTCAATTTATCAAGAATTTTTGGATTCTTCATTCACTGTGGAGGCATGCGATGTTTAGAGGATTTGCAAGTCTTAACAAGATAAAGACAGTAGGCTGCAGCCTTGTTAAAGGCATGTTGAGTCTGTACTTATGGTAGGTGTAGTGGTGATTTGAGCTATATGCTAACATGCTGATGCTTATCAGGTAATGCTTACCATATTCACCATTTTCACTTTAGCATGTTAGCAGGCTAACACGTATTAAATAGCAGTAAAATACAAGCTGATGGGAATGTAGTTTTGCAGGTATTTGGATGTAGATTAGAGGTATTGCACATGCTCAAACAAATCTTTAACTTCACAACTTTAAACTGAACTGACTATAATAAAGAATCATTGTCACTGAACGAATCAGTAGTGTCAACTAAGCCACACAGTGCGCTACTTGCATTTCATTTTTCCACCTCTCACATCAACCAAAATACTGTATTGGAGCAATTCTCTGTAAGATGAAAAGTTAAGGGATCACAAAAGTCATTTCGGGGGAGGGAGATTGTGTGTGCCCAATTTAATGGCAGTCTATCCAATACTTCTGCAAATATTTCACACAAAACCACATGTAGCATCCTCATGGTGACACCAGAGAAAAAGTCAGCAATGTTAATAGGATTCATCCTCAGAGAACTATGCATGTCTGTATGTAACGTTCTCAAAAATCCATCCAATTATTGTCTGAAAACAAAGAGGGGCTGTACTCTCCTACTGATTTCCACACAAACAAGCTGAAGGCTGACAATGGCTTGGATACAACGGTTCAAAATCATCTTCGGCAGTGCTGGCAACAAGACAACAACAACACAAAAAAATCATCATCTGCTCCTTCAGTCTTTCTCTTCCTATAAATGGGACCTAAGAATAAATGCACTGCACACATACAAAAAGCTGGTGACGAATCCTCTAGGCTGACATGAAAAGGATGGTTTGTTTAGGTAACTAACTAGAGCAACAAGAAAGGTGATGGAGCCAATAAAGTGAGGACAAAAACATGATGTTGGAGAGGGACAGAACATTCACAGAACACACATTACAGTGCATGCTCATATGATCCTGTCAAAAGAGACACTAATTTGCCACCTACATCTTAAATGTAATTACCCTCAAAACAGCACAGCAAGAAGAAACATCTCAACAAACTAACTATAATCTTTAATCATGAGCAGACGACAACACCACAACTGTCTGGGAGCTCTATGGATTATAGACCATGGTGTTTGGAATATGTAGTTCAAGGTTATTTTATGTTTCCTGCCTGTCAGATTTGAGCGACAGCCTACATATGTGGCTCCTAATGAGGAAAGGCATTTATAGAACACGAGGAAGGAGAGTGAGCCAGAGAGCTAAACCTTAAAATAAAACATGTTATTCTCGGAGAGAGTGAAGCTTCCTGCTAAATCAGCCCCCTCTTTCCTGCTTATTCTTTTATCCCTCATGTTTTTAATTGCATACTGTCTCTTCTCCACTGTATGCCCAGTCTTTAACATTTCCTCTGAATGAGGCAATGCACCGCAAATGGATGCTGCATATTCAATCATATTGGGAAACCACTGTTGCCTCAGCTATTCATTTGTCAACTAAGGTGACCTCTTTTAATAAGAAATACCTAATATGCTGACTTTATATGGCTCCCATATTAAGTGAGCCACTTAATATGCAGTGCATATTAAGTGGCAGGGACAATAACAATATTATGCTATTCAATATTGATTTTTATTTGATTTATTGTATTTTTCTATGTAGATCGTGATATTGTGGGGACCATTGTGGGCTCCATTCGAGCACATTTTTGGAAGGAGCACATTTTTCTACCTAAGGGATGGTCTTACAAACATTACCATGCTCCTCCACTAAAACATCTGCATGATTAAATATTTAGATTGGTAAACAAACATTTAAGAGCAGACATAAAACTTTCCTCTTTGATAAAGCTTATAGTCAGGGCTGGCTCAGGCTTGCATCAAACCAGCCCCTAGTTAGCCTGATTTAGGCCCAGTCTGCTGGGGTACTTCTGATGACACACTGAGCCCTTTTTCTTCTTCCCTTTCTCTCCATTTTCAAGCATTTATGTCCCATTAATGCATGTTGCTAATTTGGGTTCCTCTCCAGAGCTCTTTTGCTTTCTAGTCATGGTTGCACTGCTGCAATGGTCCTCTGCTATTATTATTATAATCATAGGCTACTTCTACTGCTATTATACACATGTGATTATTATTGTAACATACACATACTATCATATTGAATATATATCAGTTAATTAATTTGTTCTCTGTAACCGCTTATCCTATTGGGGGTCGCACGAGGCTGGAGCCTATCCCAGCTGACATTGGGCAAGAGGCGGGGTACACCCTGGATAGGTCGCTGGACTATCACAGGGCTGACACATAAAGACAGACAACCATTCATGCTCAAATTTACACCTACCTATACCAATTTAGAGTCACCAATTAATCTGCATGTCTTTGGACTGTGGGAGGAAGCTGGAGTACCGGAGAAAACCCACAATGACACTAGGAGAACATGCAAACTCTGGACAGAAGGGCTCCCCCACCCCAGGTACAAACCAGGAACCTTCTTGCTGTGTGGCAACAATGCTAACCACTGTGCCACTGAGTATATACTGTACTGTACTGCACAGTATCACCGTCATGTAAATTAAAAAAAAAAAGTACATTTAAAATACCTTGATTCTCCCACATCACCATGACGTTGATGGATGCGATGAAGGTGATAACAAGGATGATGATAAGAGGACAAAGATGGCACCAGTGACAACAAACACATCTTGTCTGATGATGCAGGTCATCTGAAGACAGCCTGGATTGGAAATTAACACTAAAAAGTCAATTCTTTTTGCCTCTGGTAAAAGCAAAATAACCCATAAGTAAAAAATGCAGTCATAAATTCTACATATTACAATCCACCACTCACCTTCCAACCAGCAGAAACTCTCCCACCAGACGCTGCCGTCTCATGGCCATCAATATGCCTCGGACTGTCATGCCCTCGCAGAAGCAGGCCACAACCCTGGCTTTGGGCAGGTGGGCTCGTAGCTTCTGCAGCAGCTTATCAAAACTCTGTGCCTCTGCGTTGCTGTATATTTTATCAGAGTGGGCGATGCAGATCCCCTCCTTTGCTGCCATGTCCTTAAATGCCTCCATACCACTTTCACCATAATTACCTGAGGGGGAGAATAAATGAATGAAGTGTATTAAAAAACACACCGTACTGCACACACAAAGCCTGGGGGCTGTAATTTAATTAAACTAATACTCTTTTAAAAAGCAGTTACGATATCTGGATTTTTTTTGTCGGCATTTCAATTTAATTTCACCACCTGCTATTCCACTCTACTTTGTTCACATTGTTATGTTCTGCAAACATTTATGCAATTTTTTGTTTTGTGCTTCCCACACTTTCACTCCTGTACAAATGCTTTGGTGTGATCTCTTTATACACACACACACAAACACATGCACACACAGGGTGAAATTAACTGGTGTAATGCCAGCACGACACTTGAGAATCGAGTAAAATTGTCCCCATTATGGTAACTGTCAGGGGTTACACTTCCCTGTTTATGCTGGAAATGAGGTCACCTACTTTCTGTTGCTTAGCAAGTGTACTGCTACCCTGGGCATGATACCATTTGACGCATATTTTTCATTACTAAGTGTGAGTTTTACCCCCATATGTGGCATGCTTCCTTAAGTAGTAACATCTTTCATTATTCAAACTGTATTTTCACCTCAATTCAACTCTGTTAAATGTTGCTGATGCTGATTTAATATTTCTTTCCTTTATTCTAACACTCCAAGAGGACTTCTAAACCTTCTCTGCAGCCAACATTGTAATTAGCACTATTTTGTAAAATGGTATAAAATGTATAAAATGAAATGTAAAGTAAAACGAGCAGTACAGTGTTTGATAACCACATAACAATAACCTCTGGGGCAACAGTATATGTGAAATCTTTTCAGCTCTGCACTTTGGATTTTTGTGCTTTAGTCAATGCTGCTGACCATTTTCAAGCAATTTATGTGTGTGCTTTGTTAATGTGGGAGAGCTGCAATCATTCACTGGGTCATAAACCTTGTCATTAGTTTATGCAAATGTCATGCAGAGTAACAAACAAGGTGCATCTGCATTTGACAGATAGGACATTATAATTGCGTGTAGACTGCCAAGGACGTGCTCTTTGTGTCTAACCATTCATAGAGATTAGAAACTCAAAACCAGAGACAGGCGTACAATCTTAACTTTATGTAATTTTGCACAGAATGTTTGCCTTGTTCGGTTGTCTTGCAGCAAGTTAGTAAAAATGTCTGTCTAAGTAGTGTCAGATTAATAATACAAAAAGATATATGAATAAATAAAAAATGTAAAATAACATACATAGAATAACAAATGTGCAGTCATTTTGACAACATCCCGCTGCCTACTGGACTCAGTCAAGACAGCGTGCAACATAAAACATAGGCTTTTCTTACAATAAGAGCTACCCATGACACAACACAAGGTTTGTATCCTGGGAGAGAACATTTGGCATGCATTTTTTTTTTAAATCCTCCTCTACGACAGTTTTTTATTTATATGGAATAAACTGGAATGATCCAGTCAGGATTTAGCACTTATTCCTATCAAGAGGGATTTATTTCATAAACATATGGCCTCGAGCCACTAAGAGGTTAAAAAAGAAGCAGTAAATTGAACGAACAGTATGGAATATTCGGGTATTTTTGGTATTTGCTATTGAGAATAATTCACAACAAATACCATGTATTTTGTTTCTAAATAGGAGGGATTGGTGATTCAGGGGCTGGATCTTTTGAAGTTGTGATAACTATATATTTTGATATTGCCTAGATGACCACAGCGGGGGGTGGGGGTTGCTCTGAGGTAAGAGTTGGAGTTAAGCCTTATATCTGTGCTACAAAATATCAAAGATTCTCTTTTGGTAACAGAAAAGGAAAATGCACTTTTGTTCTGTAGCCATCCATCACACTGTTCACAAAGGACAACTATAAAGATGGTAGTTTCGTAACTCACCTATACCTTTCACTGAATCAAAAGTAGCATATAGATAGGACACTAAAAAATAAAAAGATAAAATGCAAAACTAATAACAAGCAACTGCTGTGAGAATGTGACCAGTGGCTAAAGCATCACTGAAATCAGTGTACCATGTGTAACAGAGTACCATGACACCCACAGAGTTCAAAGCCCATGGCAGATGTTCCCTGAGAAGCTTTTCCAATGATGAACAGGATTACAGAGAATATATAATCAGAGCTAATTTCATATGAATGTCATATATATGCCACAGATATAATGGCCAACGCTGTACAGTAACAACTAAAATCAGAGGTTTCACAGGAGAGTGACTTCATGCATAGTATGTGTGTGTATGTGTATCTGTGTAAAAACTCCAGCTGCACTCGCTACACCTCACACACAAAATGATAAATGGGATACGGCTGAATTTCCTCTACTGCATGCTGATAGGAGGTCAGGAAGTAAATGTAAAATGTTCCACCTCTACTCCGTCAGATGGAAAACGGAAAACTACTGAGAGGAGTCAGGCACTGTCCACAATAGTGCAGACACATGGGTTTCTCAATTTCTGACCAAATTCTCTCAAAGCAGAAGAGACAATATCATAAACTCCACATTGTATTCAACTACCAAAGATGGGGGGGGGGGGGGGGCTTTTACATATCTGTGCCCAGGGACCCATTGTCTGATAATCCGCCCCTGCTCATCCATGTGTAAACAATGATGAGAGAGGGAGATGAAAGGAGAAAATGTAAAGCAGTAGCATACATGCATACACATATACAGCCTTACCCTCTGTATGTATTGCGGACACGTAACTCCAGTTGTATTTCTTGACAATGTCCACCATGGCTTTGGCCTGTTGCATATCTGATGGCACCACCCTCATGAAATATTTATACAGGCTCTGTTGGAAGAAATTTACATGTTCACAAGTCTGGCAGCATACATGACAGCCTGTCCTTCCGTTTTACATGCACCCATAATAACACCATGCTATAAACCTCATTCCATGTAAATTCACTGCACATTTGCTTGCAGATGATTTTTTTGACACCAAGGATGTTTTTACTGATAACTCAATTTTCGGTGCATGCCCTGCTGCAATGTCACAGTCTGTCTGCTGTCAGTTTAGCAGGCTTCAGGCCATTTAATACAGATCAGGTATACACATGCCGTCTTATTTTAGATTCTTAAACGTATTCTGCCCGGCCTCCCTTCACCAACCTCTTATGATTGTTGTTTATGTGAAAATAGTCCTTGAGATAGGCAGAAAATGTCTGCATTTTTGTTGTCATGGTTGCAAGTCAGGTTACTTTGTTAAGTTTATACTGATGTACAGTGCAATTTAAGTAAAAGCGGACATAAAGTCTGTTCAAGTTGAATTTCTACAAACCCAAAATCACTACCTACCTCAAAAGACTGAAAAAAAAAAAATCCCAACATTTGGTGAAGATCTTTTTAGTGCCTTGTATTTCAGTGGTTTAAAGTTCGACATTTTCTCAAATTTTGATGTAATGTTTTTGTTACCTGGCCTTACCTTGTCACTGAGATCCATGCTGGTGGCTGAGTAAGCTATCTGTGGGATGTTGAAGAGCTGGAGGAGATTTTGCACCTGGATGGCCACAGAGCTGGATCCTGGTCCAATCAGCCCCACGATGGGCTTCTTCCCCTGCACCAACAAGCTCCCTGCCTCTGCAGTACACCTGCCCTGGCTCTCCTCTTCTTCGTTGGACACCAGCGTGTCCCGAATGAACTCAATGCTCTGCTCCAGCGCCACTGCAGAATGCCAACATGAGTCCCTGGTGTAGAAAGATTGAGATCACAATGTTGTTTGGGCAAGTAGGATAGGAAAAAAGAGGATCGCTTGGAGAAGCCAATTGGATGCTTTTTAAGAACACAGTCTCATGCCTTTGGGAAAAAAACACGCTTGACTAACACAATTTTTAGAGCAGTGAGAAATCTGCAATCTAAAGTTCAGCCAAAGCTAATAAGAGCTTTCAGCAGTCTGAGTCAGTCAAATCAAGCTGGTATCTTCCAGAGTCTTTTTAGTATAAATTGACCTTTTTTTTTTTTGTTGTTGTTGCTTAGCTGCGGCGGACAGATATTTCCTGGTAGTCACATGTAGGTCTGTTGCTGGGGCACAACATCAGAAACATCAGCTTCATATTAGCTTCACCTGGACTTTAGAATGAGTTTTTGTGCTGTGGATTTTGTCCTTCATTTTTTTCCAGTGTAGTGGTGCTTGGAAAGATCACTTCACAGCCCGTATGGAGAGGCAGAATGATAGTGGCAATCATCTCTGCCAACATACATGTGTCATTTGAGTACTGTAGTAGCCTCAACTTGAAAAAAATCCAAATCTTTCTTTTGATTTTTAGATTACTGAGGCAATAGCTCCAGCCTTTCCTTGTCAGTGGGTCAGATTGCCCTGTTGGTGTGACCTGTAGGACTTAAAACCTCAAATTCTGGTTCAGTGCATGGTACAGTAAATGGATGCCTGTTTCTGTCTGGTCTGCCTATACTAGTTAGCTGTCATTGCTCTCTTATGACCTCCAGCCACTGTTCACCTGTCTGTATCCAGCCCTCTTCAGTTACCTACAGCCTCCCAGGAAATTCACCTGCTCCTTCAAGGTTAACACTTTACATTGCAGTACATGAAAATCTATGCGCGTAGACAAGCCTTTGCCTTCTATGATTGATCGGAAATTGAGTGAAAGCTTGCTGAAATTAATTTAACAAACCTTGAGTGAATTGTTATTTATTTTTATTGTTAAAATTACATGTTGTAAATGCAGAATCCTTCCAAAAATGTTGCTTCATTTGGGATGGCTATTCAGTGACTAACTAGTTGCAGTGACACTGAACATCTCTACTAAATTCAGGCAGTTGTCATGGTTTGTGAGTCTTAAGTCCTTACATATCATACTTTAAAGAAGCAACACTTTAATGCCAAATCTCTGGGTTTTATCCCAACCTAAGTGCGATATATTGTATGTTTAAATTGTCAACTTTTACAAGATTGTTTTCTTACACATGGTGATCTGTGTTGTCTAAGTGATTCGTTAGCCCTCCTAATTCAACAGCAACGGTCACAAATAATATTACTTATTAAGTTTTGGGATTGGTTTCTGACCTGATCTCGCAGCCCAGGGTGATATTCGGGAGGATAGCAGGGTCTGCGTTGATTCGATCCAGAGTGTGCATCATGGCCTCCACTCTCTGGATCCCATACTGCTCACGCACTGCACCACACTTTCGCTCATGTACCTGAGCAAAGTGTAACACAGCTTAGATTAATAACATTTACACACATGGACAAAATATGCACACACACACTTAAGCACACACAGCATACCTTGTCCGCAGGTGGTTGGTGGTGGACAGAGAACAGAGCTCCTATGATGATGTCGCCAGGGATGTGTGTCAATATCCTTCTCTCAGTGTTCTGGGCGTTAACCCCGACCTGGTCTTTCAGGCCCGGCCAACTCAGATCAGCTCCCAGTAACACAATCACCGCCAGCAGCCTCACATGTAGCCCCGGTCTATTTCCCATCCCTGTGTTCCTCCTTACACTTCCTGCCATCCTCTGTCCTCTTAGAGCTGAGGGTCTGATGAATGTGAGGTCTCTGGCATGGTGCTTGTAGTGCCTTGGGTAAGGGTTAGATTCCTGAGGAAAGGGATAGGGATTGGGAATGAATGAGCTCAGTAGGTAAGCAAGTGTATTGTTTGTCACTAAAACTTTTACATACTCAGCCTAGTCAGCATATGTGATATAAGCACAGCAGCCATTTGGAACAAAGTAAAATAGGTTTGGCTATTTATTCACAAATAGCAGTTTATCTAAAAGTTTCTCTTCTTACTGTCCTCCCTAAAAATGACAAGTTGCTGTCCATGGTGCTGAAATGATTTTGGCTTGGCATCATGCAACTTGAAAAAATGATCTAAACAGGTGGTCCAATGAAGAATTAACAGCCTCTATAAAACTCTATTATCTCCTCAAAGAATCACTTCATTGTTGCGCGAATCTCATCCCCCAAACTAACAGACAACTTCAGCCTACCTCTTCTCTGCCAGCAGCCTCGCAGATGCCATTCCTTTCGAGACCGTTTCCATCACAGAAGAGCAATGAGGGGAAAAAGCGCTGGTTTCTGCTCAAGCTCAGTCTGGCGCCTGGTTACAGCAAACTGCAAATAGCAGCAGATAATATAGCCCGTTATTGGAACATGTTTGACTTACTGACGCACACGGCGGCCCCCCTCCTTCTCCACCTCCTCCTCCTCCTACTCCAAAACAGTGGCGAGCATGGAGCATCAACAGTGACTAAATGAGCACAACTGTGGAGAGCTATGGGAGGCGAGTGTGTAAAAAAGAAAGAAATGTGTAAGAAAACAAATAAGAGAGATAAACAATAAGAATTCACATCCTTAACAAATACTACTATGGGATGTCATGATGTGGAGGCGACTGGCTAACAATGAATGCGGTTTTCTCTTTCTCTTGCACTTAAAGTTCCTGCTGACCCCCTCGTCTGTTTTACGCTTTTGATGTGACTGCGACTAGAAATGATCAGACACTGAAATGAGATACTTCCATTTAATTGAAAAGCAGATTTCGGGGAGGACCCTCGGATACTTCCCACCCCCAATAAAAACGTAAAAATAGCAGGGCACTTTTATTCTAACAAAATTAAAGACATTTATGGCACAAAATGGTGCGTAAAAATCACCAGAACGCAGGAAATAAGGGAAATCGTCTAATGCAAACTTAACCTACGCCCTTTGTTACATTTAATAATCCAGTTTCCAGAGTCCCTTGTCCCTTTACTGTCACTTTCAAAGATAAAAACAGTGCCTATCTAATGTTTTTGGTTTGGTATCAATGGTTTTGTGAGAAAACAAAAAGGCTTTTCATTAAATTTGTCGTTAAAGTCTCCAAATAGTTAGAGTTCTTCTGAGCTTCATGGAAAAAGACAGGACAGAAGAGAGAAATTGTAATTGAATGCACTTCTACTGCAACTCTTCCCAAATTTGTCAGGAGACCCACTTAAAAAAAATCAAAGTCATTTAACATCAAAAACATTCAGTGCTACAAAACCATAAACTCTATTTCTAAGATGCACAGGCGAGGAGTGATCTAATAAAGAGGTAAATTATGAATAGGTGAAATACAAAGTAGTCTCTCCAAGTATTATGTAATTGAATTATAATGTGTGATTTTGTGACGCTTGGCTTCATCTGTATTCTAAAACTAGAAGAGAAACAACAGAATCTGGCACTAGCAAAGCACAGTGACAACAGAGAGTGAAATGTGCAGTATTTTGATTTTATATTATTGGGTTTAGTGTGTGTATGAATGCATTGGGCACATAGAGTGGTCCAGCTGATCAAGTGGAACATAATGTTTTAACTTAGAAAGGCTACACCATATAACCCCTGTTAAATTGTGCAGTTTGGGCAAAATGAATTCATCTATGACAGGAGACGAAGTCACAGTAACTCATTTCCTTTCCAGTAATTTCATCAGACATGGGAACACCTCCACAATGTGTAGGTGACTCCAGTGGTGTCTGGTATAAGATGCAGGGATCATCGGAGCTTTCAGAAGGCTTTCAACTAAATAACAACATGTCAGGTTACAGTTACTGTAAATAGCACAGCGAGAGTGAATAATGTGAATGTTTTGCATGCTAAGATGTGTGACTCATTTCCAACAATAATCTTTTCAGACGATGTTTGGAAAGTCCAATCAAACGGAGGACAGAAGTGTGATTGATGATGTTTCTTCATGAGGGATTCATTACTTTGAGTCAAATGAATTCATGTCTGCCTGCAAAATTCTGGTTTGTTAGTTGCCTGGGGAGACAGAGACAGAGAAGGTAGCCTTGGTGAAATGTCATTTACAGACAGAATGGTGTTGGAGATAGTCGCATGGCGCCCTCTGGTGGAAACTCATTTGCAGTCATGGAATACTCATCCTTTAAATCACATGCAAATAGTTCCACAGTCATTCGACTAAAGGTTAAAAGATCAGGGTGCACAGTGGATGTAGTTTCAGGTGTAGAGAGCCATGTGAGGCAGCAGCACTGAAAGAGCTCACAAGTCATCAAAGGTTTCTTTTGAGAAAGCTGCGTCAAATGCGAACATGTTTTCTCGCCTTAGGCAGTGGCTTGCTTTTATCATGCTTTGCTCATCAGCTTGTTCTCAGAAAATCTTCTGATTTAAGTTGTGGTGAAGACTTAAAGTATGTGGGGTAATAAGACCACAGTTAAATACCAAAAAGATAAGAGTATATATATCTGTGTAATATACATATCATTCAATATAATACATGCAATACACATATTTATACTTTAATTAAGGCATTTAATCATGTCTTTGAAGTCTGACACAGGCTTATTATTCATTAGTTTATACCTGACTGCAGTATGTAAAAATAATTAAGCCATTTGAGGTTGAAAAGTTAATTTGTGCTGACTATGTGGTTCCAATACTGTCATAGTGACTTTCATGCCCTAATGCCACAAATAACTTTACTTTATTTGAGGCTATGTGTATGTATGTGTGTATGTATGTGTGTGTGTGTGTGTGTGTGTGTGTGTGTGTGTGTGTGTGTGTGTGTGTGTGTGTAATGAGATCATGAGTTACGCCTGTTTTATGCTCATGACTGGGAGTAGAAAGCAGAACACATTCTCAGCAGAAAATCACTGTAAAATCACTGTAACTAAAGTATGGGCTTCTTCTCAGTTCTCCTCATATACGCTTCATAAGTTCATGATACAGATAAAGAAAAGCAGGGGTGTAGTGGATGTGGGGTACACGGGGCACATGGCCCCCCAGCTGCTGTATCTGTGCCCTATGTCCCCTGCACTTTTCCACGCTGTGAATTGAGTTTGACAGCCATTTAATTCATTTTAACAAGTCAGAACTTGTATCTCCAAGTTGTCCTGTGTGCACCGTGAGGCAAACTGCACACTTGCTGCTTCTGTTGCCACTCTAAGGGCCGAGTGGGGAGGACGTACTGTATGTTTGAACAAAAATGTGCCGCAAACAAGCCAGCAAGAGGCAGAAAAACCCTGCACTCTTTCTTTATATCAAACCATGTCAGCTGAGTTATGTGATTTTTGGAGTTAGCTGACATTAAAATATGACTGCTCTTCCTAGTCATCAGATGGTTTTGGTTGTTTGGTTTGGTTCCTTAGCCACTAGGGAGTAGCGCTATTGAAAGGGAGAGAATATTTCAATAAATGATTTTAAAAAATCATCTTACTCCAGAACAGTCTGTCCCCCTCATATCTGAAATAATGGCTATGCCCCTGTTCAGAAGCTTCTATATCCCTGTCAGTGAGGTTTTTGTTGTCTTTCAGGTGATATTTTCTTTATCTGTATCATTATATAATATAAGTGGTAAGCCCAAGTGGAGATTTAACTTTCATTAGGCCACCAAATACAAATCACATCATAGAAATGCTTCACAGATTTGTTGAGTATTTCCCTTTTTTACTCAGGAAAGACTCGGGCTGCAGTCTTGGGATGTGTGCACTTCTAATTGCCCCCCTCATGAAGTATGCTTCACCCTGAGGTTAAGCGGCATGTGACTGGCTCAACAGAGAGGAGGGGGCACCCGGAGAAAACTCCCAAGAATTTAAGCCTGTGAAAGAAACACTCGGGCCTTTGAGCATTCGTGACTACTTGGCATCTCTAAAGCAAACCTTGCTGTGATGTGGCCACTTACAATCATTAGTCTCTTATTGTGTTTTGTGCCCTCCTATCAACAGTTCCCCCGTCTGTGTGCCACCCGGGAGGCCTTGCGCACAAAGGAGTGCTGCCCGCCTTGGGAAGGAGACGGTTCGCCCTGCGGCGCCAGCTCGGGTCGAGGCTCCTGCCAGGATGTGGAGGTGCCGGACCGGCCGGACGGGCCGCAGTTTCCCTTCTCGGGGTTGGATGACAGAGAGAAGTGGCCCTTGGTTTTCTACAACCGGACTTGTCAGTGCGCGGGGAACTTCATGGGTTTCAACTGCGCGGATTGTAAGTTTGGCTTCTTCGGGGTGAACTGCAATGAGAGGAGAGAGTCTCTCAGGAGGAACATATTCCACCTGTCCCGCGCCGAGAGGATTCGGCTCGTGTCTTACCTCAACTTGGCCAAGCAGACAGTCAGCAGAGACTATGTTGTGGCCACTGGGACCTACCAGGAGATGGAAAACGGCTCCAACCCGATGTTCGCTGATGTGTCTTCGTATGATGTCTTTGTGTGGATGCATTACTATGTGTCCAGAAACGCGCTGCTCGGCGGGCCGGGGAATGTGTGGACCGATGTGGACTTTGCCCACTGGGCGCCTGCGTTTCTGCCGTGGCACCGCGCGTACCTGCTGCAATGGGAACATGAGATCAGGAAGCTGACCGGAGACATGAGCTTCACCATCCCGTACTGGGACTGGAGGGATGCCCAGGGATGTGACGTGTGCACGGACGAGCTGATGGGGGCCCGGAGCTCCCAGGATCCCAGTCTCCTCAGCCCAGGCTCGGTTTTCTCTTCTTGGAGGGTAAAGAGGGGCTTATTCTGTTCATCATTTTGCTTTTACTTTCCTCTCTTTTCTTTTCTCACCCATGTTATGGTTTAAAGTTCAAGTTATTTATTGTCCTTTGCACAACAATTACAGAGAAGCAGCCGGTGGTACTAGGAATCTCAGACCTCTCTCCAATGAATGCAAGTTAGGCTATAAAAACAATCACACAAGTTTAACAAAAAGGAATCTAAGTATATCCCTAAGTGTAGAGATATAATATAACAATAAAATATAAACATAATAATTTATATTTGTGGTTGACAGATAATTGCAAAGTGAATAAGCAGGAAATGTATATGTGCAATGAAGAAAGGTAATAAATATGTCAGGTTTAATGGGACAAATTAGGTTCTTGGACTCTAATATTAGCAGCCAATCAACAAAAATATTAGTGCTTAGTTACTAACAAAAATGTGCTTTACATGAAACAATCCTTTTTACTGGTCTAGAATAGAATAGAATAAAAAATAAATAAAAATCCCAGGTCCCAGGATTTGCAAAGTAAGATGTGGCTTGTTGATTTTCTCTCTAAAATGACAAAAATGGTTGTAGGATATTGCATTTTTTTTTTAGATCTTTGACTTGAAGTCAAAATATTTTCACAACACACTTTCCTTTTTATGAGAAAGGGTTTTGAGTACTTTATGCGTTCGCTCGAAATTGGATCAAAAAGTTAAGTTTAAATAGGACATTTTTCTGAAGTGAAACCAGGTTTGTAGGCTAATAGGTGCCATAAAATTATAACATATTACTGTGTTCAACCCTGTATAACATTAGACATTTTTTGTATTTTTGTCACTTAAGAATATTAAAGATGATGCAGTGAGTCCATGTTAGCCACTAGCCATCATTGTTACACACACAGGCAGGCACACACATGCATGTGCATTGCAGACAAAATGGCACCAAGAAAACAGGCAGCAAAAGTATGGGGAAGAATGGCAGAGAAATTGGATGATCTTTTTAATGAGAATAGTTAACTTATTAAGGAATTAAAAATGTTACCAGAGTGAGGTAGGGGTTCTTGATGTGCTTGAAGGTCTTTTTAAAGTATATGACTTGGCAACATATTTTCTTTTTAGAAATACAGCAGAGATCCATAACAAGTTCTAAAAGCAACACTCAAGGTGATCTTCATAGTTTTTGGTGTTTTTTTTCAGTAATCTACTAAAAACTTTCCTAAATTACGTGACTTTAACCTAAAAGGGTGCAAAAACAGTAAGTAAAGTATATAAAGGGAAAGCAACAGTGTCAAAGAGATGAGCTCAGGAGCTCAAGAGTCCAAAAGTCAGTGTAAGTAATATGTGAGTGGGCTGACTTTTTGGTTAAAATATTGAAGTAGGATTGAAGTTGGAAGTGCCATCCATTATGTTTACACATTCAGACATTTTACTTAAAAGATCAAATAAATGAAATTGATAAAGAAGGACATTTGCAACTTTTACTTGAGTTAAAAACATCTGTTTTGATCAAGGGGACTGTAAAAATGTTTTGAACTGCCGCGGTCAGCTTTACCTTCACTGTAATTAACAGTAAACCTAATAGCAGAATCATTTTACACTCACTGTAATCCAAGTGAAATAACAATACAAAATTTGCAACAACTTCATTGCTGGGGTTTGTGGTGATGCTATCATGTGCCGTATTGCAATATGTTCCTGTGTGCCTCCATCAACAGATACTGTGCTCCCGTGCAGAGGACTACAGTGAAAGGGGTGTGTTGTGTGATGCTGAAGAAGAAGGCCCGTTGCGTCGTAACCCGGGAAACCACAACCGCAACGTGGTTGAAAGATTACCAACTTCAGCAGAGGTGGAGTTTACTCTCAGTTTGACCGACTATGACACAGGAGCCATGGACCGCAGTGCCAACATGAGCTTCAGGAACACTCTGGAAGGTCAGATAAGCTTGACCACAAATGCATACACACACACAAGCTCACACACACACACACACACACACACACACACACTGACTGCTGTGCTCTACCGGTGATAGCACTGGCTGGGCTGCTCCACCTTAAATTATACACAGCTCTGCACTGCTGCTCTTCACTCTCATTGTGTTAATGGTCTGTCTGTCTTGTCCCTCTATGTGCAGGCTGCTCTGTATGTTGTTAAAGATTAGCTGCACTTTGATTTGTGGCATTTAAATTAACCCACATGACCTAACTGGATATAACAAATGGAGGGATACCACTTACCTCTTTCAACACGGCTCATTATCTGATAAAGCAGGTTGGTTTTAATAATCCATCATGGCATCTTACTGTTGTAATGCATTAGTAACACCAAAATGGCAGGCAATAAGATTGTCCAATGTTAATATTCACCTTACAATATTTTTCATTACTAAAATGTCTGCTTGCAAATAAACAGTTGGGTATGCATTAATTAGGGATGGCAGTGACACCTTCTGCACAAATCCAGCTATTGTAAAAAGGCTATATGACACATTGCTAAACATCTATGTCTTCTTGATAGTAGATATCAACACAGAACTATTCAAAGTGCTTTGTTCAACATAGGTTTAGTGGCTTTTGGTGGTTTCCAAGGATACCAATATTAGATTTGGACATCACGCATCTCATACTTCCTGGAAATGAAAGAAAATCCACTGTAGGAGAGGTTTATGGAGATTCCAGTTACCATACACACCCTGTTTAATGATGCAATGCTTGTCTGTCTGACAGGTTGCATTTCAAAATGCACCATACTGAACTATTCCTTCACATTGTCAGTGAAAGACTTAGAGTATCCACGGTATTCTTTTTAAAATGCCATTCTTCGCCTCTTTTTTTTAAGACAGTATCTCAATGAAAAACAAAAAGCTTTTGTTTCTCTAACTACTACATGCTGCTGCCACCTTTGTTGGTGCTAATTAAATACCTCTCATCTTGCAGGATTCGGGGATCCTCAGACCGGGTTAGGAAACAGCTCTCGTATGGGCATGCATGCTGCTCTTCACGTGTACATGAATGGATCCATGTCCTCAGTGCAGGGCTCAGCCAATGACCCCATATTCCTTCTCCACCATGCTTTTGTCGACAGGTAAGACACACACAGAGACACATTTTGCAAGTTGAGGTGACTTACACAATTGCACTTAATATTGGTTTAATTCTCTGTGAAAGCATTTATGAGCAGTGGCTCAGGAGGCACAGACCATCTCTGTCGCAGTATCCAGACTCTGATGCTCCGATAGGGCACAACAGCGAATACCACATGGTGCCCTTCCTGCCCCTGTACAGAAACAGAGAGTTCTTCATCTCCAGCAAAGACCTGGGATATGAATATACGTATCTGCTAGATGCTAGTAAGTTTTATCTAAATTGCATTTTAAGAAATAAGTAAGCTGCTTTCCATTATCTCTTTTTGTTTTTTGCTCTATCTGTTCAATCTATTTCAAGTCTTAAACCAAAGTTAATATATATCTAAAAAGGATATTCTGACTCAGATTGTTGCGTAATTTCCTGTGACTACCTCTACTTTTGTTTCCAGACCAGAGGCTAGCAGAGTCCATGCGTCCTTACCTGGAGGAACTGCAGGATGTGTGGCCCTGGCTGCTGCTCGCAGGTCTCTGTGGAGGAATTGTAGCTGTGACCCTAACTGCT
Source organism: Epinephelus fuscoguttatus (assembly GCF_011397635.1). Classification (NCBI taxonomy): domain Eukaryota; kingdom Metazoa; phylum Chordata; class Actinopteri; order Perciformes; family Serranidae; genus Epinephelus; species Epinephelus fuscoguttatus. Next base: position 28,300,678 of record NC_064763.1, on the reverse strand, counting down.
GCCATCCTAGCTGCAAAACGGCGATATGGAGGGTCGACTTGGCTGCATGTGAACAAGTGGAAAAACTTATTTGCTCTCCCAGAAAGACAGCCACTTATCTGGAGCAGTGACACAGAGGAAACCAAACACCGTAACTACCAAACAACTATCTGAAGGCACAGCCAGCCCTGTGCAGTGGTGCACGTGATCTATGAATTTTAACATCAGAGCGCTGTAAATTATACATCATATTGACTAAATGTGATGATTCTGTAATCTGTTATTGGCAATGTATTTAAATTAAAAGAGTAAAAAACATATGTGCATGTAGGACATTTTGAAATGGGTTTAGAGGCATGTTTAAGTTGGATTATGTTCCACCCACAACTTGTAACTTCTTGCTCATTTCAGACATGCTCTTTGCTACGTTTATGGTTTCTGTCATGGAGATGTTCCATAGTGACTTTTCCACATGGTTTTAGCAGATTACCTCAAAAACTAAGGTTCTGCAGTATGTTACGTCAGTCATGTATGCATGCATTTATTATTAAGAAATGATATCCTGCATGCATCCAACTGCCATGTGGAATAACTCTCCAGACAAATTCACAAAAGCCTTGGGGGACTTTCTTTTATTATCTTTGTGTGGGAGTTGACTGAACCACATTTTAATTACCATTTCAACTGATTTATGTTTGTGGCGTGAGATGTGTTTCTGGAAAGAGAAAAGGTGATAATGTCTACACAGATGTCAAGGTCGCAGACATCACCACAGCGTCAGGACATACGGTTCAATATTCTAACCTTAAAAGATACGTGACAGTTTTAAAAACTTTATGACATTTGCAAAAAGTCACTGAATTCCCCGAGTTGCATACGGTTCAAAAATCTTCACTTGAAAGGTCACACCTACTTTAATGCAAGAGAAGCGTCTCCTTTCACGAGTCTGGCGTTAATGCCACTCTAACAAAACCTGCTTGCATATATACTGTATGTCTGCATTAGAAATACTCAGGATATAAACTATAACACAAGTTTCAAAAGTTTCAACACAAAAGTTTATTTTTGGTAAGAGAAATTGGTTCCCTAATGACTTAACTCTTGTGTCATGGTCTCATTCAGCCAAACTGAACGCATACATTCCAAGCCGTGAGACATGCTGTCTAGCATAGCGTTTTTATGATACAGTACTTTGTTTAAAATACTTGGTATTCAATTGCCATTCTCAGATATTACAGTACATTCTCACTACTAAAAATGCATTATGTTGCTTTGACAAGAAATCAGGAGATAAATACAGCAGTGATCATTTAGAAGCAATACTTGTACAAAATATACATTAGTTATAATCATGTAAAAAAACAAACAAATTTGGAGCAAATCCACTATTTTAACTGTGAAAAGGTGGGATTTAACTTTTAATTCCTAAGCTTAAGAGTCCCAAGGAACCATTGTATTTCTTACAACACAATTTATTCACAATAAATGCCGTATTATACAAGTGTGGACATTTTAGAGATCCAAATTTTCTACTCGAACTACGTAGAACAGCGTCTTTGTTACACATATATGGGGATACATTTAGGATGACAGCATTCAGTCTGATGTGGTAATGGTGGACAAAACAAATAATTTAAACAATTTAGGAACGGATGGAATGAATCTTTTACCAAACATTGCTGAAAAAGAGGATGGTCCAAAGTGTGGTCCGTTATGATGACTTGATGTGAGCAGTCAACATGAAAGGCTTTATAGGTCTGAGAGTAAGCTTGGTCACATCTGGCTCCCTATTGTAATCTATAGTGTTATTTCCCCGGGAATTTCAGTGCAATTAACAATTGTGTCATCATCTGACCTGATTGGAGGGCTGCTGAAAGTCAGTGCCCATATTATTATTTACTACTTTAGTGAAAGACCGTTGTAAAAAAAAAAAATAATAATAATACTTGACTCTTTAGCATTCCAACAACGACCTATAAAAAGGACCCAAACTAAAAACAAACAAACATGAACAGAACAAAAGAAAATAAAAAAAAAACGTGCAAAATCAAGTATGTTAACAACTGAAAATGAAATGAGAAACATTGTAATGTTGAAGAGAAGAGGCCAAAGTTCCATGACAGCAAAAGAGGTGACTCTTTCAAGAGGTAAGGAACGGACTGTGTGGCCTTGGATTCGGTAAAAATACACACTATGTTTGTAGTTTTAATTCCTTATCATTCATCTTCATCCTCGCTGTCAGCCTCCTCCTTTTCCTGCTCCTTCTCTTTGGGTGGAGGCGGTGGGGGAAGGTCCAGACGAGCCCAGGACATAGGCTCGAACTTCTTCATGGCGATCTCGATCTTAGTGGCCATCATGTTCATTACGCTTTTACTCACGTCTATCACCTATAAAGGTAGAAAGATGGGTGACAAGCACTTTAAAGTCATGTTTTAACAGGTGGCGTATATTCAGGTCTTAGTTTGGTGGAAAAGAGAGAACAAACTCGTGAGTGTGACACACTTCATGGCCCCACTGATGTGTGTTGTCACCATAACGACTAACAACAATTGCCATTTTCTTTCATGCTTGTCAAATAGGGCTGCCACTAACGATTATTTTCATTGTCGACTAATTTGTCGATTATTTCTTCGATTAGTCGACTTATCATTTTATCTAAAAATGTGTTAAAATGTTGAAAAATGTTGGTCTGTCTCGCCCAAACCCCAAAATTACGTCATCTAATGTCTTGTTTCATACTCATGCCAAAGGGTTTTAGTTCACCATCATGGGAGAGTGTGTAAAGCTGCCAATATCTGAATGTAAGAAGCTGCAGTAAGAGTATTTTGGGGTAATTTACTACTACTACTACTAAAACAGTCACCGATTACTTTAATAGTCGATTAGTCATCGATTAGTCAACTAATCGTGGCAGCCCTATTGTCAAATAGTTGAGTGTCCGTTCTATTCATTCTGTTTATATGGCATGATATCAAATAATAGGACATATTATCGTTCGTGCAAGAATGTTGTATTATGGTATCTAGAATGCCTTACAATTTAAATTTGACATACACTCACTGGCAACTTTATTAGGTACAAGTATTTGACTGCTTAATGAAATACCTAATCAGTCAGTCATGTGGCAGCAACTCAATACATTCTGAGGAATGTTTCCGGCACCCTGTTGAATCTCTGCCACCAAGAATTACAGCAGTTCTGAAGGCAAAATGGGGTCCAACCTGGTACTAGCAGGTGTACTTAATAAAGTGGCAAAGTGTATAGCAAAGGTCTAAGACTTTTTCACATCAGGTTGAAAGAGATGTTATACTCACTCCCCACAAACTGATTTTCTGCACAAACTCCTTCTCCCCCTCAAATATAACATGGATGTCGAGCTGAAGGAGAAAAGAGAAATAAACGTTACATTATGAGGAACACAGTCACAAAATCTAAGCACTTTAGATTTGGATAGAAAATAATCTGGTATAGTATCCCTCACCGTGGTGCTGTTTGCTTCCACGTAGCATAGCTCTGGGATGGAATTCTTGGCGTAGATAGAGATGATGACTTGCATCCCTGTTTGGTGCCAGTCAAACCGACACGGGACCACTTTCTTACCCTGCGTGGAGATTTAATAAACAACATTTGAAGACGTTTTATAGATTTGATACCTACAATCTCCACCAAAGAGCATTGTTTCATCAGACACCACTAGATGGAGTTACAGCTGAGGTGCTCTCACATGGACGTGCACACATTAATGATCACTTGCTGTCAAACTGGCACACCTACCGCATCTTTTTTCCTCCATAGATGTGTTCCCCTGGTACAGCCCTCTTGAGAGAGGAAGGTGTTAAAATCGGAGGTTTTCCTCTTACAGCAGCTCCAGTATTTCATCCTGGTGAGGCAGGAAAGACATATGCCCGCTGGATTTTTAGCAGTCAATAACTTGTCACTCAAGAGAGCCAGTGAACAAGACTAAAAGGAAGACTAACAGGAAAATACTAGTGCTGCCTCTCACAACTCTTTTACGGTTTCCAGAGAATATATTCTATTTCATGTCGATACATAAGTAAGGAGTGTTTTGGAAATACAAACCCTTCATGGAAGATAGGAAATCCAGCATGGTATAAGCATACATCCAAATCGCTTGCAGGTCCATCAAAACTCTGAAGATAACAACAGAAGTGTGGTTTAAAGCACTAACGCAGAAAGTATTTATTATTAAAAATACAAATAGAGCTCAATAGTATGGCACAGGTGTAAAAACGATTAATGACTAATATACAGTTCCTTAATAAAGACTTTGGGAAATATTAAAACATACCAATTTAGACACTACCAAGCCCCCAACTGATTAATCAACTAAAAGCAGGCAGCTTGAGAGCATATCTCATGGCTTTCAATCACATCAGTTAAAGTGCAATTATGCAAATCATTAAAGTCGCACTCCAAGCTTCTACCAAACCCGTCAATGCAAATCTTCTTCACAATTTATGTTCTAATCTTGGGGTTTCTGCTCTGACAGGCCAGATTAGCTTGAGCAAAAAAAGCAAAAAAAAAAAAAGTAGCTTCGCATCCATCTCAGAGCAGAGAAGGAAAAGGAACTCTATCTGTTTTGCCTTACCCAGAGCGGTGAGCTCTTCTGGGACGATATCATGATTTGTTTATGTTTTCATTTAATGACATCTGTCATATACTTTTTCAACATATGCAAACTGAATTTGGCTTACAAATTGAGAAGAAGTAGAAGCTTATTTGGCAGAATCCTAAATTTCAGCATGTATTTAAAGAAAAACAAATCAAACATTTAAGATGCTGTCTCCAAAGCCCTACACAGGTATGGATAGAGATATTTACACACTGTAAACACACATATACTTACTTTACTACATCCACCGTTTTTACAGGCTGTTCCAATCTTGATCTCATCAGTATCTTCCTCTAGAAAGACAGAAAGAAAGACAAAGAAAGAGCATCAAAAAGATTGCATCCACAGTTATGATGTGTTGCCCTGTCCCTGCCAGCTTTAACTCAAACGCCATGATGTGAATGACACAGGTGAGGGCAAATTCCCAGAGGCCATCCATTAACTTCCCCTGTCAACATGACCTTCCTGTCTACTGTAACAAGAAGTGAATGGTAATGGATGGTAGTCTATGATAGAGAGGACGCAAAACTGAAAGAGATAAGAGGGGAGAGAAAGGGAAGATAAAAGTTCTGTTCTCACCTTTCTTCTCTGCTGTATTTTCGGAAAGCTTCAGTCTCTCAAGGGCCTGCTTCAGGGAAGCGGAGACTTTTTGCTGCAATCTCACCATTGGCTCATCAGCACTGTAACCGTAACAAATCTATTAGGCATGAGACATTAACAAAGGCAGGGACAAAAGGTACCTGCTTTTCATTCATTTCTTAATTGAAAACTATTTGGAAGAGTGCTGTGGCTTTTACTTCAAGTAAGGAATACATTATCAGCAACATCACTTCAAACTGAGGTCTCGCGCCTGAGACCACTACACTAGGAGTTTCGCCATTCAGCAGTAATCACTTCATCAGTTGCTTGTGCACGTTCTTTTGAATTCTGGTGGGAAGTATCCTGGGTAAAGACTAGAGAACGCCTCTGACTATTCTGAGGATCCTCAGTATTCAGGCTGATTTAACAGCTCTGATACTTTTTCTATCCTTTCTTGCATGTGATACTAAACATTCAGAGCAGAATGTAATACATAGGATTACAGGGATATATATACTTTTAAACTGAAAAGTGTGTTCTACTTGGCTTGTTTCTTTCCTTTAAATGTGATTTGATAAAATCTTTGCATCTCCAGAAGCATTTTTGCTGTAGTTAAATAAGGGGTTGTTGCACAAACTACAAGTGCCAAGGGTATTCCTATGGTATTGATTAAAATATAAAAAAATACGTATACATCTAACTTTACAACCTTGGTCTGTGTATTGCCTCCTGAGGCTTTGGTGCGGAGATGATGTACTCGTCAAACTTTGGTTTTTGGTCATCTGTGTCTTTCTTTTCTCCTGATGACGTCACATCTGGTTTCACTGGCTCAGGGGGCTTCTCTTTGTTGTGGGGACCTTTTGTACAGCCCTGTGGAGGACAAAGTCACAGTGTACAATGTGTGCACAGGCCAGTATGGCCACAGCAAAGGTAGCAGTACCTTCAATGCCTATGAAGACAATGGCAACATGGTCATGGAGGATTAAAAGGTATGGATTAAAATAGAAACTAAAACTTACAACAATGCTGAGGAAGTCTGAGAAGTCAGTGGTCCTTCTCTTGCAGCAGGACCATCCCTAGAGAGAGACAGATGGATGTTTACCTTTGACAAGATAACAAGACACCAGCTAACTGTGTGTGTGTGTGTGTTTTTTTTTTTTCTTTCTTTTTTTTTTTTTTTACCTTCAATGCATCATGGAAAACTGGGACTCCTGGATGGTAGGTGCAGCCATCTGTAAAAATGAAACATAACTTGGATCATTTTAGAAAAAAATGTGTACAAACTGGTCTGCTTTTAATGAATTCAAGCTTCATTAAAGACACAAAACATCCAGCTTTCACAGTGCATCCTAAATTGCTCACTGTGGCAAAAATCTAATTTCTTTTACAGAATGATGAGTAGAGGTGTAGTTTCTGAATGTTGCAAGACATTTTGGCAATTAACAACTACAAATAATCTGTAGTCATATTCAACTGTTTCACAGGCACTAACCCTTTACTTGGTAAAGTATGTCAAGAATATGTCATGACTGCATTTGCGACTCCTTTCACATGTAGAACAGCTCTCAAAAAAGCCTTGTGTTAGCAGTGTGTGAGGCTGCGATCGTGTGTTCCCTGTCATAATGACTTGAGGTGCTTACAGCTGGGTGAACTCGAGTGGAGCCACAAACAAGGCAGTCTGTGATAATTTTAGACACTGTATGGCAAAAAGTTAGACTGGTCTGCTACTGTGAGCTCAGCTGGAAGCTGTATTCCAGCACTATCTGATGGCTGTATGGCTCTTGTCCCCTCAACAGTACTGTCATAATGTACTCAGGCAAGTTTGAAAAAGTTTTTTAAACTTTATCCAAATGACCTAATATGCTCATGTGAATGTGACTGTAAATTCTACATATTGTAAAATAAAATACAAAATAAAAATGTATTTTCTCTCCCTCTTTCTCTGAAGGCAGTTCAAAAGTTAAGTGGACACTACAGTAACAAAGAGTAATATCATCCTTGGTGTTTCAAACAAGCTCAGACAGCAAGTCCAAAGGTGACACTGACACTGAATAATAATGAATAAAACAAACAAATACACTACAGACTCAGCAAATTTAACACATCAACAATACAAATAATTTAGCTTTACTTGATAATGTTTTTGTGGTCAGGATTAAATTTAATTTTGATATAAAAAAAGACTACAACTTTCAATACCTCACACATTAAACTTAGATGATTTCCATCTGTCTTCGTGAAGTGCAGCGCACAGAATACACTGAGAAATTACTGAAAGGGGCATCATGATATTAATAGGAAATATTTATTATATTTTTCTTTGGAAAGACAGAATTTCTGTAGAAAAAAAAAAGCTTTTCAAACTGTAGCAAGTTAGTATTTGAGTAACACATAAACCAAACAAGACTGTCTGAAACTGGCACAACCACTACACATGAAAACTTTGTATTACAACAATTTTAATGATTTGATTTTGATACATTTGAGATATCATTTTAAATTTGCCTAATATGAAAAGTACATCATATTTTTATTTTACGTCCTCTTTTTTGGACCTGCCCTAAAAGACTGATCACTGCAGAGTGAATAAAAATTTTTTTGGCCGGCCAACACGATAAATCAAGCATTTTCCTCACAGTTCTGCCAGAGCTGTGCCCCTTCTATGCGATAGCCTTAGATACACCTCTAAGATACCTATAAAGGTGATGATAATACTCTATTGTTATGAAAAGAGGCATCCTATTCAAATGGAAATTGCCTCATTTGTCAGATTCTCAATGTTATAGGCTATTATTTGAAGACAGAGGAGGACATTTCTAATGAAAGGAAATAAGGGACCCAGTAAGATTTTGTCATCTGACCTGAAGACAACAATACCACCTTGAAAGTTCAATTATACTTAGATCAGTGGCTTCATATAAATAATTGTTTCAAGAGCAAACTTTATTTTAAGTAAGGACACTGAAGATCAAGAAGTGAATTTTCATGACGATGACCTTCTCCTCACATAACCTAATGCAAGTGAATATCCTAGTGGTATTGTTGGGGTAATGCACTCCTGGAGGTACAGAGGTTTTTCATTTAGAGGACAACAAGTTATACAAACAATATTATTGGGCTATGTTATCAGCTAAATGTATGAGGAATTAGGAATCACACATGTGCTATATCTCAGGGTGAACTATGTCATAAACTATGTGCCACACCTGTATACACCACCTCAACCATGGCCTCAAACATGACAAAGGGCAATGAGATGGGACATATTTAGTTTTGCTTGTGATGATAAGTGGTGTTCAAAATGTCATTGTGTCCCGTGACACCTTTCATTACATTAAATCAAGGATTTGGCCACTGTTTCAATGAGGAATAAGTACCGTTAACTTATTATGACCACATTTGTTATGTCCTGATTTATAAATGAGACCCCTGGTTATTGGGGACACTGCTCTCACTTTCAAAGATTGATATTTAACTGCTGGCAGCAGAGTGTGCGAGTTCAATCAAAATATACTTTGGCTTTCCTCAGGCATAAGCCCTTGTGATACTGTAGGAAGGAACATTATTAGGTTATGAGTATAGACTAATTCTTTTGATTTCTTTTGGGTTTCTTACATGTGCTTGTGCTCCTAGTTTTGCCTCTTTGTGTGCTCATTTGCGGACGTCCCATAAATATAAGGTTTGTAATCATAAACCTACTATACCTACATAACAAGGCTTAAATATTGAGTTGTGCTGTAAAGTTATGAAAGGCTGTGGTGACTATTTCAGCACCCAGTAAACTGACTACCCATTTTATTGCGCCCATTGCTGTCTTCAGTTAAGTGTTAAAGTTTTGCAGTGTCTATGTCTCTTTTTGTGTTGGCACTTATTTCCCATGGAACTTGAAAAAAAGCACTTTGATGTCAACCATGTATACAGACATGTTTTTTTTCCCGTCAAAAACTGAACCACTGATCCTCACCTTTGTGTCTTTCTAGTTGTTAAAAACATGATTTCGCAATAACATCTGTGGTAACAGCCATGATTTGGGGATGATATTTAGACATGTGCTGGAGATAGTCTACTTGAATTAAAATATTGAATGGCGTGTTTCTGAAACTTTAACCCCATGTCCTGTGTGTCCTGTCCGGGACAACGTTTCTGTTACCCTCTAACGTTTACATGCTAATCACTGGATCTTAACATGCTAACAACATCATCATAAGTCACAGCAAGCCCACGTGTTATTAGCTTTCGGGGTTATCAGCTATAACAGTGTTGATGAACTAAGTTATTGCTGTGCTGGGTCCAGTCAGTTAAAGTAATATTAGGTTAGCTACATGGGCCCAGCAGGCCTGCGCGTTGTAGAAATTTCCAGATGATCAGAGGTTAGCTTGCTAACACGCTGGCACGGGGTACAGTGATAGTTAACTAAGATACTACTCACCGTCTGGGTTATTTTCTGGATCAAATCGCTGTCCACATCCCTTATTATAACACAAAACGGACATGGTGGCGGGTGAAAAAAGTTTAAGTGGTGGCCAGACTTTTAATTAACCACTGAAACGCTAGTGTGAGAGATACAGTGCCGCTGCGGCTGCCTTTACACTGCTGCACAATACACTTCCGGATGTTGTCGGCTACACTCGGGAAAGCTCGGAGCTTGCCGGAGACTTGCTTCTTTCCGTTAAAAACTTCACCTCACTGAGTCTTTCTAGTTGTTGAAAAACGTGAACACTTATGGAGACATAGCTACCATTTTGGGATAACATTAAGACATGTGCTGTAGACAGACTACTTGAGAAAAAAACAAAAAATGGCGTGTTTCTGAAACTTTAAACCGATGTACGAGTCTCCTGCCAGGTACAACGGTTCTGCCAAGTCTTAACGTTAACCAGCTAATCACAGGAGCTTAGCATGCTAACAACATCATGATAAGTAACAACAGGTCCAGAGTTATCAGCTACAGCATTGGGGATGAATTAAGTTGTTACTGTGTTGGCTCCAGTCAGCCATAGTAATATCAGGTTAGCTACGTTTCCACAGCAGGCTTGGTCGCTGGAGAAATTTCCAGATGACCACAGGTTAGCTAGAACACGGGCACGAGGTACAACGATAGTTAACTAAGATACTCACCGTCTGGGTTATTTTCTGGGTCAAATCGCTCCCCACATCCTTTATTATAACACAAAACAGACATGGTGGCGGGTGATAAAAGTTTAACTAGTGACAAGATTCCTAACGGTCGTGTGTGTGGGATACAGTGCCGCTGCGGCTGCCTACACTGCTGCACAGTACACTTCCGGATGTTGTCGGCTGCACTCGGCAAACATCGGAGTTAGCCCAACCCGCCACCTCCATCCTGTGAGCGCACTGTGGTCCCACTCAAGCGACAACTGATGCTGACCGCTTCCCAACTTGCGTTAAGCGACACGTTCTTTATACCACATTAATCTTGGACCTTAACCGTAACCAGCAAATGACACCTACCTGTTTTAACGTCAGTTTTGTGTTAACTATTGCAGATAAAGCCTAAATAGCCCACTGCACTCAGGGTTACATTAGTCAGGTGCATGAAACTGGGGCAGTAGCTATTTAGTTTTACGAGGATGGCTGCAGCCCAGTAGACAACTGCCTGTCGGGATATGTGCACATTTTCCTTTCCGCGCATCACCACCGACTTCTGTTGGACTGTTTCGTGCGTTTTCCCTTTCTTTCCTTTATATGTGTCGGACAGAGGATGGGGAAGGATTTACTTTCACTGATTACAGCTGTTTCGTGTAAAGGTAGGACACGCTGCGATGTGTGAGTGAAGTCTGTGTATAATATAGTTAATTAAAGCTACAGACTGTAGCTCCAGACTCTAGCCAGATAAACTCGTGGATTTTGCACGGAGGCGAGCTCCACTGCATCAACATGGGAGACGATAAATGCACCCCAATATCTCCCGGGACAGTCTCTCTCTGGGGAATGTTAATTTGAGTCGTTGGATTTTGACAGAATATCTGGTGCTCGTGGTGATATTAATTTATTGCCTGCCATGTACAAAATAGGCTACAGTATGAGCGGGAAAATATCATATAATCAGTTTAAAAATATACTAGGCTACGTCCTGATGAAGTTGTATCTTGATCAAGAAAAATGCCACTGTATAAGGCGATGCATAGAACATTTAGTAGGCTATACAAGAGCTCGTATTGTAGGCCTAAATTTAAAATAACCTGTAGGCTAATGCAAAGAAAAAAAGAAAAGAAAATGTTTTTAATTAGACAATCTAATTTTCCATTTTTTTTTCTGATAGAACTAATAAGTGCAAGCTTTGGCTGTGGGTAACCTAATGATAACCTGTGGACAAAGAAGTACTTAAGTAAAAGTAGCAATTACAGTGTAAAAATTCTCAATTACAAGTAAAAGTCCTGCATTAAAAATCTTAACTAACATGAAAATATACTTTAAATCACAAGTATGGAGCGAAATGGCTCACTTCAGAATAATATATGACTTGATTATAATTGGTGTTGCATTAATGTGTAATCATTGGTAATGTTGCAGCTGGTAATCATGGGCCTTATTTCAGCTGTTCTATTTACTGATCCATTATATTCATCCTCATTTGTTAGTTGATATATACATTTTTTTAATAATAACTTGAATAATCTGAATATTGCCTCATGAAAACAGGGGAGTAAAAAGTCATTGCCTATGATATTCCAAAAGTAGCATGAATTAGGAATACCTAAGTAAAATACCTCAAGATTGTTTTAAAGTACAGTGCTTGAGTAATTGGTAAATGTACTTAGTTGCATCCCACCACTGATGATAAGTTTTTGAAACAATGCTGATTCAGAAAGTGTAACTAATTTCTAAAGAAGTGTAAAACTGTTTTAGAAATTGCGCACAGTGATGTTTCTCAGACCCTGGTTATTGTCATTATTACTGTTTTTTTTTTTACTATAGTTGCATTTTCTTTTGTGAAAATACCAAAACCCTTTTAGTCACTGGCTAAAGAATAACAACCCGTTGAGTCTTCTAGGCACTCTGTATTACAGTAACAGTGTTCTTCCTGATCCCTGTTATTTTATTGTGTAACATGATGTGTTTCACTGAGGCTGTGTAAGTGTTCTGTGCTTTGATGTGCTTCGCTTAAAGATATGTCAGTCTTTGCTTCTGAGTCTTTCGGGTGCAATATTCGTTGTTTGAATGCAAAGTGTCGGAGCGCAACATTGAGTATGCTATCATATCCCTGTAGTGATAAGCAGCACCCCTGAAATGTCTTTGTAACTTTTGTATCACAGTTCTTTATCAAATTTTTAGCATGCAGAGCACATGTCTTTAACAACTCACCATCTGAATCCAGATCTGTCTCTTTTTTTTTTGTTATTCTTTCCAAATATAGGGTGACTGGGTGATGGAATAGTGATGAAGCCTAATTGGTGGGGAAATATGCTTCCTCTACCCAGCTTCTCTCTTCCTTTCCATGTTATTTGCTTTTTATTCCTCCTCTATCTCCCCTCAACCCATGCTCAGTTCCTGACAGAGCCTAGGGCAGGACAAGGCCTGCTGCTCTTTACCCAGCCGGCATATAATGCTTCCGTTTTTGAGAATTCTGCTGCAAGGACCTATACCAAAAGCGAGGTCAAAATGGGCATCATTCTTGGGCCACCACGGTCTTTAGACATTAAATATTCCATTGTGTCTGGAGACAGTGAGGGAATCTTCCAGGCTGAGGAGTTTGTAATGGGAGATTTTTGTTTTCTTCGCATACGCACTAACGGAGGCAGTGGTGCCACATTGAATCGGGAGGTACAGGACAATTACACACTGACAGTTAAGGCATCTGCCCAAGGAGGCCTAGAGGCCTTAGCTACTGTTTATATCAAGGTCTTGGACACCAACGATCTCCGACCTCTTTTCTCCCCTACCTCCTATTCATTTGTTGTTTCTGAGAGTGCCCCTCTGGGTGCCAGCATAGGACGTGTAACAGCCACAGATGCTGATGTGGGATCCAACGGGGAGTTCTACTACTTCTTCAAGAACAAAATTGAACTCTTTGCTGTGCATCCGACCAGCGGGGTCATCACCCTGACAGGTCGGCCCAGGATGGACAAACGAGACCGATTTGAGCTGGAGGTGCAGGTGGTTGACAGAGGAATGAAACTCTATGGGAACAATGGCATCAGCAGCACTGCTAGGCTGGTCCTAACTGTGGAGCGGGTTAATGAGTTTGCTCCTGTTCTCAATGCAGTGGCTGTCTTTCCATCATGGGAGGACAAGGACCCGATCTACGCCATATTAACTGTGGAGGACAAAGACGAAGGGGTATCTGGGGATATAGAGTGGGTGTCTATCATTGAGGGTGACCCCCTTGAACAATTTGTGATTGATCGATCGCCTGTCGGGAATGAGTATAGGGTTAAAACATCAGAATTGTTCGACTGGGATACATTCCCCTATGGCTGCAACTTAACCTTCCAGGCTAAAGACAGGGGTATACCTCCTAGGTTTTCTAATGCTCAGGTTATTCAGTTGTTGGTTACAAAGCCAGACCCAGTGTTGGCGAATTTTGAGAAAGATGTTTATGTAGTCACGCTGAGTGAAATAGCTCCCCCAGGCACTATTGTAGAGGTGGTGAAAATCTCCCCAGCTCCTCTGAGTGTCAATTACAGCTTCAGCAGCCCCTTAGATCAAATGTACTTTGATATAAACCCTTTGACTGGAGTTATTATGACCACAAGGCACCTGACAAGATTATCACAGGATTTCATGGAGATGGAGGTAGTTGATATTATCAGTCAGCAGCAAGCAAGGGTCCAAATCACCATAGAGGATGCTAATGACAACTCTCCAGTGTTCAACAGGCCATTTTATGATATCGCAATCAACGAGAGCTTACCTATAAGCACCGTTGCGCTCGTAGTGTCCGCTGTGGATGCTGATAAGGGAGAGAATGGGTATATAACACACACCATAAGCGGTGAACAGTCTCTTCCATTTACAATAGACCAGGACACAGGGGAGGTGAGGATCACGAGAGACCTAGACTTTGAGTCATCAGATGATATCTATACTTTTGCAGTGCGGGCCTCTGATTGGGGTTCACCCTACAGAAGGGAGAGTGAAGTTAATGTCACCATTCGTCTGATAAATATAAATGACAACCAGCCTCTTTTTGAGAGGGTTTCTTGCAGGGGGATGATAAGCCGTGATTTCCCTGTCAGCCAGACAATTGTCACTCTGTCAGCTGTAGACATGGATGAGCTAGGAATGGTGACATACAAGATTCTGTCTGGAGACGAGTTAGACTATTTTAACTTAAATCCGGAATCTGGGGCTTTGTCATTGAAACGATCGTTAGGGGTGGCTAATTTAAAAAGTGGGGTATTCAACCTGAGAGTAGTTGCAACGGATGGGGAGTTGTTCTCTGAGCCTACATTTGTGAATGTATCTGTGGTGAGGGGTAGGATGCCACCCAGGGGGTTCAACTGCAAGGAGACCAGGGTAGCTCAGCTGTTGGCAGAAAAAATGCTCTCAAAAGCGTCTGCTATGGCGAGACTAAGACCAGATGAGAGATTTACAGACCTTTTCTCCATGAACAAACAGGCTCCACAGTTTGAGGCCTTGCCCACTAGTATTCTAGTGAGAGAAGACCTCGCTGCTGGTGCCAGTGTATTTCAGGTGAGAGCACGAGATGGCGACACAGGCTTCAACGGCCGTGTTCTCTTTTCCATATCTGATGGTAACAAAGAAAACTGCTTCAATATCAACATGGAGAGTGGGTTGATAACTGTCTTACAGCCACTTGACCGCGAGCGACTGGATCGTTACTTCCTCAATATCACCATCTACGATCAGGGTGTTCCACAGATGTCCAATTGGAGACTACTGACTGTGATCATTGAGGATGCGAATGACAATGACCCCCAGTTTTATCAGGACAGCTTCACTGCTCTTGTTGCAGAAAACACAGCCATTGGTGTGGAAGTCATTGCCATCACTGCGTTTGACCGAGACATGGGTCAAAATGGACAGCTCTCCTATCTCATGCTGACCAGTTTCCCTCAGTTTGGTATTGACAGTGAAACTGGAAGTGTGTTTGTTGCTAGCCACTTGGACAGAGAAACCATCCCAATGTTCACATTGAAGATTGAAGTGAGAGACAAGGCTGAAAGAGGCACTCGAAGGTCGTCAGTGACCACTCTCAATATAATTGTGGAGGATGTCAATGATTGCGCCCCAGCGTTCATCCCAAGCAGCTTCAGTGCTCGAGTACTTGAGGACCTCCCGCCAGGAGCTGTGATTACCTGGGTGCAGGCTCAGGACCCAGACGTAGGCCCTGGCGGACAGGTCAGATACTCCTTGATTAATGACTTCAATGGCACTTTTGAGGTAGGTGATGTCACTATTTGTATTGTCTATACTGTTGCATATGCTCATCCCCTTTCTATTGACAGTTTATGATGTATGGGAATGTAATGCTTTGTGCAGATCGATGCTGTGAGTGGAGTGCTGAGGATTAGGAGGGAGCTGGACTTTGAGAAACAACCGTTTTTTAACCTGACGTTACTTGCTGAGGACAGAGGAATACCCAGCCTCATCAGTCAGACATTTGTCGAGGTGGAGGTGCGTACCACTAATACACACAAATTTGTATCAGAACAAAATCAAAACCACTTTATTGTCATAGTTATAATTTAAAAATCAGTTTACATAGTTTTGTTGGTTCATTTCAAGCTTCATATTTTTGATATGAAATGCTGGTATTTAGATGTTATCTTCATGGCTCCCGCATTTTTATTCTCAGGGAAGAAATACATGTATTGCAGCATTTAGAGCACTAAAACTCCCCCGATCAGCCTACAACAATTAAATTAGGACATTTAAGGGACCATTTAGAGCACACAAGCAAAGTAACTAATTTATTAACTAAAATGATTACTTGTCAGGGAACCATGAATAGCTCCTAGCCCTCATGTAATTAAAGGGAACATTGGCATATTGGTTTCATGCTATTCTGTACATTCATACTATATGATATTACACATACCATCACTCAGTTTTTTAAATTATCAGTCAAAGTTAAAGTGATCCATTACATTTCTTCAGGTGGTGGATGTCAATGAGAATTTGTATGCACCCTACTTCCCCGACTTTGCTGTGAGAGGCTCAGTGAAGGAGAACTCTCGTGCAGGCACAAGCGTCCTGACAGTGAGCGCTAAGGACGACGACAAGGGGCGAGATGGCTTGCTGAGGTACTCTGTCAGAGGAGGCAGCGGACTGGGCACTTTCACCATTGACGAAGACACAGGTGAGACATAAGATCAATTCTGAAGCCTATTTATGTAAAGTGGAAATCCAATAAATTATAGTGCCATGCATGGAATATTAAGACCAAATGTGGTGCTAATCATTGCGTATTATAAGAAATTTTACTATTTCTGTGCTGCTTACTTTCACATGTGTGTAGTTGTTGCTCAGTTGTTTTATTTGTGCCTGTTACATTGTGGTTTTGCATTGCAAGTGACACGCAGAAAGCATCACCTCTCAATAGCATGGATGTGTATGTGTGTATTAGTGGGAGAGAGGTGAGGGGAGTGTGAGGTACAGTCAGAGTCAGTGTGCTGATGGGGCCTCACGTGGGAGCTGTGTACTGGGAGATCATTACTGTAATGAGGGCAGCATGGCAGCTACACTGGCTGGGCCTCAGGCCGCTCAGTACAAGTGATCCAGTGCTGTGTGGATAACATTGATCAAGGCTGTCCTGTACAGCACCACCATCCATTCCAAGTGTAGTGGAATCACTGTGACTTATTTAAGGAGGCCTGACCCAAAAATAAGCGTGCAGTTGTCTCCAACTGTCCCGCACTGCCAAACTGCTGAAAACATGTTGATCCAAACAAGAGGCTGTGACTCACTCACCCAGAGATAAAATGAATCAAATATCCAGTATGAAAATAGGACAGTTCATATTAGTTCATATTGGCGCATGTACAGAATGAAAGGGCAACTCTCTCTCTGTCTATACATATGTATGTATATATTTTCTTGCTCCAATTGTTACCCGCTGAATTATTTTCTGCCTAGTTGTTAAACGAACCATGAACATTAATATATGCAATTTAAATGTAACTCCAAACACTGACCATTATTATAAACTTTAAACGAACATTATTAGAACACATCATGTGATTTAAGATGGAAATGGTAGCTCTGATGATACATTTTATTAAAGTAATCTTAAAACAGGGATGGGCAGATTGATCCTGCAGGATCGATACGTCAATACTCACAAGCTACTCATTTGGTATTGATTCCTTTAAAAAATATCAATAATAGTAAAATTATATAAATAAACAACAGGGTGGCTTTATCACTCTCAAATGTTTTCAGTGCTTTTGTTTGGGTTTGTGCCAAAACAGCTCTGAGATATTTAGCTGGTTTGTGTTTTATGACTGTGGAAACCTATGTGACATCAGAAGCTGGTGTGCAGTTGCACATTTCTGCATCAAACGTGAAAGAATGGCATAAAGGAAACATAGGCTGGTGTGGCGCTACTTATCACCTGTAGATAAAAATACAGCAAGATACAGCAAAATGATTAAGCTCTTCAACCATTTAAAAAATACGACACACCCTGAAAGTTATAAGGGGGTTAGTGTGACTCACACAGTGTAGACTTGCTATAAACCTGCCACTGGCCCACTATTAAGGCCCCATATCAGTAATATGGTTAAAGGTGTAGCAGAAAGTATTGGTATCATATTGAATTAAAAACATTTGGTGTCTCCCATGCCTTTAGAAAGCCCAGTAGACAGTGCTAAAAAATGTGCAGAGAATGCAGGGAAGCTCAGTGAAGGTACATTTCACCACATTTGAAAGATGTTCACGTAATATGATATATGAACAGCTGGATAAGATCTTGGCATTTGCTATATTTTCACGTGAGAAATAGGACTCGTGTGCACAAAAATATTAGCTTGACCCTATCTAAGACCCTCCCACTGACAACCCCTACAAATATCATGTAAGCAAAGCGAGTGTGTGTATTTGATATTTCCATAGGAACAAAAGTGTGTATAAACAGGAGTTCTTGCTTTCCCATCAAGGCTTGTTGCACTCTGTGTCTCTATCCACGGTGCTGAGGCTTTTAAACCTAATCTGTCTCTGTCTCTCGCCGTGGTGCTGAAACATTCAAACTGCAGGCTCCAAAAATCAGTCCCTCATACACTCATCCTCCAGGGTACTCCATAGTGAGTGGTGCCTCGTAATTACCACTGACGCTAAGACTTACCACCGGCATGTCCTGGATTGCGTATAAGCATGCAACAACAAGGATTGTGGGAATTTTGAAGGCTTAAAGTGGAAGATGCTATTTTACTGTGTAAAAGAAAGCAGTCTCTAGTATGACACTGTTCTGCCTACTGACAGTCTCTTCTTAAAGGTTACCACATAAACCACTTCACAGTAGCATAATAAGCGCTAGTTATGATTTAATCAGTACTTTTCATAATACTTCATTAGTTATTTACATTTTCCTCACTCAGTACTAATCCAGTTTCACTCATTTTATTAATTAGTTACTGGAGAGTATGTTTCATAGACTATTACATCACTGTGGAAACTTTTATTGTCACTAGTTTTCCCTGTTTTTTATTTGTATTTGATTACATACACATTTTTCTTTTGCCTAGAAAACATAGTTTCTTGCAGGCAACATTGCTCATCATTATATCAGACAAATTAATTTTGTTGCATGAATCTACATTTTTAATCAAACCTTAAATTCTACTAATCACTATCTAATCAAGTAGCAGCAGATTAATAACTAGATAAACAGTACGAGCAGGTGATTATAAGGTCTTATTAAAGTTACAGTTGGTAACTTATATGAACATAACCTTTTGTTATTTTTTTCTGAAATTGTCACTATATATACACAACATTACATAAGATAAGAATCATGTCGCTCCCTCCTTGCCTCTAATGGCATTTGCTAGAGTATACTGCAGCGCTCTGAAAACAACCAATCAGAGCTGATGCGCCTTTAACGCAGATATCAATTATGTCAATAATCACTGCATGTGAACTGAGGTCAGAGTGTCAAACTAGGCAGCGCTGATCAAAAATGAAGCAAGATTCTGTAACTGCATTGCCTATTTATTGCCTTAATTGCTTTCAGAAAGATTTTTTAGTGTACTGTTTAGCTGTAAAATGAGAACGTTTGTGACCCGGCCCCCATGTTGGATACAGTCGAGTCGAAATGAAGCACCACCCACCAGCCACACTACAGTACACTAAAATATGTTGCTGAAAACATTTAAGGCGATGAATAGGGGATGCAGTAACAGAACCTTAATTCATATTTGATCAGCGCTGCCTAGTTTGACAGTCTGACTGCAGTTCACAAGCTGTAATTAACATGACTGACATCGGAGACTCCTCGGCTCTGATTGGTTAATTTCGTTCACGTGCGGTGAGCCATTAGAAGTGCTATGAGGGGGCAGAGGAATATGTTTTTTTGACACACAGGCTGTCTGTCTCATGTACTGCTGTGTGACAGTGTCAGCTAATATGACAAGAAGTTATTTGCAAACTACAGCTTTAACCATTGCACTATAACCTCTAGGCTGGCAATAGAGTGACTAATCATGAAAGCCTTGTAGCTCTGTAGAATTCAGTTACAAACTATGCACATTATATTAGCTAGCTAATATTTTTGTGACTATTGGCTTGATAAAAAAAATAAGTGTAGTGGAGTTTATTTCAGCACCTATTTTTAGGGAGCAAATGAAAGTGTCTCCTCTGACCCTGTATCTTCACCTCACACTAGTCCCTACTGTACATGACTTGCACTGGAGGCCTGTTTTGACCTTTAACTAGGCTAATTAGTATTGATTGTAGTTACGAGAGAAAGCGAGTGAGAAGCGCATGGACAAATGGAGAGAACATCTCTTCCCTTCCTCTGTCTCTCTATTTATTAGTAATTCCATATGTGCAGTGTACAGACTGTGCTCATAGACAAAACAGTGTTACAATACACAGTTAGATCCCTACAGTCTTCTATAATGGTACGTGGTGCCGTTATTTACTTTAGTATTAAAAAACTCAGTAAGGTGCATCACAGCCAGTAAGAAAGTTTATTGAGTGCAGATTTTCCAGGGGAAATCAGAGTGCTTGTTAGAGCAGAAAGTGAAGGGAGAGGGGAGTGGAAGTGAAGCGAAGAGAGGAAGGAAGAGGGTGCAGGGGAGTCTGGAGTACATAAAAAGTGTCAGAAGAAAATATGGCTTTCTTCCTCCCAGGCCTTTTTATACAGTATTCTTTTTCCTTTTTTTTCCTCAGGAAGTTTGTTTTTAAGTTGTGGCTTTTGTTATTTATTCCCTAATATCATACGCACGTGAAAAGTCTCTGACCCTTTTTTTTGGTATCAGATGAAAAGAGACAGTAAGCGCATGCCAAGTTTTCCCTCATCAAGTGTTTCATTTCATCTGGTAGTGTCGAGAGAAGTCAGTGTTGTCAGGCGTGGACAGAGTCGAACCGCTCTGTCCTCCCACCATGCATTTATCTGCCATGTTGAGTGGCTCAGCTCTGACTGCTTGTCAATCTGTGGCTCTTAGTGCCAAAACCAAGTATGTGAAGACAGACAGTGAGTGTGAGTAAAAGGGACAGAGGGAATTAGATATTGTGTGATAAATCCATTTTGTTAAGCCTGTCCTAACTTGTGCACTCCCACCCCTCCTCTGTAGTTTGTGAATCAGCTCTATGATGCATCTTCTGTAGCCTCTGACACCCTCATTGTCTGTCGACCATTTTACCATTTATGAATGCCCCTTTTTTCCACCTTTGATATTTAGATGCTTAAGGCACCTCACTCCTTTGTGGGTGGAAAGCACAGGGGCTATCTATCAGAGAGGAAGTAGGATCTTCTTTGGCTTAAATCCTTAGCACTTCTGTACTTTGAACAAAAATTGGTATTCTTGTCATTGGTTAGGGCAAAAGCAAGCCCTGCAATTTCTCATTGGGCAGCTGTCAGAAGCCACTGCTCCTCTATTAGTGGGTTTGCAAGCGGCAGGATTTGTCACAGTCAGGATAAAGCAGTCTTTAAGTTACAGGCATACACACTTTTAAAAAGTAATCTATCTCTGCATTTGTTAAAAATTATTGGCCTGTACTTTTGATGTCTTCTTTTCTGCCACACACAGGGCTGTTCAGTTGTGCCTCGAGATGCAAAGAAATACACGCAGCATTTTCTCATCAATCTCAGGATTGATTAGTTGATATGGTGGCATTAATTAGATAGCGGGACCCCGAAACCAGTTTCTCAAGAATTGAGAAGTTGAATAGACATGACAGATGGATGTAAACCCAAGTGTACTGTGAACTTCTAGATTAGAAAATATGCCACGACCCTTCAATTTTTTTTTCACTCTTTGAAGTGTGTTATTTATGGTGAGAATGGATGCTGTCAAGTCAGATTTATATTGAATTCACTGAATAGTGCCTGTCGGTCTTAAAGTTCAAAGAGCTTTTGAAACAGCCAGCTCTGTTTTCCTCGCCTCTCTCTGTCGGGTTATCTGACAGAGATGAGATGTGGTTTGAAAAGGACATGGTCAAGGACGACAGAGCAAGGGTGTGTTTCAGCAAACACTTTTACTATGCATTGTGCATGCTCCTGGGCAGCTGCTTAGTCATAATCTGACATATACACACGCTTTCTGGTGATAAGGTATCACCTTCGCCATGCGGCGGAGGAGGCAGCAACAAGACTGACGCAAGAACACAAAAAAGGGCCACACAGTCACACCTCTAGTCATTGATTTGTATGCTCTTGTGGCAGAAAGCTGGGCGTGTGGGGTTTGCAGCTGAGTAGAAGGCCAAATTAGGAAGCAGCAGACATCTAATGTATGAGAATGAGAGTGAAGAATTATAATATTTTAATCATCTATTCAGAAAGGAACGCTGATATGGTACGTGTGCTCAGGTTCTTTGGTTAGAGGATTTTCTTTGAACAACATGTTTTTATGATTGTTTAGATCAGGCCAGCCATTAGAAAATATGGACAGAGTAACAACATTTTCCAAATTGGGCCCCTCATCCACACCCACTCCAGCGCTACCACCACCCACACATAGCTCTAATAGCAGCACAGGCAATTCCAAATAGCTCTTAGCCATTAGCCTTGTAGGCAGAGATGGAGTCCCTAACAAGCTTTTCAAAAATCCAGTGCTAGAGACCCATCCAGGCCATGCTCTGTTTTGCATACATATACTCCAAATGATTACAAAGCAAAAAAGGTCAAGTCAGTTATTTCAAAACAGAGAGAAAAAGTTCATTTCAAATAAAACTGTGACAGTTATTTTTCTCTTTTTACCTTAAAACAAAACAGAGAGGGAAAAAGCACTCCAATAAATGATTGAAAGTCATTAAATCATAAGATAAAATCATGATGGAACAAATAAATTTTCTCTCCACTTATCAACATTTCCAAATCCAGTGTTTATAATGTTTTAGTTTATGTAATTCCAAGACTGCTTAAGAACTCCAGTATGCAGCAATATTCAAATACTCCATTTAAAAAAAATGGCAATGCCTCTGTTTACCATACCAAAATTTGGTCTAACTTTGGAGAGTTATTCAGCTTGTTCCCTGCAAGACAGCATGACATAATTGGTGCAAATGGGTTCCTTAGGGTCGTCCACATATTTGAAACTGAGCCTGCCTAGTCAATGCCAGAATTAGTAGTCAGTTAAACTTATTAAAATTATTATTATTATTATTATTACATGCAATTGCGTTCACCCAATTAAAATGCAGTTGTAATTATCAGGTATGTTTCCTAAAGATCTATTTCCCTAAATAATATTGTTTTTAAAGAGATGTTACTTGTTAACTTTTATTTAGTAAGTTGTCATTTTTTGTAGGATAATGTGCAGTGTTCATAATGCACAATGCAAAGTGCCACACATTTTAGTGCCATTTAAAATACAATTTGGTGATTGAAAAATACGTTTAAAGATGTCTTATCAGATAAAGGACAAAAATAATTGCTTGTCTGTCTCACGCTTCACCTTTACCATGTCGGGGGCATCAGATGACAAGTTTAAATGTGTTTTAATGAAACAAATACATTTATTTATAATGTAAATACACGTAACGTGTACTGTCAGTGATATAAGTCAGTAAGTCTATTGTACTTGATCCCATTTAAAGGTCAACCATAGACCTTTGCCTGGGCCCCCCCTGAGCCTTGGGCCGGGGTCATTTGTAGTCTTTGACCCCCCTATCTCCGGCGGCAGGCCTGGTTTAGATGCTACCCGAGAGGAATGTTTTTAACAGGGCGACTGAGGTTAGGAATCAACCCAGAGTGCCACTGAGCCTGTTTATCCCAGGGGTGAGGAGTCTGGGCTGAGCTGTCTTGGCTCTCTCTGCCTCCCTGGAGTTGTAGACCTTCATTTATATCGGTCAAATTAAAGGCATCCCTAATTTGGTCTTCTCTTTGGCTGGGAAACAGAGTTTTGATCAAAATTTGTCCATCTATCTGTCTTGATGTTCTCACTTGTAAAGTGGAACAGAATAATAATACCCAGACACTGATACTTAAGTACTGCTCTGACTACTATTACCTTTCTGTTTATAATATTAACACACTATAAATCTTTGCATGCTAGAGCATAAATGTAACATCTATCAGTCTTTAATTATAAGAAGCGAAGTAGCAGAGTTGAGGTATAGGTAAGCATAAGAGAGCCAAATTAAATATACACTCTCTTACATGTCCAGTCGCAGCTCTGTCTAGCATCTCGTTGGGGTTAATTGCTTGTGAACTGAAGCACAGATGCAAGCACAGACTCTGCAAGCATTGACAAACATACGGTACGCCTTAGCTCATACTGAGTTTCCTTAAGTTAGTTGAAGTAACAGACTCATACTGCCTGGCTTTTAAAAGTTTGTGTGCACTGAGCAGAAATGCATTAATGGCTGGCTCTGCCCTTAATACGAGTTCACTCAATTTATTCCTCGCTGATTTGTGTTATTTCCTGTCCGTGGAAATGATGCAATTAGGTACATGTGTCGTTTTTGATCCTAATATTAGATTTCTGTGTTTAAATAAACTGTGTGTGACACGTGTGGCCTTGCACCACCATGCCTCAGTGCTCTTGGCATTGTTTGAAAATGACATGAATGAACCCAAAACCTAGAGTGTGAGTATGCGTGTCATTTTTCTAGTGTTTACATGGGCAGTCTTGCATGACTGATTTCACAAAAAAAAAAAAAAAAAATCAAGGCATCCATGTGTCATCCATTGTGAGTGTTCTCTTTGTCCCTCAAGAGGTCACCAAAGCTGTCAGCTACTCATCTTCCTTAAGGCCAGTAAACGCACGCCAGTCAATGTGCGTGAGTGTCTGAGTGTCTGCGCGCGTGTCTTTATTGGTGTAGGGCAGTGCAGGGTACGCTTAGCACTAAGCAAATTGCAGCTGGGAGCAGTTTGGTCAGCTGTGATTAGCTGTAGAGAAGCTGAAACATTGAAGGTGACTACAGCGGCGCCGCTAATGCCTGTGAATGTCACTGAAGCCAGGACACAAAGTTTTCTCTAAATTTGTGTCTCTGCCTCCGGAAAACTTAGTACTCAAAGACTTTCCCCATGAGATCTTTCAGGGATGTATTCTGCTGATGACACCCATACTGTCCCTTTTCACACAACATAAGATATGTATTCTCAGGCTCAGGTAATAACTGCATTAATCTTTCTCTCTGCCTGAACAGGGGTGATTTACACTGCTGGTATCCTGGACTGTGAGACCAAAGACTCCTACTGGCTTACAGTCTATGCCACAGACAGAGGGGTTACACCTCTGTCAGCCTCTATTGAAGTCTTCATTCAGGTATCCACACCTGCTGCCAATATTCACACTGTACTATGCATGTATAAGAGGCTTCAGATGGAGGAAATGTACTTTGTGTTTTTCACTGAGAGATAAGCATGAATATGAAATACCCAAGCTCGTACTTCACTTTGGTGCTGTTTTTAACAGTAGAACCTTGATCAGTTACAAAAATACAACATGCATCACGCTTTATATATTTAGATTCAGTTTTCTGTTACTCTGTAAATTACAGGCAGGAAGTCTGTCCCAAGTTAAAAGCAGAAAATTTACACTGACTTACTACTGACCTTTGTACACCAGGTCACACCTGTTTGAACAGCAGCTTCTCAGCCGACTACAGGGGGGAAAGTTTGATATTTAAAAAGATAGTTTTGGTGGAAGATTCTTTGCTTTAGTTAATTACATTACTTATTACATTTTTGACAGGGTAAGTCATAATCTTTAACATGTTACATTTCATTTTACACCACCCAACACTACACATTATGGTCACACTGAGGGGGCTCCTATTAACTGTCACACCGCTGAACAGCATGCTGGGTACAGCTCACTCTCCATCGCTTGCTTCAGTGCATTCAAGAAGAGATGAAGAAAAAGAGACAGGAGCTGTTACATTGTAGCAAGGTCATTAGAGATGTAACTTTCAGCGAAAACACTTTTTCTCCCAAAAATAGCCTGGTCCCAAATAGCTAGCTGTTAACAAAAGACATGTATACTCTACCATTGCTAGGGCAGTGGTTCCCAACAGGTGGGTTGCGGGTCTGTTCTGAATGGACCGCAAGCGACTCGCAAACGTGTCAGCTTTGTAGAAAACACACTTTATTTTGATGTACAGTGAATTTCTGGCAGTGAATTTCTTAATTTGAAGTGTTGTTTCCTGCTGTGTGAGCACCGAAAGGACAGCTACTTAACAGAGACAGCAAACTAGCCCAACGACATGGCCAGACGCTGAGTATATTAAGCCATGTGGACCTTAAACTAATGACTTAGAAGAAATCTGGTCCCCGAGGCTGGAGCAGTTGGGTGTGCTAGGGGACAGATCTATGTCAAGGCAGGTGTATTTCTCTGGATTAAAGGGAGCACAGTGTTAAATGTGAAGTTGTTTGGATGAGAGGTTATCAAGACAACTGCAAGCAGTAATACCGAAGGCCAAGAAACTGGTTTGTTCCAATAAGGTACGTTTTGCCACTGCGCTAGTATAGAGTAAAAGATAGGGGGACATAAAACTGAATTATTTGGGTCGTAAATGTGGCTAGTTTGGTGGAAATTAATGTGACATTGATTACTTCATTAAAGCAATGTAACTTATTACATGTGATTACATTGTGATGACTTTTCTAACCAGAAGTCTATGCGGATATGGGCTATGCCAAAAGAAGGCATTGCTGCATGGCAAAAAGATGCCAAGCAACAGAATGAATATTATACTGTGCATATAAGCTTTTTACTGGAAAGAAGTATTCAGATTTTACCCCTTTGTAATCGCCAACATTTTAATTAGTAAATTGTAACTGATAACAGCTACATTGATTTAGTAATTTAATTAAATGTAACTAGTCACATGTAACCAGCCACTCCCCAGCACTGATAACACACCACTAATAACTTTGTCCTGTAAATGTCAAGAGCTTGCACTCAAGACTGCACCTCCATGTGTTCTCTACATTACATCTGCCAAGTATAAAGTCGACTGGATGAATGGATTTCGAGAAAATCAAAGAACAGGCAGACAGGCAGACAGACTCCTTTCATTTTTGTTAATTTATCAAATATACCATGTTTGGTTATAATCCAGAAGTCCTGATGTTATGTAGTTTTTAAACATAGAACTTCTGACATCTTTCTACCTCAAACATATTTGTCTGTATCTGTTATTGATTAATTCTTACAGCCTGCAAACATGTAACTGCAGGCTGGTTTTTGATGCTTTTACTGCCAATTGTTGTGGAGTGTTGCCTTCAAAATAACAGTATGAAGCTGAACAATCAGTGTGTTGCTCTCTAAAATGCTAATGGTGCTCAGTGCAGTGGATAACTATAGCAATGCTCAGCCTGTGAGCAAGCGATACACACCACGGGGAATTCTCTGCTTCAGCTTCTATTTTATTTGGCACTAAGTAATCCACTGTCTAAACACTCACATACACACATCACTGCTCCAACACTGCTCACCCCTTTGGGGAAGAGTTCAGCAGTGTATGAAAAAAACACAAACTGCCTTTTCTGGCTTGGGGATATTCAGGTGTAGCGATGTGATCGGGCGCTTTACTCTCGGCCTCTTCATCACAGACAAAAATAGGGAGATTAATCAGGCACAGGTGCTCCTCATTCACCGGCTGAACCATCTTGGCTCTCTTGTGCCTTGCAGCAAACACTCAATCAACGCTCTGTTTGCCATGAATATTCTAGATCTATGCTGTAGGAAGCGAAATTAATTTGCTGTGCATTTAAAGTGTGACATCTTTGACATTTTCATTTTGTGATTGATAATGGATCAACCCAGACCAAGTCCACGCTGCATTTTATGAGATGCTGATTAACAAAGATACCAAATGCAATATTAACATACATGCAGCACATCTAACGCCAAATCAGATCCAACTGAGATAAAGAAAACAGTTCATACAGATACCACTCACTGCTGTCCCTTACCCAATCCCCGCCTTCTCTCCCTCTCTCCTCTTTCTCTCTCTTCCTCTAATTTTTTCTCTTCTCTCTTTTGCTCTCAGGTAGAAGATGTCAATGATAATGCTCCCCTCACCTCGGACCCTATCTACCACCCAGTTGTCATGGAGAACTCTCCAAAGGATGTGTCAGTCATCCGTATCCAGGCACAGGACCCTGACCTCACTGCCACTCCCAGTCGACTTAGTTATCGCATCACTGCTGGCAACCCGCAGAATTTCTTCTCTATCCATCCAAAAACAGGTGAGACTCAGACTCAGACACGGAATTCATAATAATTATAATATCTCTGTGACACAATAGACAGTAAAATGTGGTAGACTGATGGCACAATTAGTAATATGCCCTTATAAACAACAAATAATCACACTAATCTTTTGTGTTTATATGTTTACATGATTCTGAAATTGTCTTTCATCATGCACCTCCTACTCCATGCTCATCCAATAAAAGGCTTTGGTTCCCACACAACAAATTAGAAAGACTTTTGTGCCCACACAGTCAAACATCTAGGACACTGATGAGCCGCCCGCCCAGACAATCTCCACTACACTCTTATTCCTTCCAGTTTTCTTAAGGGGTGAAAGCTCTTCGCAATGTACTTGAGGAAATTAGTGTAGTTAGGTTTTTTATTAAGCCAGTGTGTGGGTGAATATCTTCTAGTGATGAAGGAGTTTACATTAGTCAAAGCAATTTTCTTTCCCACTACTTTTGTTCCCCGAAGTAGGGCCAAATTTCTATGCATTACGTGATATATAGTACCATGAATAAAAACATGCTTTTGTCAGAAAATTATAAAAAGTCTAAAGGGAAACCCGAAGTTGAACTTAGCAAAAGGTTTCAAGAGTATTATCTTGGAATTGGAATTAGGTTTTTTATTCAAAACATACAGCCAACCATATGGTTTCACCATAAGCCCCCTTCCGCGGGATCAAGACAGGGTCTTAGAGAGTGCGAGCTTGTGAAATGATGCTCAGACAGCTTGTGGTTGTCTGTTACCCCTTTTGAGCCTGTGGGAAAATACTGCATGAGAGAAATTAAAGTCTGCGAGTGTGTAAGAAACGTTTCTGCAGAAAGATGAATTTCGCACCCTGTTCCTGTCCTGACAACTTTACGTGGTGAAATATCTGTCTTTTTCTGTCAATGTAGCCTAATTGGGTGCTAAAATCTGCCCTTTGATTCACATTATAGTCAGTAGGTAATTCTGTTTTTGTTAAGTTGGATCAGATTGTAAAGATGGGATCAGAAATTGTGAGTGTGTTTTTGAGTACCTCTATAACATTGTCAGACTCCACATGGAACAGTTGTTGAGTACTCCCAAAACCAGTAGACCAAATCAGTAGATGATGTGCAAAATTGGTGGAGTTACCCTTTAAATTACTTTTGCACAGTTTTCTGCTTTGATCAGTACTTAGATATTCACAAAACTGTTTGTGTAACTCCTGTCTAGATAATTTGTGCACATGTTTTATTTATACATTCCCCGAACGTTTCTAGAACCACAAATCTTTTCTAAACATCTGTGAATTTTATGTGCTTGCAAATTTCTTTTTTTAGACATTCACACACACGAATTGCTCATGCATTTTAAAAGACTCACAAAAAATTATTTACAACTGCAGCCTGCGAACTGAATATCATCCCACAACATGCCAGAACATCATTTTAACACTCAGAATCTATTAGGCCCTGTGTAAAAGACACGAGCCTTGTTAGAGCCTGTATTGATCCAATACTTTTTTTTACTGTCTTTGTGCACTATAAAAAGACTGAAAGATCTTTTGTTTTCCAAGTAATTCCAATTTATTAAAGTGGAAATTATATATATATATATATATATATATATATATATATATATATATATATAGTTCCCCTTGGGTTTACATGTGCAATATGTTCAGTCTGGATCTTTACCTTTCAAGGGCAGTACAGCTGTGCAGTGCTGTGTGATGGGCTGGATACTACAGTACAAACAGGAGGAACGTGCAAACACAATTACAGCCATCAAAAACTTCTGTGTGCAACCTCTTAAAAGGCACATTGTGGTCATACTGTGATGGAAATGAGAAACCAAGTGACTGGTAGATGCAACCACATGGTTTATGTGTTGAATCTGTCGTTTATAGCGAGTTGGAGTGAATGTGCGAAACAAGACTTTGAATCCCATTCCAGGCGCTCAGTGTTGACTAGCACCATATTGCTAGTGGTGTTATAAACCCATGCTGTGACTTTTCCTTTTTGCTTCCAGTAGGGGTGGAAAGCACATTTGCAAGAGTTGTGAAAATCATGAATGGAGCCCTCACTATGTCTCCCTCTTTGTGTGTGTGCGTTTGGTGGGTGGGAGATCTTCAAAGAATGGTGGAATTGTTTCCAGTGAATGTCAAATAGTATTATTGCCTGAAATGTCCATCCCTAGTGGAAATAGATGACATAGGTCTTTTGCTTTAAAGGTCTAGTGTGTAGTGGGGTCGCAGATTGCAACCAGCTGGAACTTCTCCTGAGTGCCAAGCATTTAGGAGAACTACAGTGGCAAATGCAAAAAGATGAAAATGCAAATGGCCCTATGGTTTGGTTTGTCCATTCTGGGTCTGTAGAAACAACATGGCAGACACCATGGAAGATGGTCCGCTCCCTACGTAGATATAAACAGCTCATTTTAATGTAACGAAAACAAATCAGTTCTTAATTTCAGGTGACTATGCACTAATGAAAACATAGTTATGAATATTATATTCAATTTCTGCCAACATGTACCCCAAAACCTACACACTGGACCTTTAACTTTTGGCAATAGAATAATGACACCATCGATGTTCAGATTGGTACCCTATAAGCCTTGCTTTTCCTTTGCAATTCTGTCTGTCAGTGGGTACAATCTCTTGTGAAAATGAGGGCTTGATTTGCAGCACAAAGGAAGTGCATTAGCCTTTGTGCAACCAAAACAGAAAGAGGATGACACGACTGTTTTATCCAGTAGCTATCCGCAGTAGTGGAAATGTTGGACAGTGAAACAACTGAAGTAACTGCGGAAACTCTACCTGGCAAAAGAGACAGAGCCCTGTTGCTAGGCTCTGAACAAAAAAAGGAAAGCGATCTGGTTGTCTCTGCAACAGTGGTGCCGATGATAATACCACTAGAAAACGCTAGGGGGGAAGAGTTGAAAGTTGTCTGTTTCTACTTTCACATCATATCTGTACAGACTACAAATGTTATTAAAGCAGATGAATTCAGACGTGTTTCAGTTTTGTCTGCCAAGTTTGAAGTCTCGGGAGGTCCCCAATGCATTCTCAGTACAGGCTTTGCTTGAAGCTTCCATTAAAGAATTATTGAAGAGGTGAAATGTTTTATTCAGATATTGAGAAAAAAAAACAAAAAAAGTGAAGTCTTTGGTGTCTCTGCCCTAGATTAAGTTATGAGTGTTTCGGTAAACAACAAAAGACAAATTTTAGCTGTTACAGGGAAGTGTATTCTGATACAAAGATATGTCAATGTAATGATCAAGAAACAATGGTGTATATGTAACTTGCAGCATGTCAGTCATCAGACTTATGGTAGAAGGAATTCCCTAATGGTGTGCTGTTGTAGGTTTGCTCTGTTGGTAAATCAAAGTGGGTATTTCCATCTTTCTTCCTCTATTCCTGTATGAATATGCCCTTTTGCATTACAGCATCATGGGTGTATAGTACTGACAGTGTGTAGGGGAGCAGACTGGACTGAAGCAGGGTGAAAAGGCTAATATTGATCCCAAAAGAGACACACTGATCCTCACACACACATCAATATGTAAAGCCAACTCTCAAGAACACTTACTCCTGACCCTTTAGAATCCTTGAGAGTAAAATATGATCCAGGCCGTATATCTCTTAGCTGTGATAATGAGTCCCTGTGCTGATGCATCCATCAGATGTGATTGAGTTGATTTGGTTTTCAGCAGACTTCAAGTACCCTGTTCACACATCCAACTGCTGTGTGTGTGGGTGGGAGCGAGCGAGCGGGAGCGCAAGAGAGTGCGTGTGGCAAATTAATCAATTGATTAATTGGTTACAGCAGTGCGTTCGAGAGGGCAGCTCTGTCGCAATGAGCCGATGAAGATGATACCACCTCTTACAGTATGAAACTCACATAACAGTGTGCATCCACATGTGCCCATGTGTCTGTGTTTACCACAACATGAACCAAGCAGCTGTATAAAGATCATTTGTGTTTATGACAGTGTGTGTGTGTGTCTGTGTTGTGTGTGGGTGTGTGCCACAGGGGAGAGTTTTTGGCCATCTGAGCCCTGCTGTCTGTCGCTGTCAAAGACTCACAGTATTTTGTTATCTGTTACTCATTAATTTCATAGAGGGGAGCTCATATTGATGACTATCTTGTTCACGCTGTGATAAATGAACTTTCGCTGCAATACTGAGCAATTGTTTTTTCATGTTTCATGCAGTCCTTTCTCTCAGAGGCCACACTTCTGGATGGTTTCCACTAGCTTATTGAAGCCCCCCCTTCTCAATACAAAAAATAAATTATGACAATTGTGGGTGGATTTTTTATTCTTTTTTGTGTGTGTGTGGCATTAGTATAGTAAAGTATTCTGCATTTTTAGAGAGGCACAACCATTAATTTGAAAACACAATTACCATAATTTTCACAATAATATGACTGACAGTTTCAGTCTATTAGTTCAGACATGCATGAGTGAGAGCTGCATTCAATATGAATTACTTCTCACTGTTTACCCAGTCAAAAACTTGCCATGTACTGGAGCAATTTCATTGGATAGATGAATAAACAAAACCCCAGCTGACTGATTTGCTTTCATGAAGTGGCTGCCAACCACACTATGACCTGAGCTGCTGCAAAAAAACCCTTCAAGTTTCAAATTGTTTTTCTAAACTAGGTTTGGGGTGGTTCAAAGTAATACATTTTTCAAGTTCACTCTGGAAGTGTCAGTTTGATGGGTTTGAGGTGCTGCAACAATTCCCAAAATGCATTGAAGCCAAACTTTGAATGAGTGCAAAGTGTGTAAATGTGCTGTGACAGCTTCCAGTGCTGTCTGTTTGTCTCTGGTTGTGTGAGTGAAGCCTACCTCCTTTGGGGGGGAAAACAGAACAGATAAGTGTTGACACAGGGTGTTAGAAAGAGTGCTTCTTGGAAAAGCATACATGTTTGCAGAGCGCCGTCATGGAGTCATGGTGGCTGTGTGACCTTTTCTGCAATGCACGTTTGGATTGGTTTTGTTGTACCAAGCTATTAGCCTAATCAATTGTACATGTTTGAGTCAATATTCATGATCAGCTATGAACAGAAGTATGAACTTTGAAATCTCAAGTTTGTATTTTTATTGGTGCTCCAGTTAGAAATCGAATGACAGCTATTCCCCTTGCATGGTTACGAAGTAGGCTGTAAATTGACATAGCTGACAGTATCTTTTTGTGAACAAACTTTTATTCGCTACTGACAGTATTCTATAGGAAAGAGGAGTCTTAGGAGCTGAAACAGGCCACCGGACCATCGCATAAATTTTATGTGTGTGAAAGTGTGGGTGGGTATTTTTAAATTATTTCTCTCACGTCCAATTAAAACTGAGAGTTGTCCAACTGCAGATGTGCTGCGCCCTGTAGATCATTGATTTTTATCAGAGTTGTTACTCGCGCTGTGTTCTGCTGAACAAGCCCCACCTCCCCCCTCCAGTCTCTCTCCTCCAGCTTGTGACCGCTGCTCTAGATTTACTCCTAATTTGCTTAATTGAAGTTAGCCTGCATAGCAAGCTCAAGGTGACACTGTGTGATATGTGCGAGCTCAAGAGTGTGCGCGTGCGAGCGTCCGTGCGCCATGGGTTTAAGTCTATCCATTGACTGCATGGATATTTTTAGCATCCTAAATAATCCTACTTCACTGCGACGCCTCATTACACTGAAACAAACACATTATCGACATTTGAGCACATTCAATGTAATCATTCCACATAAAGATCCTCACAGAAACAATTTCAGAATACAAATGTGTAGTATATATGTAGGTGTGTGTATGGGTGTCTTCATTTAGACATACATAGCTAATCCATGCACATACTGTGAATGAAAATAAGAATGCTGCAGCAGACAGATGTGTTCTCTTTCTATAGCAGATTCAAATAATAGTATTTCAGCTTGTATCAGTTGGTTTTCTTCTGTGCATTTATATTTGTGTGTTGGGATGAAATAGATCCACATTGTGACAAATGTGCCCATTTCACCGTGTTTGGATGCGCTCATGAAATGTTGAATAGTATACAAGAGCTGTGATCAACAACATTCATTTATTCTGGAAAACAAAAGTCAGCTCACAATATTGTAAAGCTGTCATATAATGGGGCTGAATCTGCTTATGGATTAATGCCTGCATTTTTAATCCTTGTTTCTCTGTTTGCCAGAAAAGATGTCTGGGGAGCTTTTGATTTGTTTAGCTCCCAAAGTTTATGCTGTCTGAACCTAGCAATTATTGATTAACACAAACTCTGTGTCTGCGTTTGTTTGTTTGTGTGTGTGTATGGGGGCTGTCTGTGTGATTGTACAATGACAGTGAGCTGGAAAATAAATGACAAAATAAGAAAGCCCTGAAGTAAAAAAAGAGAACAAAAGCATCAGGGGAAAAATGGAGTTGTCATCATCTGTGATCTGCAATGCAGCCTGCTAGCGTTTGTCAAACCACCTAACCATCATCGGAATAATCTGGTTCGATCAAAGCTATTATCAATAGCCTCGCTCCTTTCTCTCTGTCCTGGTGGCACGCTGGCCAACTGAATGACCCTCAGCTATACAGTGCCATATGAACATGTGCCAAATGCTTTTGTCTCTGCCAGAGCTGCAGGCTACAGTTACTGTGTGTGTGTGTGTGTGTGTGTGTGTGTGTGTGTGTGTGTGTGTGTGTGTGTGTACACATGCACGCACACGCTCATTTTTAAGTGGAAGACTTTGTAATTGGAAATTATTTTGGCTTTAAAAATCTTATAGTGTTTGGAAACTTGTTAGGAGACACCGACTGTAACCCCATGTGTTTATCCACCATTAGCATGTCTGTGTCTGAGTAATCTGAAGTTGCTCTTTTTCCATTTTTTTTTTAGGGCTGATCACGACAACCGCGAGGAAGCTGGACAGAGAACAACAGGCAGAGCACTTCTTAGAGGTACAGAATAACCTGAGCAGTGTTCATTGGTTTATAGTATTATTATTTATCTGGCCCTGCCACCTGCCACAGCCCACTATTAACAGAGACTGGGTGGAGGACAACCCTGGCAGGCCCTCAAGGCTCCATAAACTGTGATGAATGGCTGTAGTTTTGGGCCCCAGGTTTAGGAATTTCTAAATGTAATCATTCATCATTGGTTATCTTCTCTACTCAGGACGGGAAGAGGGAGGAGAGGAGTTGGTCTGCCCAGCATTTGATAAGCACCGACACTGGGCATACAGATAGCTCCGTGATTACCATTTCACGCTGCTCTGCATGCAGATGAACCCGATAATCAGAGATTCTCGACTTCAGAGACATGAGCAAACTTCTACTTCCCCAGACTTCTCTTACAACTTATTAAATGCTGTTGAATCTACAAGCACTTTGCCCTTCTGCAAAATGGAATGAAATAACCCTCAGTTGACCCACAGAATTGCAGCTTGGTGTTTTGTTTCTATTGCCAATTGACTTGTCTAGACTCAATAACTCTGTGTGCGGCTTTGTTCAGCTCCAGTACGTAATAAGAGCCCAGCGTATGACAACACACTCTAAAATGAAAACAGCACAAGTTGTAGAGGGACGCTCGCATCTGGCAACATAACATACTTGAACACTGACACCTAAAAGGAGTTTAAAATGGGGGGCAGAGAAGTCTTTGTTGTTACATTGTCCTGTCCTGAGGTTTCAATAGGAATGCCAGTCCATGCGTGCCACCCACTGCTCCGCCTGCCAGTCTGTGCTGCCTGTTTGTAATTAATAGTCTAGTGAGCAGTAAGGCTGGCAGCAGTGGTGTTCGCCCTGATCTGATCCAATTGATCAGTGATCAGACCTCTGCCTCTGCCTCCAGGGGATCAATAATACAAAGAGATTTCCCATGAGTTCAGCCCCACATGGTTCTGCACAGCCACACAGATTTAAGATATTAATAAATGCATGCCAATCCCACACATACATGACAGAATATCTCCATGACTACCTGTTTTTTTTTGGGATGTGTGCCCGTACATTTCCTCAGGTGACAGTTATAGACGGCCCAGTGACAACCCGCCAGTCCACTGTGTGGGTCATGGTTCACATTGAAGACGAGAACGACAACCCGCCCACCTTCCCGGAGGTCACCTACCGCATCAGCTTGACTGAACGAGACCGCAACAAACGTGGGGAGCAGGTGTACCGTGTCTTTGCTTATGACCGTGACCTTGGAGCCAACGGCAACATCACCTACAGCATTATTGATGGTAATGAGGACGAAAAGTTCACTATCGACCCCAGGACTGCCATGGTGTCATCAAAGAAGATGGTGACAGCGGGAAGCTATGATATCCTCACTGTGAGTTTGAAATACCAGGTTTTGTTTTTCTAAAGTGTCCTGATTTTTATGTGAATAGACGTCTCTGGAGCCAGTGTTTAATTTGTCCAATCTGGGCTACTGTAGAAACAATATGGTGGACTCTATAGGAGAAGACCAGCTCTGTACGTAGATATAAACGGCTCATTCTAAGGTAGCAAAAACACAATGATTCTTATTTTCAGGTGATTATGCACTAATGGAAACACAGTTATAAATATAATGTGCCATTTCTGCCACACACTGGGCCTTTAAATGTGATCTAAGCGAGGCTGGTGGAAGATGTCAGCTAAGAAACAGCACTCATTAGCAACGTGGCAGACCATAATCTATAGTTTGAATTACAGACTGCAGATTTTCTTATTAGGGATAAAACTGTGACCTCTTTCAGGGTTCAGTGCTCCACGCTTTCCACTTCCCAAGTGCTGCTTTTCCAATCCCTGTTTCCTGTCTTGCTCGGACTAAATTCATAGCCACCTGGGGTTTCATTAGTTTAAAGGGCTCTGCTTTCATGCAGTTGCAAAGTTGGCAGAAGCAACTGCAGTCACATTGTTCATTTTTCATCGGGCACAAGCCCAGGTATTTGTGCTTGTTAGTTTTTGGATTTTCCATTGACAGTGAATGCAAAAGTGCCAAGGTGGGTGGAGTGGCACAGCTGAAGTTGTGTTTATGCACATCAGGTGGCGCGGAGCATTTATGATACTCTGGCATGAAATGAAATCCCCTCAGACTTTGTATTATCCTCAAACACAAGCACAAATTGCAATTTTGTGGCTTTATTTGTGTACCAAATTATTCATACTAACAATATATTCCTCCTGCACCAGCCCCTTTTACATATACGCTGCAGACACAGATTTTTCTCATGCGTCTGGTTCACTGATTAGTTGGTCACGCCCACGTGCCCTTTGAGCTTATGCTCAGTTTCAGTGGAAAAGAGCTCATGCGTGATATGAGGATGACATGGACAGCACCACACACAGCATTCTTCCCTCTTTCAACTGTGTTTCTTTATTTTCGGGGTAACACCGCTCTCTGAGCAAATAATGGATCAAATAATGCATTTGGCTCACAGGTTCTGCTCTTAAATGAGCACCACTTATAGCGCCATATTTTACAATTACCTCTCATATAAGTTCCTCCAAAGAGTTAGTTGATTTATTGTGGTTGATGCTTTTCCTATTTAATGTGTGAAAAGCAGAGCAAGCTATTTGAAGCCAGGCAGGGACAGCCATCCCATTAAAGTGTAATTGCTGGAATCAATTTTGAGGTTAGCAAAAATATTATTTATAGATGGGAGTTTGTCGCTGAGGTGTGGGTGTGAGTGCATGTAGGTAGCGTGTCAGAAGATCAGCATAGAGCACATCTGTTCTCAATGTTTGCTTGCCCTAAATACATATTAACATTATACCAGATCCAGTGTGGAGGCAAATAAAACTTAGAGTTAATCTACAATTTAACAGGTTAAACCATCTTTTTTCCAGTCTGGTTTATCGGTGCTTCAGGATTTTGCTTAAATGTTTTGAAAATGCATGATTCATTGGATCCTGCATGCATCAGCTGAATGTCTGGTTTCTCAGTATTGTTCCTTCTCTTAGATAAAAGCAGAGGACAGCGGTGATCCTCCATTATGGTCTACTGTCAAACTCCATGTAGAGTGGATTCGCAAACCTGTCCCATCGCCTGTACCCCTACTATTCACCCAGAGGTACTACAATTTCTCCATTTCGGAGACAGCTGCTGTAGCTCAGCCGGTGGGAGTAGTTGCTGTCAGCCAGTCGAGCACACCTGTCTGGTTTAATATCATCGGTAAGAAAATTAATGTGTGATGCTAAACTAACAGACCAGAGAATAATTCATATTCAGAATTTCCTTGTGCCGTCAAGTTCATTCTAATGCATTTATTCAGGATTTATAGCCAGGCAACACGATCAAAAATTAACTAAATGATTCTTGTCATTTGTCATATTCAAATTGTACTCCAGGAGCCATCAGATTTGTGAATGCGTGTGAGTACAACAGTTGGTCAGTTTACCTTGAATTACCCCTGGAGGGATAAAAAAGTGTTTGGAAATGAATTGAACTTGTATATCCATCTGCTTGGTGGAGTATCATGATGATACTTTTTAGAGTTATTTGGCTTTTTGGCTCAGACTTGTCCCAGATGGGCCGGAACCATTACACTGGAGGCGATGAATTTTACACCATGCAATGTAACATATGTTACATTTCTTGATTCAAGCCACAGGCTTCCTCACAGACCTCCACAACAGCTTTGCTGTAACTTGGATATATTTCAGTTGATGTCTGTAACCTCTCGCTGCTGGACAGTTTTCTGAAAGTTGGTGGATACTTCTCACGATTGAAACTAGCTTGTTAAACTCAAAAGTCCACTAACACGTTATGTAGTTGAGATTAGTAGTACACAAGCACAAGGGAATTGTCTCTATAAAACTTTTCTTTATAGTATATTTTGCCAAAAGCACACTGGCAAACAAAGGGCAGTAAATGAATGGCTTCTGCTGCTGCTCTGGCTCGGATGGTAACAATGAATCTCCTCAGGAGCGCGCTGCTTCTATACCTGTCTGCCTGTTTAAAACTGGGGCTCTGTCTTGCCCTCAGATTCAAATCTGTGAAAGGATAATCAGCGAATAGCTCCTCATTGATTGCTACTCAGCAGTTCTGATTAAAAAATCTTTGTAGAGACCCAGCTCCCTTACTTGGATGTTAATATGAAAATGACTTGATAATTAGTTGATTAGTTGATTTTTCTTTTTCAGTCACACACATCAAAGATGCAGAAAATGAGATGAAAATCTGGTGTTTTTTTTCCCTCTTCCACTCTTACTCATACTGCAGAAAAAGCTCATTAATATTTCACATATTTTACAAAAAGTGAAAGCATGGTGATTATCTTTTCTCTCAGACTTCAAGAACTGGACTTGAATATCATCCCTGAATGAATCACATTTCCCATACTGTTCTGAAGAACTCAGATGGAAAGTCCACTCACATTACTCAATAACTCACATAAATGTGCAAAGACGTCAAGAGGTCGACTTTGTAGAGAGCTGTATATAGTGTAGATGATGCAGACCTTTGATCACAAGAATATCCTTGACTCCCTAAATATTCATAATCTCTTTTTTCTTTCTTTCTCTCTCTCTCCCTGTTCAGGCGGGCGGCTTGCCAGAGAAACGTTCTACATTCCTCAGAATGCATGTGGACGAAACTGCTCACTCGACACAGGTTTGGTTAAAACTAATTTTTTCCTACGACTTCCTTAAATGACCCTGGTCTGGAGAAATTCAGAAAATCCAGGAAATGCAGCAAACAGCGCCAGGACCTTGTTTAATCAAAGATGGTATTGATTGATCTGAGTTTGAAAAACACTCCACACAACCAGGTTCATATATTACTTCAGCCACTATGCAGCTACTTTGGAAGTAAAGGGGGAGTGGGTGTGACACAGTCTGCCACTAACAGTGCTGTTCCAACCTCAGAGAGACTTCTCCAAATGGAAATCGAAGTCTCTAAGGCAGTCAAAAAGCTCCTCAGTGGCAAGGCGCCAGGTGTGAATGAGATCTGTCCTGAGATGCTGAAGGTGCTGGACATTGTTGGGCTGTCTTGGCTGACACGTCTCTTCAGTGTTGCGTTGAAGTTGGGGATGGAGCCTATGGAGTGGCAGACTGGGGTGGTGGATTGGAGGGTGTGCTCCAGTTACTGGGGAATCACACTGCTCAGCATCCCTGGGAAAGTTTACTCCAAGGTACAGGAAAAGAGGCTCAGATTGATTTTCAAACCTCTGATTCCATCTTGGACATAGAATAGTGGACCAGCTCTTTATCCTCGCGGGACTGCTGGAGGGATCATGGAAGTTTGCTCATCCAGTCCACATGTGCTTGACTTGGAGAGGGCTTATGACTGTAAGTGTGCTGTGGAGGGTACTGCAGGAGTTTGGGGTATCAGGCTGTTGCTACAAGCCTTCTGGTCCTTGTATAACTAAAATGAGAGGCCAAGTCCGTTGACTTAAAACAAAATTCTTGATTCCGTTTTGATATTCATGGATCTCAAGGCTCAGCGGGGGGGTGGAGAGTGTCCGGTTTGAGGACCTCAGAATTGTGTCGTTGGTTTTGATAGCATTCTCAGATCATGACCTTTAGCATGAACTGGGGTGGCTTGCAGCCGGTTGTGGAGGAACGACAGTCAGCAACTCTGAGTCTGAGGTCGTGGTTCTCTGCTGGAAAATGGTGGAGTGCCCCCTAAGGGGTGGGGGAGAGTGACTGCCCTCAGAAAAGGAGTTTAAATATCTTTGGGTCTTGTTCATAAGTGAGGCTAAAAATGAGCACAAGATGGATGGATGGATGGATGGATGGATCGATCAATGGATCGATGGATGGATGGACCTGAGTATGTTGTGATGTGAAGACCCTTAACCACTTAAGTTTTAATATGAGTCTGCCTGACAATCTTTCTGCAGTTACAAAAAATATGGTCCTCTGTGTCACCAATGTTATTGCAATAGTTGACATTCTCTCGCTTTTCTCAGAGATCAATTTTTGTATGTCTGTATTTTGCAAGGTTACATGGGCTCTTGTGCTGGTAGAATATGTGATACAAACAATTTAAAGACCCATTAAAAATTGCTTGCTTATCTACTGACAGCAATTATGGCTGTGAGTAATTAAAGTAATGTGTCAAAATGAAAACATTTATGTCCATACATGTTTCAAAATTAAGTCATAAGTTATTGACTACTGCAACAGATTTTTCCTGCAGACATATACTGTACTTACAAGTACATGTTCTGATTTTGTTTTGCTGTCTGTTTGGAAAAGATACTACCAAAAATACTAAAGCTAGGTCTGAAGGCCCCCCTTGAGGCACCTCAGGAAGTCAACAGGATACATTTTTTTTTATTTAGAGACTACAGACTGTGATTTCTGTTTTTCTTAATGCTGTGAGATCGTAGTATAATATTGACCAACCTCTCAAACTGAAAAAAACGCGAGTCCCTGTGGTTTGCTACGACTCAACACGCATCGGTGCTCCTGTGAAAAATGCCCAATCAGTATTCATATGCTGAGGAGAGCTCAAGCTCCCAGATATCTCTGGAGAGAAGCTGGAATGAGACGAAGGATGGTACTGAATACCTAACACGTATCAATCCTCTCCCTCACTCTAATCAAACATTAAGCCTCTAAACTGTACACTCACCGCCCGTGGAAAAGACCCGGCTGCAGGTTTTTGATCCCTGAGATGGGTTGTGTTTTGGAGTGATAAGACAGATGTTTGTGTGGCTGTTAACAGCTCTCTGGCTGCCAAGTGGGTTCGGCGCTACATTGCATTGCATTTCAGTTCATTTTATTTCACAGACCTTCCAGCTCCAGACGCAGGCACCTGGCCAAAACAATTACACAGTAATAACTTAGAGCACCTGAGTTTAGAGCGCAACGTGAATACTAAATGACTGAAACTCTGTGTGAACTGTGTGTGTGTCTCTGTTTGTGTGTATGATTCCAGGGAGCTTTGACATGCAGTTTGACCTTCAAGTGGGGGTGGGAACTCTGGTTGTGGCCAAGCCTCTGGATGCGGAGGT
The DNA here is from genome assembly GCF_011397635.1 of Epinephelus fuscoguttatus. Lineage (NCBI taxonomy): Eukaryota > Metazoa > Chordata > Actinopteri > Perciformes > Serranidae > Epinephelus > Epinephelus fuscoguttatus. Next base: position 28,258,794 of record NC_064763.1, on the reverse strand, counting down.
GCAATCTGTGTACAATATGACTATACAGGTGACAGATGGGACCAACTTTGCCACAGCACAGGTACGCACACTTGTGATTTGTTATGCACTGGCACTGCCTCTTACACACTCCAGACCCACATCAAATTAAATTATTGTTACCTCTTCCTGGGGGAGCTGTTTACTCTCAGCTTTCCTCCCTCCTATGCTCGCACTCCCTTTTCCCGAAATTATCTCTCACTGACTATGAAATGTGCTTTTTGTTGCTCTCTCTTTGACATTTCCTGTGCTCCTGCTGTCTTGGCTGGCCTACTAGGTCTGCCTTGTAAGGGAAATCCTTGATATCAGTGGATTAATGGGATTAGCCTGTGCAAATAAAGGTCAAGTGTTTGCATACATACAAAAATTGCAGCACAATTACATCCCTCTTAGAAAACACCCTGTCCTGCTTGAAAACAACACGACTATTGCTTTGACTATAAAGATTTAGTATAAATACTGCTGGTATCTCCACCTTGCAAATGAAAAATTCAAGTGCGAACGCTACGCTATGACTGTATCAAATGTTATCAATCACAAATGCTGACTCTACACCAAGGCTCTTATCTTTAAGGGGAACCTATTATGCTTTTCCTTGTTTTCTGTCTTATACATAATATTATAGTGTAGAATATTTATATTAAATGTGGCCAAAGTTTCAGATAATAAGGAAAACATTTGTAAAAGTAATCCCTGTGAGTAAAAACCAAGCTGGTGTTAGCTTGTTATGGACTTCTTTATATGGTCGTCTGCCCTAGGCACATTACTGCAAGGGAACAATACATACACTGCTACATGTAGCTACATGCTATTGTCAGAGAAACATGTAATCCTGGTTTCTGATAGTGTTCATTTCTCCCTGGTTTCAGATCATTATCCTGCTGGAACATGTCCTGTTGTGTTTTGAAGCTTTTATTTGTGATTCTCACTGTAGAAAGTGCTGCTATAGTCTATTACAATCATGACTTGGTGGCAAGTACACTGCTACATGTAGCTACATGCTAACATCAGAGAAACATGTAATCTTGCTTGCCGATGTTGTTAGTTTCTCCAACATTTCAGATCATAGCCCTACTAGGACATGTCTTGGTTGAGGAGTTTTTGATTTAGAAGCTTTTATTGATTTTTGTACGGTAGAAAGTGCCACTATACTCCGTTACAGTCATTCCCCCAGCTGCAATGATGGTGCAGACACACTGAGAACACAGATACAGAAAACCGGAAAATGCTGACCAATCAGAGCAGGCTGGGCTTTTTCGGGATGGGGGACTTAATGGCGCTAAAGTGGTGTGTTGAAGATAGAGGGTGAATACAGGTGTTCCAGCACTGACAGTATGAGGAAAAACACACAAAAGCATGTTAACTTGTTCTAGAAGAAACCCAAAATACAAGTATGAACCTGAACATTAGCATCAAAGCTCCGTTTTGAAGATAACATACTGAGTGTACTTCAACTCTTCTCTTTGTCACTCAGGTGTTCATCCGAATACAAGACAGCAACGACAACCCTCCGGTCTTCTCACAGCCAGCCTATGATGTCAGCGTCTCAGAGGACGTACCTGTTGACATGGAGCTACTGCGCGTTAGAGCAACGGACATGGACGAGCGTGCCCGTTTGAGCTTCTCCATCTATGGCAGTGTAGATCCAGTCAGCATGAGACTGTTCAGGGTCAATCCTGGTACTGGGGTTGTCTACACTGCAGACAGGTTGGACTATGAGGCCAGAACACAGCACATCCTCACAATTATGGTGAGAAAGGAGACATGGAGGAATGTGCTTATGCGTGCGCTTGGTCAGCTGTTGCCATGAGTCTATGTGTGTGCGTTTAATTACTGTATGTGTGTCTGTGCCCTCTTCCAAATGAAGCTCCTCTTGGCAACTGTACCCACTTGATTTTAGCTGATTTCTTTCATTCATAGCCTCCTACAACTCAATCCATATTCATCTCTCCTTTCACTCCAGGTCAAGGATCAGGAGTTTCCATTTAACCGTGACCTGGCTCGTATCCTGGTGGCGGTGGAGGACTCCAATGATAACATCCCCTACTTCACCAGCACCGTATATGATGCTGTGGCCTATGAGTCATCTCCCGTAGGCACTTCTGTATTACAAGTCACAGCTTTGGACAAAGACAATGGGATTAACGGGCAACTCACTTATACTCTGGAAGCAGGTGTGATGCTATCTAATTTTTATGTTTGTCTTTTTCTTTTACTTTGGATAGTGGCATGAACTGTGACTGGCTTTTTAATGCTTTGTCAGAGAACAAGTTGGGATTAAAATTCAGTTTTTTGTATTTACCCGTTGGGACCTTTCTGTTACTTTCAGGGAACACCGGTGGTGTGTTTGGCATTGATAATGCCACAGGCCTTATCTTCATTGCTAGGGACCTGGACCTCACCTCTGTGGGCTTTTACACCCTCACTGTCCGTGTCACAGACAGTGGATTTCCTCCATTAATGGCCACAGCAACAGCTCGCATCTCATTGATACTCTCTGACTTCTCCCAACCCAAATTCACCCAGAATGAGTATCAAGCTGAGGTAAAAGAGAGTGATGGCTGACTGAATGGATGGCTGCATGGGGGGCAAGGTGTTGGAAGAGAGAGATAGATGGAGTAAAGAAAGTCTGGAAGATAGTAGGAAGGGATGGATAGTAAATTTATATACAGATATATGGTAGGTAAATGTCAAGTTGCAACATAACTCACCAAAGCGCCTACAATGTTATCACTGATGTCTTTGTATTCACAGATTTTTGAGAACAGCACTATTGGAACACATGTGACCACCGTTAGTGCACTCAGCCGCTCTACACTCATTTATGATATCACCAGGGGCAACGAGGAGCGCTGCTTCTTCATCAACCATCACACTGGTGTAATCAGCACACGCAGACTACTTGACTTTGAGGTTTGTTGATGCCCTTGTTTCACTAGACATATTTTAAATTTATACTATCTGCCAAAGCTCAGTATTAACATGATTGTTTTACAGCACATGGAATTTTATGTTAACACTTTTACTCATTGCATGTCTCTTGTTTTGCAGCAAACAACATCCTACTTTCTGGTGGTGCATGCCCTGAGCATGGCTGGAGTGGAGGCCAGCACCACTGTCATTGTCCAGGTGGGGGATGTCAATGATAGCCCACCAGTCTTCCAACAAATCAGGTATCAGTGGGGTCAGAAGAGAAGAGGTTTAGCGGTGACATGCTCCTCTGCTGTTTGCTGAGCTGTGTTGAGTCCTGACAACATATCATTTTCTGGAGTGATTTAAGTGTAGCTCCTCTTTTTACCTTAACAGGTATGTGGGCGCAATCAGTGAGGCTGCTCCAGTCAACAGTGTGGTCCTGGGGGAGGATGGTAACCCTCTGGTCATCCAGGCGACTGATAGGGACCGCAATCACAACGCCCTGTTGGTGTTCCAGATTGTAGACGAGACAGCGCGTATGTTTTTCAGCGTGGACTCTGGGACTGGATCGATTCGGTGGGTGACATGTAGAAACCAGACTAGGTCCATCAATACTAAGGATGTGATTTACCTGCTTATGAACTGATCTCATAATTTCTGATTATGTGAATGGCTCTGAAATTTCAGAACGATTGCCAGTCTGGATTATGAGACCTTCTCTGAGTTCCTCTTCCGGGTTCATGTTAGAGACAGTGGTCAACCTCCTCGGAGTGCTGACAGCCCAGCAGAGGTGATTATAAAGGTAAGTAAATGACATATGAATCATCTCTCACTGCCTCATACACCAGTCATGACTCACTTTAATTCTTTTATTTCATTTGTAGACATTATTTTCACTCTGTGTACACCCTGTCTTAGGTAATCAACATCAATGACTCACCTCCAAAGTTGTCACAGGACACTTACGAGGCAGTGCTCCTGCTGCCAACTTACGTGGGAGTTGAAGTCCTCAGGGTTGAAGCTTTTGACCCCGATATCACCTCTGACCCCACCGTGAACCCTGACAAGTCCATCACCCCTCAGCTAGTTTACTCTCTGGTGGACAGCAATGTGGAGTACTTCTCTGTGGAGCGCTACACTGGAGTCGTGACTGTCATTAATCAGAACCTCAGTAAAGACCGTTATCGCTTTAATGTGAAGGTAAGTGATTGCCCACACGTGTTCAGTGGACATGACACATGCATAGAATTTTTATGTATCCTGTCACAGGCCTAGATAAACAGCATGCAGTTGGCTTCGACTGGCTTACATAATGATTTCCACAGGGAGGTCAGAGCACAGGGTCAGCTGCAGAGTTATGCACACAGAGCCCATCATTATTATTCAGTGTCTTGATGTAGAATACTTCAGTTAGTTGATGCAGGGTTTTCTGCTCAGGTAGATGGGTGGTCTCCATGTCCCGCGGTTGTTTTATTATTTTTGCTGAGAGAGAAAAGGGCAATGCATGCAAAGTCTTATTGAAATCACATTAACGCCGCAGCTTTACATCGTCTGCATTAGCCTACTGTGAGTCAGCTGTCAAATAAATGCAAAGAATGTTTTCCCACTCAGCTTTGAGGGCACAACAAGGCTCTCTTACCCTTTTATTTTTGTTTGTTTAAAGGTATGGGATGGACGTTTCTCCAGCATGGCGTTGGTCACAGTGCTTGTGCGAGAGGCTATAGAGAGCGGCCTCCTCTTTACCTTCCCATTCTACTCCGCCTCTATCCCAGAGAACATACCCAATGTCACTTTGGTGACTGTTGTCAGCACAGTCGGCCACCGCCTCAATGAACCGCTGAAGTACACACTGCTGAACCCCGGTGGACGCTTCACAATCCGGCCAACCTGTGGGGTGGTGCTCACCACTGGTGTGCCTTTTGATCGAGAGGAGAAGGAGAGTTACGAGCTGGTGGTGGAGGTTAGCAGAGAAGATGAGATACTGAGGGTGGCAAGGGTGACTGTACAAGTTCAGGTGGGTGTGTCGACGACACCATTGGAATTTTCTTGGAGGGGATCTCTTATGCTTTTCCCTTTTTTCTGTCATATATTACAATGTCAGATGCTCATATTAGACATGGCCAAAGTTTCAGATAATGAGATAAAGATATGTAGAAGTATCCTGTGTGAGCAAAAACCTCAGGCCTCAGACCATTCTGAACACTCTGGTGTCAACATTTTATTTGTTTTGCTGTCGAGACAGGCTGACATTAGCTTGTGACAGATTTATTCATATGGTCATCTGTTCCAGGCACACTACTGCAAGTGTGTAGATTTCAAGCTGATGTTTCTTTAAAAAAAGAATTGAACAGTAGAAAAAGCTGCTACACAAGGTTAGTCTTTCCCCCAGCCGCAATGATGGTGCAGAGATACCTAGGGTGCAGATACAGAAGACCTGGAGACACTGACCAATCAGAGCTGACTGGGTTTTTCTTGGAAGGAGGGCTTAAAGATACATGTGTTAAAACAGTGTTTAAGATAGAGGGTGAATTTAGGTGCTCCAGCCCAGGCAGTAGTAGGGAAAATTTGCTTTTTTAACATTAAAACATGTTCTTGTAGAAACCAAACTACAAGTATGGACCTGAAAATGACCATGATATGTCGGTTGTTTCTCTAGGTGGAGGATGTGAACGACAATGCTCCGGAGTTTGTGAACCTTCCCTACTACGCTGCAGTGCAGGTGGAAGCAGAGCCAGGATCAGCTATTTTCAAGGTCTCAGCCATCGATCAGGACAATGGTCTGAATGGAGAAGTGACTTACAGCCTTCGGGAGCAGCACAGGAACTTTCAGGTGACTTGACAATTCTTTGTTTTAAATCTTAAATATTTTTCACTTTAATTCATGGGCATGTTTGTACATTCTTATTCTCCTTGTGTTACAAACAATTATTTATATAATCTATGCAGGTGAACCCTGTGACAGGAGAGCTGACCTTAAAGAGGGCCTTTGAGGCAGACTTATCCAACGCAGAGTACAAGGTGGTCCTTGTGGCCACTGACGGAGGCTTCCTCCCTTTGTCCAGTGAGGTGGAGCTGCCTATTACTGTAGTAAATAAAGCCATGCCGGTGTTTGACAAACCCTTCTATGGTGTCACCATCAGAGAGGATGTGGCCGTCACCACCTCTGTCTTGTGTATCAATGCCACGAGTCCCGAAGGCCAGAGCGTCATCTTCACCATCACGGATGGAGACCCTTCCCTCCAGTTCGACATTGGCTTTGACACAGGAATCATCAGCGTGATTTACCCGTTAGACTACGAGACCACGCAGTACTACCGGTTAACGGTGAAGGCTACAGATACACTGACTGGGGCAAAGTCTGAGGTCGATGTAGATATTGTTGTGCTGGATGTGAATGATAACCCGCCGCTGTTTCAGAACACCTCATACTCCTCTGTGCTGGCTGAGAACTCCATGATCGGAATGACCGTGTTACAGGTGTGTGTCTTTGTTTGTTTTGTCAGTGCAGTGTGTACTTTTACTGAATATTTGTTCACACTTAAGACTCACTTCAGCTGTATTGTGGATGAATATTAGATGCCAAATCATTTATTTATGAGAGGATAGTCTCATATTTCCCCAGAAATTTCCCAGTGGAAACTCTTGACCTTTAGTGAATAATAGACCAGTGCTGTTGTTGCACCGAGGATCATGTTTGCTCAAGACGATTATAAGACACCAAATTATTGAATTCATTGGTTTCTGTAACAATTTCATTGAGGTTTTGAGTCATCAAAATAGGTTAATGGCCTTATTTGACTATATTATTAAATTTATCAAGAATCAGGGGGGCAATCTTCGAATATTGTGTCACATGAATGTTGATCATGCCTCGAAATACACTTGGGCTTGCTCAGTGATTTTGCAATATTCTTCACTGCGTAGGTCATACATTGCAAATGCATGTTGTTGACTTCTGGTTTATTATCATACACTAGCGCTCATTATTTCCATTTCTATAAACTCACTCAGAATGTAAAGTTTTTCCTTCATTTTTTATTTATTCATGTGACTCAAAACCACAAACAATTGGCATGGAGCACAAACATAACATACAATGATAATACAATGATGGCACACATGGCAAAAATACGGCAAATGTTACATTAACAAAGGAAGGACATTCTTAAAAAATGCATCTAGTTTACAGATAACCTTTGGCATACCTGATTGTAATTAATTACAATCATAAATAAATTACACATAGCCTGCCTGTACTTTTGGTTTTCATGCAACAGATTCTTAAATTCAACATAAATATCACATGATGTCAAGCCTCTGGGCTCACTTTGCCACTTTTGCTCTTCCTCTTCCTCGTCCTCTTGTCACTCACATGACCTTTTTGTCTGTGTTAAAATGAAGAAAACGTATTTCCCAAAAACACATTTATTTTGCTTCTGCAATATAAAACAGTTGATTAAACCAAAACTAAAAGAGTTTTTTTATCCTCTACCTCAACATGAATATCTCACTATTGAATTTCATTTCACTCAATCATGTTGTTTGTCATAACTCTTTGCTTTTGTTATTAAGTATTGTGCTTCAACAGAACGGTCGTGCCGGCTGCTCGGCAGTGATGTGGTTTTAGACGCAGTATCTCAGTGAAACACAGAATTTTATATCCGTTTTTACATTTGGACTCGGTGTGTACTGTAGCAATAGAGTATGTCAGGGTAAACAAATCAGGCCATATTTTGAATAATGCATGAGGCAGTGCAAAGTTTAATTTTACTCTCCCTGTAGGTGTTTGCCCAGGACCAAGACTCGGAGAAGAACGCCATGGTGAGTTACCAGATCCTATCTGACATCTACAACAGCACCGACTACTTCCACATTGACAGTAACAGCGGATTGATATTCACGGCACGCCTGCTTGACTACGAGCTCATCCAACGCCACAACTTCATTGTCAGAGCGACCGACAGTGGGGACCCTGCCCTCAGCAGTGATGTTAGTGTCACTGTGACTGTTACTGACACAAACGACAACCCACCTAATTTCAGCCAAGCGCTGTACGAGGCCTTTGTCAGCGAGCTCGCTCCCAGAGGGCACTTTGTGACTTGTGTTCAAGCGTCGGATGCTGACATCTGTGATGCACATAGGCTGAGGTAAGAGATGTTTTTCCGAAGTTGTGGTTTTGGTGTTTTCTCTGTAATGTTTTGTACCAGTGATGATTAGAATTTTTTGTACGTGGCTCCCTATTGAACTCAGTTGAATATTTGTCTGAACTTTTCAGTTTGTTATGTTTACAAAAGCACATTTCTTACTAGGCAATCTTGTTTTTGTGTTTCGGTTGTAACAATTGAAGCGATTTTCACTCTACCTTTAATTTCTTTTTCTCAAGAGCAAGCAACAAAAGTAGATACTTTGTGTTTCCAGCAGCGTCTGAACAAAATAACATTGTACAACATAAACACCACTGTACTCTTCTTTCTTTTGATTTGCCTTCAGATACAGTATTCTCTCTGGGAATGAGAAAATGACTTTTATGATGGAGCCAGATACAGGGGTGCTCAGTCTGTCTAACAAGAGGAGACAAGGCATGAAACTCTCGTATCAGCTCAATGTGTCTGTGTCAGATGGAGTCTTCACCAACACTGCTCAGGTGAGACAACTCACAATTTATTTCTGTCAACTCATTTGCTCTTTTTTAACCTTTGCAGTGTTTATACTCAGGAAGCTGAGTGACCTTTTTTAGCAACCCCTCGCTTCAAATTTATCACAAACATTTGCAGCTGTCCAGCAGGACTGCGGTTTTTCTACCACCGGCTGCTCAGCAGCTCTGCAGTTGGAGGTTAATGTGTGTTCGTGCCATATCAGATTTACCGTGAGGATGAGCTGCCAACTGGAAAAAAAATGTTCACATCTGTCTCATAGTGGTAATTACAAGTGGGCTCTGATAGCCCATATCTCTGATAGTCTATATGTTGTTGCAATAACATGTCACCCCGTTCTTTGCTCCCTCTTCTTCTTCTCCTGACACGACGTGAACACACTGAACCTTCTCAGCCTTTTTTTTCCACAAGTGTTTGCAGCCTCGTCAATCACTGTTTGATCATAAACCTGATGCTCTTACTGCTGGTGTGCATGTCGTGTTGATGTAATCATTTTTGACACATCAGCCAATGATGATTATTGCAACGGCATCAACAAAATGCCAGCAGACATGAGGATGATCATAATGGGATGATGATTATAATATAACGATGATCTCCAGGTGATTGTCCGTGTCCTGGGAGCCAACCTGTACAGTCCAGTGTTCAGCCAGAGGTTCTACCTGGCTGAAGTCCAAGAAAATGCACCTCCAGGGTCAAAGGTCATTCAAGTAAGTTTGCCTCCTCACTATTTACTCAGTAATGTGTCCATCAGGGTTTGTAATAGGTAATGTCCTACATGAGTGATGTCATAGAACCTTGCAATGACCAATCTGATGTTATTTTCTGTATTGACCTCCAGGTTCGTGCAACAGATGAGGACTCCGGCCTGTATGGCCAGATCACCTACTCCTTCATCAACGACCTGGGGAAAACTCAGTTCAACATCGATGCAGATGGAGTCATATCCACTGCTCAGAAATTAGACAGAGAAAATCCTCTTAACAAGGACATGGTGTTGACCATTATGGCCCTGGATGGAGGAGGTATTATATTTGACACTGACCACACTGTAAAACTGATTCCCTATCTTCAAATCAGCCAACATAAGACTCCAAAAATACAATTTTTACCTCTAAATCTTGCAGGCCAAGCATGTAGCTTACATTAATGCAAGAGTGGTATAATATGATCCCACTCTCAGAATTTATGAATATTTATTCACATTACAGATGCATTACATTTTAACATCCACGGTGACTTACAGTGAATAAACAGTATATCAAGGCGAATTATGTCTGTATTAAAACTACATGAATTTCATAAATTTATACAAAGACATTTATGTTCTGTTATTTTCCAGGCCGTGCATCATTTTGCACAGTTCGAGTGGTTCTTGGTGATGAGAATGACAACGCTCCTCGGTTCAGAGCTGTAGAGTACCGCATGAGTATTAAAGCAAATGTTGCCAAAGGTTCCCTGGTCACTCAGATCCAAGCCACCGACCCTGATGCTGGGTCTAATGGGAGGATCACCTACTCCCTTTACAGCGAGGCACGCCTGTCACTGGTTGATGTGCTAGAGGTCAGTTCGTTTTGCTCTTTGATTTTATACTTTATCACATATTTGCACAACATAGTTGTATGCTTGTTTTTGATAAATAGAGCTGCATATATATCTTCTTACTGCCCTCAAGAAAAAGATCCAAACCTCGACAAATTTATTTAATGAGTTAACCATATTAAAAACCATAATTTATGCTATAACCCCTGATTTTTAATTAAGAGATACTCTCAGCTGACACCCTCGTCCCCATTTCATTGGATTAACTGCCATCTGTTACTGTAATTATAAATTTTAACTCATCAAATTAAAATTATGTCGCATTAAGATTGATGCCTTGGCCAATTTTCACTGCTCAAAAGGGAAACACAATTAAAAACAAACAAATGAACAACTATGACTGTAAATGAAACAGAAAGCTGTGGTATGAAGAGCTAATATAATCTGAATGGATATTTAAAGTAGCAGTAGCATGAAAGTGTAAACGATAGCAAGTGGAAGCTCAGATTACATTGTTTACCATGCTCTGTCTCGTGGAAATAAAAGGAGAAATAAAACTGATGAAGTAAAATCCTGCTCAATTACTAAATAAATTACATCAAATTATTGTCTCTGGAGTTGATTGAAATGGCTTTGTGATTTTGTCAATGCCCAGGTGGAGCCAGACAGCGGTTGGATGATGACTAAAAGCACTGTGGACCACCTCCAGGGGACTGTGCTGTCCTTCTTTGTCAAAGCCACAGACGGCGGCTCTCCGGCCAAACACTCGCTGGTGTCCGCCTTCATCCACGTCGTCCCACCAGATGCATTCGTGCCCTCTTTCAGCCAGCCTCAGTACTCCTTCACCATCCCAGAGGACACAGCAGTAGGAACAGCCCTTGGGTCTGTGTACATGGCTCCTGGACAGACGGGGTTCTTCACTGTAGTCGGAGGAGAGACGCTTGACAGCAACCAGGGAGGGACCTTCCTGGTAGAGAGGGACACAGGTCTGATCCGTCTGATCAAGCCGCTAGACTATGAACAAATCAGCATCTTTCGCTTTAAGGTTGCAGCGACGACAAGAAGAGACCTAATCGAGTCTGTCTCCACTGTAGACCTGGAGGTTAAGGTTGGTGATACAGTTAAACATAGAGCCTATAAGAGATTATGATTTCGATTCGGTTTGTTTGCTTTGTCAGCAGGATAACAGAAAAACAACTAACCTGATTTTCATAAAACTTAGTGGAAGGGTGTAGCATGGGCTGTATCATGGGCTCAATGCCCCAATTTCTTTTTCACATCTCTTAACATTGCGAGACAGGACATTTGGCCTTGTAGTTCAAAAGTGGCAAAACATAACCAGAAATATTAACAGAGCCAGAAATAGGAGAAAACTGATGACTCCATATCACAGTCCTCATTCATAGGTACCAGTTATCCTCTGGGGAAGCCTTCATACAGGGGCGCGCCGCCAGGAGAGGCAAAGCAGGCAAATGTTTAGGGCCCCCTGAAAAATTTGGGAACAGGGGCCTCCCAGTGGGCTCTCATATTATTTGTACATTTTGCAGTAACAACTGAACACCCCTTTAAACCACCCACAAAGGCACTATACAGAGCACTGCTGCTGCCCCAAAATTCCCTTAATGTGCCCCTTCTAGCTACTGTATGACAGCTGGATACTGTCATAAAGGACAGGGCCTGGATGGGCGTCTTTGCCTGGGGCCCGTTGGAGTCTAGGATTGCCACTGCCTTCATATGTAGATGCTCAAACTTCATCCAGGAAGCAGTAGTAACAATGTTTTTTTCTTGAACTAAGCTGTGGCTATGGAAATGTAAATATGCAAATATCATGCAACTTTGCATATACTTACATCCACATGTGAACTGTCTGCAATTAACACCCGGAGAGACATTTATTCATAATTAACTCAGGTAAAAATGTCTTCCTTGCGAAGATGGAGTTTTTTTCTGTAACAACTGTTTATGATAACAAGCTGACATATTAATGATGATATTTCAGCCTGATATTTACACATATATACATGATAAAGAAGTGTTTTCTGGTTTCAGAATGGTATGTTAAGTATGTGAATATTTCCAGTTTAGATGCACATAATACACACAGTCGAGACGATGAGGCTTCAGCTAGGCACAACCATATTTTGACATAATTCTAATAGTTTCGGAAATAAAGCCGGACATATTTAGTGGTTGGCTTGCAGATTGTGCAGAGGACTGGACTATTGGCCGTGGCGGAGGTCTACACTCTCCGAATGCCCTATATTTTTTATATTATATCTAATTTAAAGTGACTTAAGTTGGACTTCCCTCAGCCTTTGAGTGCAATAAAATAAATGTAAGGAAATTACAGAAAACTGGAGTGTACCCAAGAGCTCAAACAGACAGAAAATAATAAATCTGTGTCAAAACAGGTATTGCAATAAGTCAGAAACCAATTTTAAACCTTTCATTTACAACATCAGAGCCAATACAATCTCCGCAAAGTAAAGTGCATGTGTAAATGCTTACAGACTAAACAAAGAGATGCATTTCTGCCAAAGCAGTTGTTGCAGTTGATTGAAGATATGAAGTGTAGTTCAGAAATTCTTAAAAAATAATGTAATGAAGACAGTTAATGCACTTTAAATGCCAAATTCATTTGAAGAAGTTTGATTCCGTGTTGCTTTATCATGACTATCAGTATGATTTAGACTCTGTTGGGTGGCTTTAATGAAAATTTGTCATTTTGCAGATCCTGGATGTGAATGACAACAAGCCAGTGTTTGAGACTAACACCTATGTAGCCACGGTGATGGAGGGGATGCCAGTAGGGACGAGAGTGGTTCAAGTACGTGCCCTTGATCCAGACTGGGGCTCTAATGGACAGGTATGCGACAGTATTTTCCTCTCTTTGTGTTTCGCTCTTCAGTTTGGAGTGTTGTCGATGCTTTGAAAAGCCACTGTATGTGTCATTTTTTTTAAATTGCAGGTAACCTACAGCCTTGGACCTCTGCTCACCTACAACTTGGACTTGACAAAAGACGCCCGCTCCTTCAGCGGCCCCATCACTACGGCTTCTGTCTTTGCTATTGACAGCAAAACAGGCTGGATCACCACAGTGAGTCAGATGGACCATGAGGCCTGCTCCAGCTACAGCTTTGAAGTAGTGGCCTCTGATCTGGGGGAGTTGCAGTCCCTCTCCTCCACCACAGTGGTAACCATCACTGTGTCAGACGTTAACGACAACCCGCCGCGCTTTGAGAGGGAGCTGTACAGGGGTGCAGTAAAGGAGAGCGATCCCCTCGGTGAGGTGGTAGCTGTTTTAAAAACAAGGGATCGAGATGGTACAGATCAAAACCGCCTCGTCAACTTTTACATAACTGGTGAGGAAATTAAGTAGAGTGCTAACATAATGCATTCTGTGCTGCAGTAATTGTGCCTCATGCAGTGAGATGAAGTGGTGTTGCATAAAAATTATTCATTGGACTAATAGGGTTGCTATTATTAAAGGTCAAATTTTAAATGAATTTCAACTCAAATGTCAAACACGACTAACCTTTTATTTTTTTGTATATCCTTTTAATTTCAGTGTTACAGGGTATACATTATACAAAAAAATATTTCGAGCAAGGCAGAGAAACCCTGTGAACTGACACTTTTATATCTCCATAGATGAAAGAAAGATGCTTTAAAGTGTAGTGTATATTACACATTTTTCAGTGGGGCCAACCACCTAAGGAACTTTGGCCTTAAATGAGTTTTGCAAAGTTCGTAAAGTTAGTTTGAATTCCAAAATAGGAAGTCTTTCACAGACTCACTCATGACTTTGTGTGGCCACTCCTTCTTTTTATGGGAGTAATAAAACACATTGTGAGGAGTCTCCCGCAAAACTCTCACCTTGGCACTGAGGCTTGATGTTTTCCATTCACATAACCCGTCTGATAATAACTAAGGATGATGTATTTTGGCCTCGTGTTCTGGCATTTAAAAATACTGATTGGCCTAATGGAAGCGTTATAATAAAAGGTCAAATTCTTAAACTTTGAAAGGCCATTGCTGCTACACCGGCAGCCCGGTTTACGCTATGATGATAGATGTTTATTGATTATGCCAAAGGCTACCTGCATTATTTGTGTGTTTGTGTGTGTGGATGGGTGGAAAGCTGATGCTTATTCATCTTGTGAATGAATGAGACTTCCAATTTGTTCACAAGTCAGTTACAATCACCTCTTTCTTTGTTGCGAGATGTCAGCATTCTAATCTTCGTCCGTATAATCTCCAGGGGGAAACCCACGGGGCGTGTTTGGCCTGGCCCTTGTGCAGGGAGAGTGGAAGGTTTACGTGAGTGGTCTGCTGGACCGCGAGCAGCAGGACTGGTATCTGCTCAACATCACAGCCAGCGATGGCTTATACGTTGCTCGCACTGCAGTGGAAGTCACCGTCATGGATGCCAACGACAACAGTCCCATCTGTAACCAGGTCAGGGATACACAGAAATAAAGATGTATGAAATGAATATATGCAAAGCAAACAAACAGAGAGCAGACTGGGAAATGTGGGACAATGAACTATTGTTCCACTTTTTAAGGATTCATGGTCGACTAATTGCATTTATTCACAGGCTAACTATATTCCATGTAGTGTTTTGTCTAAAGATAGAAAGAAAATATCCCTTTTGAATATGTCTTATGATAATACAGTCAATGTAGTAAATAACAGGGGAAAGATAAGTTACTGTGGCTACAAATTAATTGCTTCTTTGCTAAAAAATGTTGAAAAGTAATTTATTAATGCGAGAGGTTTGGGACAAATTTGTTTAAAGGAACTGAAATTACTTTTGTGTTTTAGCATGCCTTGCAAAGCTCAGGGAAACATAGAGTTACTGCACTCCTCCATTTTTTAACACTGTTGAATAATGTTAAAATTTGCATAATGACTTTGTAAAAAAGCCAAAATCTGGGGCTGTAGCAGAACAGGATTTGTTCAATTAAAATATTGATTTTCTCTTCTACAGTGTACAAAACTCAATGGGAATTATTCAAATTGTCTTTGCACTATATTTCAGGGAATGTACTTAAACTTAAGTATAAAGTGAGTTTTCCAACGTGCTTTCATACAGTATATAATATGGTAATAAAACTGACATGAATCCGTGGTGAAAACCAATTAACTTTAGAACTTTAGAGTGCTAATTCCTACCTTGGAACTTTAAGACTCATCCTAAAATGAGTCCTAATGCTGTGCCAAAATCTGATCTACATGAATGAGAGGAAAATCAGTGTAAAAAAGGGAAGATAATTGGGCTGTCCAGTCTCCTGGGAATATCCCTTTTCATTTAGTAGTATTTTGCAATTCTTCAGTTTCACGTAATTAGTTGAGAAACGTTCATTCTCCCTCTAAATTCTTGCCCATTCTCTTTGAAATCAATCCTCCCTGTCTCCCTGTTCTCCTCTTGTATTCCCTCTGTTCTTTGACAAGTCAGGCCTGTGTAACTACAAAGTGGTTACTCGGGCATTACATGCATCAAATGTATCAAAAGATGTTATGAGTCACACACTATTCTGCTCTGTACTGCAACCGTGCTGTTGGCACGTTGTTCTTTTTTATTATTATTAAGTATCAAGTAAGCATGTTTTCAGCAGTATTATCAGTGGTTGGAGAGATTTGATCACCATGACGCAACTCAAGATAATTGATCATCAATAAATCTATGTATTTATTATTTCATTGTAATAGTTGCAGATGAATTTTCTGTCGATCAAGCTCTACATATGATAAAGTCAGTCACAGGTTAACTCTGAAGTACAGAGGAAAAGCAGCAGGGTGTTGTCTGTGTTTAGCGAAATAGTGAGGTCACAAAGTTCATTTTTAGAGACAGTCGCTGGCAGGAGTGAAGGTGGGGTCAGAAAAGGGCACTTAAATCTGTTGTACTCGCTCTGTCAGCAAGGATAATGGATGCAGTGCTCAACAGTTTAATGTGTTTTTTGATGTGTTGGACAGATGTTTTTTTTTTTTTTCAGGCAGTGTGGTTTCACTTTGTGCTTGTTTATTTGTGTGTATGTGTGTGTGTGTGTGTGTGTGTGTGTGTGTGTGTGTTTGGGTTGTGCCAGGCGGTGTATAGCGCCTCTTTTCCTGAGGACATTCCCACTAACAAGGGCATTCTGACAGTGGGTGCAACAGATGCTGACTCAGGCTCCAGCGCTGAGATCCAGTATTCACTGTTTGGCATAGGGGTTGAAGATTTCTACATGGATGCAAACACTGGTACATTCAGTTGTTATTCTTCTTATTTTGTACGAGCAAGATACATCACAGATTAAACATCCCACCTGCAGTTTTACACACCTCTTCTTTTGTGTCCTAAGGCGAGCTGCGTACAGCCACGGTCATGGACCGAGAAATGACACCCACCTACAAACTCATTGCCCAGGCGACTGACGGAGGAGGGCTGTTCTGCCGCTCTGACATTTCTCTCAAAGTGTTGGACGTAAATGACAATGCCCCCTCATTCTCCTCTACTCATTACCTGGCTAGTGTCTATGAGAATGCCGCCCCCAAGGCTTTGCTTACCCGGCTGCAAGCCAGTGACCCTGATGAAGGTAAGTTAATATGAAGTTATATGCTGGATGTGTAACATGTTACGCAAGGATGAGAATTAGCATGGAAAGTTTCCTACTTATACTGGATGAAGGTTAAAGCTACTATGACACCAAGTGTTCACACTGCTGACTTGTCCACACTTAATTATTCTTACCAAAGAGGTCTCCTGCAGCTGTTTGAGGAAACGAGACACACAATTTGTACATGCTTCTAAAATTACTCTGTGATAAAAAAAGATTGCACGAACAGGAAGAAGATCATTTTGACATGATAATTAAGTCTTGGGTGTGCATGAATTTGTCTTCTGATCTCTCCAGGCCTTAACCGTACAGTAGTCTATTCTCTGGTGGATTCAGTCAACGGATTGTTTTCCATCGACCCGGTATCTGGGATGGTGATTCTGGAGAAATCTCTGGACAGAGAGAGCCGGGACACCTACCGTATCCGCGTCCAGGCCACTGACCAGGTTGGACAACAGGGGGCGCTGTCCTCACAGGTTGGTGGCTCCAGTGACACATTTAATCACAGCTGTATTTTTGCTGTGATATCCAGTATTCACTAAAAACTGCAGTGCTGGGGAGTAGTTAACTATATATATGTAGTTCAGTTCATAGTTTAAGGTTTAAAATAAGAAAGGCTCAGACATAGAATTGCACATTTAAAGGTCTTTTAATCTTGAGAGAAAGCCAAAGAATTGGTCCATCATGACAATTTATAGTGTCTCACAAACAGGCATTGTAGGTACTGCAGAAACTTTCCATTACTCCAGTTGCTATTGTGTTATTTCCTGCTATTCAGACAACTCATTATGGGAACAATTGCTTCTCCTCACTTAACCAAAGCTGGTCACAATCATGTCAGACTATCTAGCTGAAGTCATGTCAGGCCATCCACACAATAAGAGTTCATGTCAGGTCATCTACACTATATAGTTGGGTGGCAATTATACAACATTAAAGTCTCTTTGGTTTTTTTTAGTAGTTAACTACTGGATTGTGTAGTTTATGTTGTACATTTTAAACAACATATTCATAGTATTTATGATGGTTTTTGCCAAACAATATGGCACATTGCCGCAGCTCATTGGCTCCGGTTGTCATTTACTGACAGTCTGGTTTACAACCAGGGTATCTGTGAATGATTACTATAATTTTCCCTAAGTTTATCAATGTCCTAATTCAAACCCAACAATTGCTCCCCATGCTCTTCTCAAAACACATCCTCGGGCTGCCTAGGTGAGGATTAACCTGCCTTAGTGCCTAAATCAAACACACCTACACTTGACTCAGTGTCAATTCAGCTGCACCTTCGTGTAAAACATAAGATTCTGGATTCTCAGATTGTGATCATTTTCCTTGATGTAGTTTGGATGTAGATTTTTTTAAACTGGTTAATTTTTGACAAGCTAAAAATGATGAGAGTAGCTGTAGCCAGTTAAGTAGCCAGTAGTTTTGTAAACTGCAGTTACAATGTAGTATACCTAACACTGCAGGGAGTATTTATCTAAAAGGTATTCATGATCCTCCTCAAAACTAGCACTTATTCATTGATAATTGCTAGCTGGGAAAAACAAATACTTGTGAACACTATTGAAATTCACAGCAGTCTTCTCAACATTTACATATATTTTAGGTGATATAATCATCCTGTAATTAAATCAGATACAGAGTTATTAACACAGCCTCTGAGTAATTTGCACCAATTATTTCAAAAAACACAAATAGACGTGATTTTGTAATTAAACTATTTTACCACAACAATGTAATTAGAATTTATACACTCAGAGGTGCATTACTGAGCCACAGAGTCATCCATCTGGTGATGTGCAATCTGTATTTCTGTCTGTACACAATGAATAAGAAAAGCCAATGAATAACAACACGTTGTTTACCGAGGAGATCAGATAAGAAGCTAGTAGATTTAATCAAGATAAATCGTCATCAAATTGTGCAGTGGGTGGGATGGGAAAGACGGGGAAGGTGACAGCTCCAGACGCAGAGGCAGTGTAGAAAAGAGAAGGGAAAGAGATCTCTCACAGTCACTAGGTTTCTTTTTCTTAGGTGCTTTGGGACTGCAAGAACAAGCCTTAAGTGAAAATAAACCCCAGGCAAAAGTGAGGTCAGGTGTGGCAGTTTTAGACCAATTTCATAGCAGCAGGTATCATTATCACTGCTAACACGAGCAGCAGTAGTCGGAGCTGTAATAGCAGCAATAGTAGTGGTAGTAATAGTAGTGATTCCAGTATTTCTATAGCTCATACACAAGGGCATTTCAAAGTGCTTCACAGAGCAATAAAATATGAAACATTATAAAGGATACAGAAAAGAGAAAAAAAGATAGGTATAAAAGGTGAAATTAATTACTAAATGATTAACAATTAAAAAGAAATCATTAAAAATAGCAAATGTGCAGACAAGAGGTGCAAAGTTGAGTTTAAAGGAATGTTTTTTAGCTTTGACTTAAAAGTGGCCAGAGTTGGGACTTGTCTAACGTCATCTGGGAGGTTATTCCAGGTTTGTGCTGCACGATAACAAAATGCTGCTTCACCCGTAGTGATTCCCTGAGTTATAGCCGTGCTTGTATCATGCACATTAATATGATTGCTGTGAAGGTGAGAATTCATGGGCATCCCGCTTGCAGTAAGTGGAAATGGGAGCAAGTGTGTCTCCTCTATGACTCTGTACCATATGCTGCTTGTGTATGCCAGGAAAGACTAGTGGGACAAATATGATGAAGGTCTGATGAAGAGACTGATGAAGGTAGCGGGAAAACAGCTGGGCTGGCTACGCATTCTTGTACCAGCAAGATTATATTTCTAACCTTGAATGGAGTTAAGCATCTTAATTAATACCAAGATGTAACAATGTTTAACCTTACACCTCATCGTCGCTAGGTGTGATTGATGATTAAGAAGAATTCCAAATGTACTCACATTCAAGTAACACACTCCATAATAAGATAATAATAAAGGCAACGGTTTGTTTCTACAACACCACAACTTCGCTTTAAAGCCCAGTTTTGAACCTCCCTCCAAAAGGCAGACGCACACAGTGACAATACCAGAAAAGTTGAACTGTTGACTCAGATTCAATAGAGCAAAAACAGCATTTATCTGACTCAGTAATGCTGCAAATCTTTAACATTTATCTAGCAGCCAAAGAATCCTCTCTGGGGCTTTGGTGGACACAGACTTCAATCGATTTTTGCCTCAGTCCCCTATCTTGTTAGCAAAGCCTTTAGTATCTTTGCTCCCATTAATGTCCATGTCTGCGGTGTTGAAACTGAACTCTGAGGGCAGGGAGCAGTGCAGACAAACGAGCTGGTGTCTCCCTCAGGTGGATTTGACCATTTTGGTGCTGGATGTGAATGACAATGCTCCAGTCTTCCAGAGGAGAGACTACTCCGTTACTGTCCCGGAGGATGTAGCCCTGGGAACCGAGGTGCTGCGAGTGTTGGCAACGAGCGTTGACATCGGGCCAAACGCTGACATCACCTACAAGATCCGGTCGGGCAACGAGTTAAGAAAGTTCACCATAGACAGGAACCTGGGTGAGCAGAGATCCTTGTTACATGGCCTTGTTACTTCCGGGCTTAAATACAAAAGTAAAACCACATATCAAATTGAATTCCTTATAAGTTCTCCCATGTGTATGTTTCAGGCTCTATTTCTGTGGCTGATGATTTGGACTTTGAGGTGTGTAAGGACTACTACCTCACTGTTGAGGCCTGGGACAACGGGAACCCTCCTCTCAGCACAGCTACCATGGTGACCATTGAACTCATGGATGTAAACGACAACGCTCCAGCCTTCAGTCAGGACATCTACAATGTCCTGGTCAGCGAGGATGCGTCTGTGGGACAGACAATTACAAGGGTAACGCGTGGTCTTAATTTGTTCTCCATCCTCATATTGGTTTAACCTGATGTGCCAGATGGTTCCGTGTTAACAAACTATTTGAGAAGCTGTCATTGAGAAAACACTAGGACAGGTACTTAAAAAAACAATTAGCAGGTGACTGGATGAGCCATCTGTTTATCACCGTCACCAAAGAGCACAAACACCTTTTCTATCAAGAAAAGCTTAAGTGTTCTTTGGTTTTCTTTCAAGGAGGACATGCTCTGCAGTTCTGGTATAACTGATGCTATTGCTGCGTCAATGCTGATCTCTTTAGGAATTGAACGAACAGTCGCCTCTCCATGTCATCACACACACCTAAACTGCACTTGTGGCTAGCTTTTTTTTTTTTATTTCTCTGACATTTTAACTTTTATTCACCATTGTTGTAGGCCTAAAGTGATTATTATATTTTCTAAAATGTAGAGCCTATACACCAATTACAAAAAAAAGTGTTAACAATTTGTCAGTTGAAATATCCGTCATACTAGGGGTGTCATGATACATCGATCAAGATCGATATATCAGTTCAGTAATTAGCGTTCCAATATCATTGATGCAAAGTGAAAACATCAACACATATCATCTTTAAGACACGCCTTTATTTTGAAATTATCATGGTGCATCTATGTCACCAGCTGAGAGCACCTCCTTCCTAAACATCCAAACAGTGCTAGCAGCCCCAGGCAGATAATAGTCAGCAGCCAAGAAAAAGACAATTTCCAGATATCATCTTATATCGATCACTGGCCCCTGAATTGAATCAAATCAGAGTTTTATCTTGGCAGACTATGTGATATCAGCAAATATCGTTGTTCAAAGAATTCATGTAGCATTTTGTGATGGAACTTGTGATTTTCACCCTTACGTCATATGTCCATGGCCTGGCGCCTTTTTCTCAAAATTTTGACAAACCTTAATAGTGGTGGCTAGTCTTGAATCTCCTTAGCTAGTCTGGCTGTAGATTCCAAATCCCAAAAAGGAAAGTCTTGGAGGAAAATAGACAATTAATTTAAAGGCTCTCTAAGTCTTCTTGAGCTTGAAAAGTTTTTGTCACATACAGCAAACATCTCCTCACGATCCGCTAGCTACATGTCCTCTGAATATGCTGTGAAAAAGTCTGGTCTCTGTTGGCTGCCCAGGCTCCGCAAATGGCAACAAAAACATTGTGGTCCAGGCTGCACCAACCAGCCAGCGCGAGACCAGCGAAAGCAAGCACACACACATGAACGCGGTGCCCATGTCTCACGGTCTCACGCAGGCGCACACACGTGAACGTGGTGCCCAGAGAGGCAGTTAGAGCTACAGGCTACAATGAGGCTAAAAGGCGAGCTAGCTCTGTTGTGTTTGATAACACTGCTGAACGTAAACAGAAGTGAAGTGTTTTTGTTGCCATTTGCGGAGCCTGGGCTGCCAACAGAGACCGGACTTTTTCACAGCATATTCAAAGGACATGTAGCTTGCTGTATGTGACACAAACTTTTCAAGCTTAGGAAGACTTAGAAAGGCTTTAAAGATCCAGTGTGTAGGATTTAGGGACATTTATTGGCAGAAATTGTACATTATATTCATAACTATTATTTATTAGTTTATAATCATCTGAAAGTAAGAATCTTTGTGTTGTTACCTTAGAATGAGTCATTTATATCTACATATGAGCAAGTCCTTTCATATATTCACATTCACAGGGATATTCACATTTTTGTGTTGGCCACCACAGCTCTCCTACTTGCATGGCACATTGGGGAAGTTTAAGTTCTGCAATCTCACCACTAGATGCCGCTAGATCCTACACACTAGACCTTTATTGGGCTGTGTCACCGTCATTATGAGACTCAGATATGTTCTGCAGCTCCAGAGAGATTTTTTTGGCCACAACATGTCTCTTTTGATAGTAAAAGGTCTTTTTCATTGACTTTTGTTTTACTCCCTGTGTGTGTTCTCAAGGTACTGGCAGAAGACTTGGACAGCCAGGTGAATGGGCGAATCACCTACTCCATCCTGAAAGGTGATCGTAGCAACCACTTCTGGATTGACCCTGTAACAGGCCTGCTCAAAGTCAATAAGCGGCTCGACAGAGAACTAGTAAGGATGCATCTTTAAGTACAATATCTCATAAACAATCAATAGCAATTTTCTGGTTCATGAGCACAGAAAATACAAAGTCCGCTCAAGGTCAACACCCAATGAAGCCTCATATTATGCAAGCATAAGAGTGCTTGTCATATTGCCTGATACATACAGATGCTATAGCACTCTCATCCCCTCCTGCTTCATCTAGGTATCAAGGTACTCTTTGTCAGTGCAGGCGTTCGACAGTGGCTCTCCTGCCATGTCCTCCACTGTCACCCTCAACATCGACATATCTGACGTTAATGACAACCCTCCTGTCTTCACTCCTCCCAACTCCACAGCTGTCATACAGGTATCAGTGTGTGTGTTTGTGTGTGTGTGTGTGTTGACTTATCTTCATGTGTTTTTGTGCTAGGGTCAACTCAAGCTGCTTTTTCTCTCCATTCTTCCAGCTGAACCAAGCTGCTGGCACTACCCTGCTGAAGCTGTCAGTCAGCGATAAAGACTCACCAAGAAATGGCCCTCCCTTTGAGTTTCTCATCTTGTCAGGAAACGAGGGAAATTTCTTCTCCCTGGACCAAACTGGGACTCTGAGGTCCAACCGTGTGTTTGGCCCTGAAGCCCCCCGAGAGTTCACTCTTGAAATCCAGGTTAACAACAGTGTTTTTATTTAAAGCGATACCAATTTTCAACCAGCTTTTAAAAGTGTGGGTAATATGTGTAAATGACCTAAGGCAAACCTCCCTCAATCTTCAAGGCCCAAGTCACTTATGTCACCCACCAGCAGGAGCGTTTAGTAGTCCAGTGTGGCACAGTGCATTCTGGAAGTTACAGGTTTCCTACCTTTTGAGCAAAAGGAAATACCACAGCATTTTTCCTCTGTCTCCTCTAGTCATGTAGCACCAAATACACCAAAAAGTATTTACATATTTATACTGCATACAGAGTCCAGTTTTATTAAAAGACCATCTTTCCAGCAGTGAAATACTTCTTTAACCACTTTTTATACAGGAAACGTTAACCGATAAATACAATGTGTTGGCATGCAGTCAACATAAGGAGCTGCGCATTACTCTCACAGTCTCTCACAATTAGCTGCTAAGTCAGGCTATTGGAGCCTTGGGTTTTAAAAAATAGCCTTATATAAACTCATTTCCTTAATGGGAAAGCTATTAGCACCGCTAATATAGTGACATAGCGGGGGGTGGGGGGCTGTGCTTTAATATTGACAATACCTTCTTTTTTCCAGTTTCAGCTACCCTTATTATTTGTTTTTAATTGTTTGATTGTACAGCTGCCAAGAAAGTAAGTAAGTGTGAACGCAGTCTCATCATATGACCTTAAAAACATCTTAACACGTCTTTTCAACTGAACTCTGCTTCTTTTGATGTGAGTAATTGAATATCTGTTACTTTGTTTTGGTCTCTTAGGCAAGTGACTCTGGTAAGCCAAGTCTTACCTCTTCCTCTTGGATATTTATGAGAGTCATTGGGAACAGTCAGTATAAACCCGCCGTCTCCCCCCTGGAAATCTTCATCGTCATGGCGACAGATACCTTCCAGGGTGGCCCGATCGGTCAGATCTATGCAACCGACCGCGACCCCAGTGACGTGCTGTCATTTACCCAGAGGCCCCAGACCAAGAGCATGTTTAGGATAAACAGGCAGGATGGCAGCGTTGCGGCTCTGCCAGGCCTGGAACCTGGCAGGTAAACAACACACAAGCAGACAACGAGCACTCTCACAGGCTAAAAAGTGGCTGATATGGGGAAAAAACCTTTTGTGTCTAAACATGACATATTTCCTTGTCCTCTCACTAGATACCAGATGAATGCCACGGTGAGTGATGGACGCTTCGCTGTGATAGCTGATGTGTCAGTCCAGGTCGAACAGGTGACAGATGAGCTGCTGCGTAGCGCCTTGACCTTACGTTTCAGCTCACTGTCCCCAGAGGACCTGCTTGGTCGCTACCTGAGCCAGATCAAACTAATGTTGCGGGGAATAGCTGGCTGGAAATGGTCACCAGGACAGCAGGATCCCCTGCACATACTCAGTGTGCAGCCAGTGATGGGGACATCTGATGTGGACTTGCTCCTGGCCATGGAGATGCCAGAGACATCAGGAGGCGGACGGATGGGTGGGATCTACTCCCGGCAAGAGTTGTCTGCAAAGCTGGAGGAAGCAGCAGCGCGGGGCCAGATTCGGGGTGTCCTGGCTGGGGCAGTGGTGGTGAGCAGTGCTTGTTCTGGGGAGCTGGATTGTGGGGACAGGGTGTGTGAACAGGCGCTGGTGATGGAGGGTGACTCACCTGTCGTCTACAGCACAGAGAGGGTCAGCTTGGTGGCACCAAGGTTCAGCACTACAGAGACCTGCACCTGCCCTGGTGAGCACTGCGCTTATGCTTGCACTTGCAATTTAACTGAGCCTAGCTCACACTGTTTGTGTCCTCTTTGTCTGTCACAGCTGATAACAAAACAATACAGATAACAAAGAGACAAACAGATGTTGCATACATTATAATAAAGTATTTTTCTCATGAGAATATAGATGATATTCTGATATCCTGAAGGCATATATTTCTAATATTTCTGTATTTGCCCATTTTCAAACAGGAGGGACATGCCCCACTCCTGTGGAGCTTTGTGAAGGTCAGTCCTGTCCAGCAGACATGCAGTGTGTCCGTTCTGGTCCTACAGCGCCATCTGTCTGCCAGTGTCAGCCCGAGAGACTTGACGAATGTGCAGGTGTGATTTGATCCTTTCTAAGCTTGAAAGTTGGACCTTCTGTGTATCTGATGTGGGTAGATGAGTAGCTTGGCACGCAGCAAGGATTTCCTCTAATTTTTAATCCTGTGTTTTTATGTTTTGCAAATACGCAGGTCAAACCTCTCTGAGTTTCTCTGGAAACAGTTACATCAAGTACAGAGTGACAGAGAGTGGCCAGAGTGGAGAGATGAGGCTCGGCCTGAGGATCAGAACACTTCAGAGAAGAGGAGTCATTATGTTCACGCGCGTTAACCCCTGCACCATGCTCAAGGTAAACACATCCTAAGGCTGCACTTTACCATATCTTTCCAGATCTATTCAGCAGAGAGTGTGCTGTATTTAATTGGTTGCACATTTTTTAAGGATACAGTTCTTTTCTCTCTCCCTCCACAGATTGAAGGGGGTCGACTCTGGTTCCAGTTGGACTGTGACAACACCCTTGGCATTATGGGTATCTCTGGCAGACCAATAAACGATGGCCTCTGGCATGCAGTTGCCTTGGAGCTGACTAGGAACTACACTCTCCTCTCATTGGATGACAGCTATGTAGAGCGCCGGCGAGCAGCCCAAGCCCCTGTTCGCCTTTGGCCTCTAGCCCCAGATTCTTCCTTTTTCTTCGGGGCCCAAGTGAGGCCACTCAACGGGCAGGGCGAGAGGCCAAGCCCAGGGCCAGGGAGAAGCCAGGGAGGGCCTGGACTCGGGGACCGCGGAGCGAGGGCCCCCCCAAGAGCCCAGGATGGCTTCCAGGGATGCCTGGGCTCACTGATGCTGAACGGTAACGAGCTGCCACTCCAGAATAAGAGGAGCCGTTATGCTGAGATAGCAGGGCTGAGCGAGGTCAAGTTGGGCTGTGTGCTTTATCCAGATCCATGCGTCAGTCAGCCGTGCCTCAACGGAGCCATCTGCAGCAGCCTGCCCTCTGGAGGTCTGTGTAGATGACAGTGTGTGTGGGTGATAGCCATTATATATAAATAAATGACATGAATAAGTGTTGTCATATGAAACAGTTCTAGTTTCTATAGCTGGTGTCAATTTTGGCATTTTCATTGTTTCCTCATTTTAATTCAGTGGCTTGTTTCTGCATCAGCATGCATACAGCTTATTTAGTACGATGGTATTTTAAGTATTCAGTCAGTTACTCCAAAATGAAATCACATGTGGAGAGGATTTGATGTTATGCGTTTACTTTTGTGATTATACACATTGTTCTTCGAGTCATTCTGAGTCTCTCTGTACAGGCTTCATGTGCAGTTGCAGCACAGGCTTCACTGGGGGGCGCTGTGAAATCGAATTGACATCCTGCATGCCGAACCCATGCCAGAACGGTGGGGACTGTAAGCCTTTAGGCAGTGCATTCCTCTGTGGCTGTCCTCGAGGACTCAGGGGACTTATGTAAGATAAAATAGCCTGCAATCACATTCACACACTTTTGAGCCTTAATTACTGATTGTGAAAAAAAAAACAGTATTGATGAACGCTGTGCTCTGTTTACTCAGGGTGATGATTTAGGCACATTAAAATCTACAGCTCTCCTTTCATATACATTCAGACATGAAAAGATATGTGTCGGACTCGGCAAACACACACTCATTAGCCTTCATTAGCACCGCAGCACCCACCGTGTTGTTTTAGTTGTTATTGTGTGCGATAAATTAGTGTTTCTAATTTAATTCAGTATAATTTCGGTTGAAAAGCCTATAATCATTCTCTAGCTGCCTTCTTAATTACAGCTCAGTAATTGCCTTTGAAATAACCTCTCTGCTCATGTGGTTGTTCAATGGAGCCACCACCAGAGAGCAGTTTTCCCTCAGTGGAGAAAATGCCTCTGCTTTTTCATGATTTTGACAAAGATGTAAAAAGTGCTTTTGATGGAATTGAATTAAACCCATTTTAGCTGAAAAATAAGGGAGATAAAAATTAAATTGTTTCCATCAGACAGCAGATCGTTCACATCAGTATAAGTTGAAGATATAAACAGATTGAAATCACAGCTAAAGCAAAAACTGTATTCTGACACAAGCAAACAGCTGTTGAGTGTAATCTGCTATGAAATTGTTTTTCCTGCAGATTGCTAAATAATAATAGCACACTAACATGTGCATTAAAAAAGGAATTAAATAAAGTATATTCAATCGGAAAATTCTCTAAAAAGGGGAAAGATTTCGGAAATAGAAAAAGCTTGCTCAATTCATGAGGGTTGTAAATTAGGGTATTCATGAGCTGACATCACAGGCCAGTACATCCAAGCCTGGTTAAGTCAAAGCTATACTATGCAGGATTGTCAGTAACTTTTTGTAAACACGCTGGCTGGAGAAAGTGCAAATAAAAGCCAATCCCAGATTCATTCTCATTTGGTGTTTCGTCTCGCTATATTTGCATTTTTTCCAGTGCTGTGCCTCTTGGATGCCTGCTACTTATGGTCTGGCATCTGGTTGATACCTTTCTATAAAGCCCAAACCTGACCTGAGTGCAGTGGGGATGCACGCCAAGAAACATCCTGAGCACAGAAATTAAGAAGAAAGTAAGAAAATGTGGAGAGCAGAGTCTCTACAGATAAATACACACTAGCTCTAGTGGGCCGTAAGTCATGATTGAGAGGGATTACTTTTGTATAAGGCTATACATCATACAGACAGTGTTTTTAGGAAATCCTGCATTTACCTTTAACTATATGCTAAATGACTCAGAGCAAAGCTTCCTGCAATATTCAGAAATTCTTCTTCTTCTTCTAAACTCTCCAACACTGTTTTGAAAATCTCATCAAGAAAAAGTAATTGAAAAGAAAAATACAGGGCACCATGCTCGAAATGACAAGTAATGATGAGCACAGATGTATGCGGGGGTAAAATTACATCTGTGACGTTCAGTCGTAATTTACGTCTTTATCTAAGGGTATGAGTGTGTGTGTGTGCATGTGTTTGCAATATGTTTGGAAATATGCAATCACATTTCTTTAAATCAGAACCATATAAATTGAGGATAACGGGGAATCCATGAAGATAATCCCTTGATTTAGCAAAAGAGAGGCCCTCTGAAAAGATGATCTCCAAAGTATTTATTTTCTTTCTCTCTTTTTCACTCACTGTCACGCTTTCATCTCTAATTCTCCTCCTCTACTTTGATACAAATCATCTTCACCACTCCCGTGCATAGCAATTTATTTGTCTATCTGCCTCTGCAGATGTGATGAGGATGTTAATGAGTGTGACCAGGACGGGTGCGGAGATGGAGGAGAGTGTGTCAACACGTTCGGGTCGTTCTACTGTAACTGTTCGGACGGGTACGAGGGTCGGTTTTGTGATGATCAGATGCCTGGTGATCCGGGGGATGACACACAGGTATAGTATAAACAACACTGAATTTATGTAGGCGTAAATCTTAGAGAATATAATGCACATTCAGATTGCTTGTTAGTGGATTTGGCATACGTAGTGAAACAGTAGAGAATTTCAGTGTGCAGCAGACTCCTGGAAGATTTGTTCACCAGCTTGGTATATTTGCCTTCACAGTAGATGAATGGACGTGTGGTAATGAGGAAATCACAGTCTCCATTTGAAGTTGTTACGCTCATAACTTTTGTCATGCACTATATACCCTATATTGAGACTGTAAGCCTAATTATTGTTACACACTGTGCGAAGGTGCTTTTATTATTCTCTAGAAGACTCTAATCAGCAGAGGAGAAGCCATGGTCGACAAAACCTATTAGGCTGCTTTCACAACCAATTGATATGTTAACTTTGTTTTTTTTTTTGAAGGACATTTACTGCAGGAAATAAAACTATTTTTTCTCCCGGAGCATACACATCATGTATCCTGTTAAATCATGAATCCGTGGAAGTAATCATTTCTTTCATACTGCAAGACCAGAAATGTGATGCTTGTTAAACTCTGCACTTAAAAAAATAATTTCACGCAACATGACATGATACAAAATCTTGATTTTAACATCAACAACATCTCAGTAAGTTTATTAACCAAAAGACATTTTTTGGTTGTAAAACTTTTGAAAAGCTTGTGGTTTTTTCAGCGTGTGATGTGTTACTTAACATCGATCTCCTTACTAAAATACTTTGGGGTGGGAGGTCAGCTTCACTGTATCTGTGCACCATCAAACATGCATATTAACTAGTTTTCATATGATGGCCTGGATACGTTAAACCGAATCTGCACTGACTGAGGGGAAAAAGCTAGATTTTTAACTTGGCACCTTTTCTTTTTAGAGATGACCTATATGTTTGCTCAGGAAGTTAGTTGTGATTTTTCTTTATCAAACTGTAAATGAATTAGAAACACCAGACAGTGATATCTTACATTTTTTTTATGATTTTTCTCATTGTGTGACCCAGGCGGAGCCCCTGTCTTACGTCGGACCAGGAGAAATAATTGGCATCGGGGTCCTTGCCTTTGTCATCATTCTCCTCCTCATACTTTTCATCGCCTTCAGGAAGAAAATCAAATTTAGGAAAGACTCTGACCCGGGCTCGGGTACTCAGGCTGTGATGGGTGTGTCAGCTATTTCCACAGAAACAAGCTACATGCTGCACAAGACTGGCATGGGGGCAGAGGGGATTGAGTTCAAAGCCGTGCGTGTGTCGGGATCACCTGGGACCACGAGCACCTATGGTGAGGTGGGAAACAGCACTGGGGGCCCTCCCCAGGTCCTGGTGCGTCCCACTACCCACTCCCCTCTACCAGGAGGACTCATCAACCAGGGCATGAGGAGTGGAGATGGGGACAAAACAACTTCTAGTGAGGGCAGTCAGGTATGCAGAAGTGTGCATGGGCATGTATTAATGATTATGATATCCATAATTGTATACTATATAGTAATAACAAGGTAAAATTAAATTTTCCTAGGCAATATCATTTTATATAATAATATCTATATTTATATCAGCATACCTTCCAGCTCCTCATTTTGATGATGTTGTGCTTTTGTTATTCAGTTGTATTCTTTCGTTGTTTGGAAGAGACTCAGAAAAGTAGCACCTGTATTATTGTCATTCTTACAAATAGCCACGGGACAAATAATCATAGTGTGCTTGAGAAAGGGTTCACTGTCCTCAGAGTGGGACTATGAAGAAAGTGCTTGTATGGCAGGAAGTCTCAGTGATGGAGTTTTGATATAATAGAAAATATGGGACTGAAATTTAGTAATAATTGGGGGGAAAAAAACATGTAAAATGGAAGGTACTGTATGAAAGGAACTGTAAGCTTACAAGATTAGAAAAAAAGTCATTTTTGCTGGAAGGAATTCTTCACCTGCAAACAGTTACTCATGTCATGTTGCACTGAATTTGTGAAGAAAACTCTGTTTTTCTTTCATGCCTCCACAGTGAACAAAGAATCCAAAAAAGGTAAACATTCTTGATGAACTGAAGTCACTGGGTTCCACGGTCAACAGCAAAATTATACCAAAACATCTTTTTACCAAATCTCACAACTCACGCAGAATTATCCAAGTCTCAGTTATCCAGCTGTATCCTCAGTATTTCTGAAACACATGCAGTTTCACTAAAATCTTACTATCTAAAACACTTTCACATAAACAATCTTGCACACAGACGAGTAGTGGGCCTGGGCACACGCATGCGTTTCAACTCTGCTCAATGGAATGCACGAGCAGAGTTCAAAAGCACGTGTTTGGCCGTGTGTGGGAAACATCAAGACATTCTCACTCCGACCTCGTCACATATCGACGTTTGGTCATGGACTTTCCACATCCAGATTCAATGTGAAAGGTACCCTGCATGCGTTGGTTGTTGAGGTTCTAGGACGCTGTGTCAAGTTCCGCCTGTTACAGCATTGTCCTCTTTCAAAATACACTTCAGTTTTTACAGTAAATTTACTGTTTACATACTGTCTCTTTCAAAATAAATGCACTACGTGAGTACAATGATGTGGATTGATGCACGTGGTTGGGTTTAAGCAACAAAAGCCTGTGGTTAGGTTTATAAAAAAAAGAACAGGGTTTGGCTTTATAATCTTACGGGATGCGAACACCGCTCTCCAGGGTGTCAGTCAGTGTGTGTTGGACCCTTCCCACCTGCCCTACTTAGACTTTTGCTGCCTTAACTTTCATTCTTGTCCCGCCATGTTTCCCCCTGACATTGCTGAGTGTTGTTAAACTACAATAGCGACCGGCCACATATCATGCCGATGTTAAAAGGCAGCTTTTTAGGTCAGTGTCCAACGCCACAAGTCACTGCCCAAGCGCCAGGTTTCAGTGACTTCAGATTGAGACCCGTTTGGATACATAAGATTGAATAAGTGACACTTGGATTATACTGCAGGAGTTGTGTGAGAGTTCATAAATTGATCTTTTGATGCAGTGTTGCTGGTTTTAAACGTAGCTCCGTATTAAATGCCTCAAGATGTTGCTGTTTTTCGGATTCTTCATTCACCGCAGGCATGTGAGAGAGAGTTTTCCCTTCACAAATTCAAGAAAACACGGGGTGAGTAATTGGTACACAAATGGTCATTTGGTGAGTGAAGTATTCCTTTAAAGGCACCATGTGAAGAATCTGAATTCTTAACATTGGTGCTCCCCAAGTGGTAGTATCAAAAAGGCTGCACAATTTTCCACTGTTTCAGTCTTATTCTCATACAAATAAAAACAATTTGAAAGAGATTTTAAATGTATATTAAGACCAAAACCAACTTACTCTAGTCTCTGACTTCCTGTCTCTGTCTATGGCTCTCAGCTCTAAGCCCATTCATTCCAACTGAAGATGTAAGTCTTTAAAAATGCCTCACAACTATGCTTTCTTTTTCAAAATGGGCTAAATAATTTGGAATTTAGTGTTTTTAACAAACTAAACATAAACAGGGACAAATAGTGCATTTGTTTGGGTTTATTTTGAGCTTTGTACTAGGGAGAATTTACAGGAGCAGAAAGATTTATGTGGGATTTACCTTTTATTGGATTCACTGACAGTACAAAATGTCACCAGAGTTGTACTTATTTTTATATTAGATTATATTTTGAGCCTTTTAACCTTTATGAGATAGAACAGCTGAGGCAGATAGGAAAAGAGGGAGAAAGAGAGAAGGGACAACATGCAGCAAAGTGTCTTGGGTTGGAATTGAACCCAGGCTGAGGCTCTACCAGGTAAAATTCCAGGCATCCTCACTTATCTATTGTTTTGCATCGCTGTTTTCTTCCATCTCTACAGTTGAGCAGCTTCCTCTCAGACATCTCCAATGTCCGAGGAGTGTCCAATAGGAGGGGTATAGCAGTGTGCAGCGTGGCGCCCAATCTCCCCTCTGCATCGTCCTGCCGCTCAGAGCACAGCCCAGCCCACAAAGTGTCCTGGGAGGGAGAGGAAACGAGGGAGGAAGGGCTGGAGAGAGTGAGAGATGAGAGAGAGGAGGAATGGGGGCAGAGAGCTTTTGAGTTGGAGAGAACACAGAGAGATAACAGTCCACAGGGTAAGACTGCAAGCAAGTGCACGCACGTACGCACCCTTGCACGCACACACAGTTTCTGACCTCTGATGAAAAAGGCACTGAGTACACAGGCCATGAATTCATTGTGTTACACTCATACTCTCATCTCCACTGAGAGAGCTTATTTCACAGTGATCTATGCCTTTTGATCACACACATCAAAGAAAATGGCCCAGAGTAAGCAAGGGTGGTTAAGAAGTGATATTTATATTTTGCAATAATTCTATTTCCGATTTACTATTTACTTTCTGGCAGCCGTAAATGATAGTATAACTTACTTTTCTGCTGAAATTGGCAGTTGTGTCCTCTTGTATCAGAATAACTCTCTTACATCTCCTGTGCACTTCTGTTTGAATGGTCAGGGTAATCAGCCAGAACTGATGTCCTGTGTTGTTGTCCTACTTTTGCTCTAAAAAGTTAAGTTGAAATCAAAGTAGCTGGGACAGTGCCACTCAAAGAAAGTCAACTTTTCTGCCAAGTTTTTTTTACCACTTCTTTTTTTTTTTTTTTTATCCAAGTTTGTTTCAAGTGTACCTTTGTCAACTGTGAGGACATCAAACTGAGGGCGATGGGCAAGTAGTAGTTGTCAGATAATTCCACTGCAGTCTGATATTTCGCTGCCAACGCTGTCAACAGCAAGAGCACAGTTCACAGTTTGTTCCCTGTCAGTGAAATAACCACGTTGCATCTCTGTGCTGAGGTAGACGTCACGTCACACATTTCGATTCTCTGTCCAACCTGTTGTTTGAATAATACAGCCTGTGGTGGGAACTTCCTGCCTCTTAATTATTGATTCTTTCCTGTGGGAATGGGAAATAGGTTATTCTATTTTTTTGCTCCCCTGTTGAGTGTATGCACATAAAAAGAAAAGCATATGCCCTTAGGGGTCACAGTTACATCAGAGTCCGTTAATTAAAATGTGATTATGCTGATAGCAAACTAACATTCTTATTATTGGGTTAATGACTCCAGTGTTAGCTGCAACTTTAATTAAGCAGTTGGAAACAGTTTGGGTATTTATTTACATCACAGCAACCACTAATAAGTATAATAATTAATATTTCAATAGATGGGCACAAGTCAATAGGTGAGAAAACATATTGGTCGTTTTTCTGTCACTACCTGCTGCTTATGAATAAATAAAATGTCATGAATAATGAAATGACTGGAAAAAACTGAACAAATCAGGTCCCATATCGACCAGTTTTTGGTAATTGTGCTCTCATAGTCTCACAATAAGCATATTGATCTTCATGATGTTTTGCACAGTTTTAATAAAAGGTTCAGGAATGAATAACTTTGACAACTAAGGCTTCATAGAAACACCAGTTCCTCTAATAATGCAGGTGGAGTAAGCGCCCTCAGTGGAGGTTTTCCTGTTCAAATGCTACAACTATTACTGAACCAATTACAGGAGAAATTACAGAAAGCAATTTGTGGAGCTGTTTTGGTTGCTGTTGGAGGTTAGTATTAGGACTACGTTTGGCTCAGTATTAGTGGTAATAAGTATTTCCAATTCAAAAATGTTGTAAACTGGTCTGAAGGGAAAAATCGGGAAAAATGTGAAAGCAGCCAATTACTTAATTGATATTGCAGGAACAGTTAATTCAGCTTAATTTAACATTATTAACAGAATGCTTCTAACATGAAAGTTTCCTGTTTTAAGAGCATCAGATGAAGCACATGGTGAGGGGGTGCAGGGGGTTTAAAAAGTTTGGGGGCCAGGATGAGAATACAGTTTGGCTGAGTATTAGTGGTAGGATTAGAGCAGGGGCCCGGTCTGTAATCTCAGGCGTGGCTGCCAAGGTTGGCACATGGCACGGTAGTGTCTGAGAGGAAGGATAATGAATAGAAAAGAAAGAAAGAATAAAAAAATGTTTCTTTTCTTCTTTTTTCTTTTTTTAAAGAAAAGCTCGATTATGTTGAGAAGGGTCCCCTCACCTGCATGCCAAATCAGACCAGTGGTTGTGGTGCTGCCTTCCTTATTTAGTTTGATTGATGGTACTGCCATACTGCTCACATTCCCACAGGAGCATTTGACTTGTTCCATATGCACTGGACCGTGACCACCTAGCTTGGGCTCAGAAAGCTAAAGTTGATGTCCAGACATCCCTGCCCTCATGGACAGAGTTTTGGTTATAAGATAGGCCAAGCCCTGACTGCTTGCTTTGCAGGCTGTCCAGGTTGAAGCACAATTTTGAGGCAGACAAGGGCATTTTTAGAAGATGTGACAGACAGGGGTGACAAAGACATGCTGTGCAAACCAAGCCACCAATTACAAAAGCTCTTAAAGCCACCCATGCCACTGAAGGGCACTAACAAATCGTTTATTGCTTTTTATAAAACAGCTGAAAGAGCTGGAAACCAAGATTACTTTCACCTGTTAAGGATCTGCTCTGAAACAGCAGAGTAGCACTGTGGCTTTACATTTTTAAATGTGACATATACCTTCACCTACACCTTTGGTCCTTAGTTTAGAGGTCCAGTGTGTATGAGTTAGGAGGATATATTGACAGAAATGTGATATTGTATAATAAGTATGTTTTCATTCGTGTATGATCACCTGAAAATTAAGAATCAATGTTTTTTCATTACCTTAGAACTGTCAAGACCTGGGGCAGGTCCTCGTCTTTGGAAATCGCTATGTTGCACCACCGTGTTTCGACAGTAGCTCAGAATGGAGAAACCAAACACTGGCTTTTTTTTTTGGCCATTCACGTTGTCAGAAAAACACAGATTTATTAATGTGAAACTCCTTAATTTAGTGTTTTTATCTGTTTAAATCAACTGGTCTGTTTGTTATGGAGAGGAGAAGTTTCAGCTTGTTGCAGTATACAATCCTCACCACTAGATGCCACTAAATCCCCTTAAATCTTACACACTGGACCTGTAAGTATCAGAAACATGTATTTCTTTTTATATCTTTTTTTTTTTCATTTGACACAATATGCCAAATGTCTCAATGCATCATTATTTACTGTTGTTTCAGCACAAGCAGCTGCACAAGAAGTTACATATATCATAATTACCAGAGTTATAATTCAGTGCCAGTCAAGGTTGGTATTTTAAGTGCATTGTGATTCAACAGGGGCGGCAGTGAAATGTCTGTAAACTGTTTTCTCCTTCTGCTCTTTCCCATTTGTTCCGCCTACCAATACAAAGCCTCTTTAGTTTTGCCAAAAGTTACTTTTAATCACATCAGCAAAGCTGTCAGCTCTTATTTCCAAGCAGTTTTATATTCCAAATAGATTTGTTTTTAAAGCCTACACCAGAGATTTCCGCTCTGTTGGTTTTCTGTATCACTCTCCCAATTTGGACACAAATGTGAAACCAGGCGTTTTATTGCTGCTCAGAGCACCTGCTAGAACTACGTACCTGTCTCTTAGCTTAACAGACAGTCTTCACAGCAACATGCCCCTGTCTGAAGCCATTGTGACACATAAGCACCTGCTCTGCCCCTCTGGCAGTCGTTTGAAAAACAATCACTCACAGGCAATTCTGACCCCCAAAATAATGAAACAACCCCCAGCTCTGCAAAGGGAAAACTGTGTCAGGAATCACACTGACTTGTAAGCATCTATTTATCTGCAGTGCTGCCTCTAAAGTCATGCAGGTTGAGGCTAACTGGAGGAGGAATAAAACTGAGTCTGACTTGTACGCACAGACAGAGTGTCAGGTTTGCGACTGTAGCTTTGATTACTGCAGTGTGAGCAGGTCTGGCTAGACCAACTTTTT
The DNA here is from genome assembly GCF_011397635.1 of Epinephelus fuscoguttatus. NCBI lineage: Eukaryota > Metazoa > Chordata > Actinopteri > Perciformes > Serranidae > Epinephelus > Epinephelus fuscoguttatus. The sequence goes on along the minus strand of NC_064763.1, from coordinate 28,222,169 downwards.
AAGATTTTTAATGTGATTGGTTGTGTTTCACATCTGCTGCACTGAACTACACGAGAACAAGTACCTCTGTGGTCCTTACTCTCGATGACACCTCCAGCTGATGCAGACAGCATTAAATGAGCAAACCTGGAGTCGCAGCGGGTGTACAGGGAATTGTTGAAAACGCTGTACTGCAAAGCATTTAGGCAAGAGAACAGACCTGAATTCATTTCGAGTCTGCAACTTAAAGAGGAACACCACATAAATTAAGAATTCCAGAATGTTTTTTCCATGGCCTAGGACAGTTCAGTCAATGTTTGTTTTCCTTTTTATACCCAAATGAGCTTTACTCTATTGTGTTCTCAGTCCTGAAGCAGGAAATGTACCCATATACTCAGAACATTCCCCTGGGTGCTCTCAGTGTCATTTATATCATCTTTCACAGTTCATTGTCTATGGAGCAGCTCCAGACTTTACAATTGATGATATCACATCTTTTAGCGCTCTAGTCTTTAGATTTAGGAGAATGTTGATGTTTACTAAGGGTGCTTTCACACCTGCCCTGTTTGGTTCGCTTTAATTGAACTCAAGTTTGTTTGCCCACTAAGTGTGGTTCATTTGGGCAGGTGTGAACACAGCAATCACACATGGGTGCACACCAAAACAACCAGACCAAGACCTTCTTGAAGAAATGGTCTCGGTCTGGTTACAAACAAACTCTGGTGGAGGATTGATGTAGATATTCCAAGTCTATATAAATACAATACTCACACACTTATATGTACATGGAGAGAGGTTTTGGTTTTAGCATTTCCCCTGTTCGTCTTGGCTATAAAAACATCCCTTCAGTGTAATAGATGGGAAAGTCCACAGCTCTTACCTTGTGAAAAAAATGTGTTCCAAAACAAGTGCCTACCCACTTGATTTGGCAAGCTTGGACTGCATAGTAGAGTCATGCCAGGAAGGGATCTCTTCAGGGCCGGGGTGGAGAGAAGGAATGATTACAGCATTCAGTAACTCTTTAAATGTATATATCAGGATGACAGTATTTTACATGCTATGCAGGATTTTCCTAATAAACTTTGTAAAGAGTCATACAGAAGTAATCCCGCTCAGTCATGTGGTGATGTATATATCTGCAGAGGCTCTGCCTTCTGCTTGTAGTGTCTTATTTTCTTTTTATTTTCTGTGCTGAGGACGTTAAAGGGCGTGTACCCCCCACTGCACTCAGGTGAGGTTGGGGTGTTATTAAAAGGTAGCTACCAGGTGCCAGACAGTAAGCAGCAGGTATCCAAGAGTCAGTGCCAAAAAAAATGCAAACATAGCAAGGCGAAAAGGCAAATGAGAGTGAATCTGGGGTTGATTTTTACTTTTACTTTTGCTGGCGGCCATGCTTACAAATCCTGTATAGTTTACCTTTAAGGTAGACTTAAAATTTTGAACTTATATTGGCTTAACAGTTTGAGTGGTATGTTGATGTGGCTTGTTGGTTATTAAGAAATGCTGTGTTTTTATGTACATTAGACGTGTCAGAGCTGGTGGAGGAGGTTGCATGTCTCTCAGACTCCACCTCTGAGGAACACTCCCTCAGTTCCTACACTTCTGAGTCCTTCGATGACAACGGTAAGACTGATGCTGAAACAACCCAACACACTTTTTTTTTTTTACTACTTTATAACTGTAAAGCCTCTAAAAGTTATTTAAAAGAGGGGAAAATGAGTCCTCAACCAGACATTGCTTCACATTCATGAGTCACATGCAAACAAAGGCTGGGAACCACTGCTGTAGATAAAATTCCTGGAATTTAGAAACAGTCCTCTTTGCACTTTTGGTCCAGTACATTGCCTGTATTAACATATTGAAAAGCAAGCTGAAAATAGTGCAGTGGAAATGTTTCATGAAAGGTACCTTATTGCAACCAAAACCATACATACAAATGCTTCAGCGGTTAATGCACAGTTCTTCAGTGAGAGAAGAAAAAACTCTTTTAACTCCTTTATTCAATTCTATAGTGTCTTTTTCCCAGATAACTCAATACCATTGATCTTCCCTTGGTTTAAAGTTAGGAAGCTGAACACCCTAATTATCATGTGAGTGTGTGTGTATGTGTGTGGGTGTGTGTTTTTCAGATAAGGAACCAATGTAGATGCTTTCTTTCCCGTCTAATTACTGTAGCAGCAAAGACCTCATGTCTCTTCCACTCCCTTATAGGACACACACACACACACACACACACACACACACCACATGCATACAAACGTGTTTGCTCCTCTGTTCTCAACACGTGTGCACACACAAGCTTGCGCACATTCTCCTTCTCATCTCATTCACACCCAACACTTGAAACCTTAGCCTATTCACAAGTGCACTGACATTATATCTGTTCTTCTCTCTTTCTTATATTCTGCCCAGCCTCCATAGTGACAGTCATACGTCTTGTCAATGATGCTGTTGATAATATTGAAAGTGAAGGTATGAAAGAAGATCTTTTGTCAACTCATCTATATCTTTTGTGTCTGTCTTCTGATGCCAAAGTGTTCAGTTCAGTGGTATAGCTCTAAGATGTAATGTAGTGAATGCAGCCAAGCCTCTGCTGTTCAATCCCCTTTCTATTCAGAATAAAACATCCTGCTTAGATTTCCAATATTTTTGTCAGTTTCTGACACTGGATCTCTCTGTGTTTCAATTTCTCCCCTTTGGTTTCTGTGTTGTTTGTCTCAGCCTTTCTCTGACTCTGGCTTTCTCTCTCCCTTTGTAGTGTCAAACATGGACAAAGAACAGCAGCGGAGCAGCCCTGGTGAGTGAGATGCAAAGCAACTGAAAAACATCTTATTAACTTTCCATCCCTTTGGCTTTATTTCTCAAGCTGTGATCCCAAAACCCAGCCTTTTGTGTTCTTTACATTATTTACTCTCAATGCTTTTATCATACTCCGTACAGCATAGATTACCATTTCTGTCCATGCATTTTTTTTCCATTTGGTTTCCAGTTTCCTTCAACTAGAGCTGGTTTAATAATCAGATATTGATGGATCCTTATCAAGAATTTCTGTTTGTGTTTTGGCTTTATTGTAGAAAAATAAATATTGGCAGATTTGAAATATCAGTATTAGCACTGACGTCAAAAATCCATGATGAGTTAGGATCTCTACACTCACTTGAAGACACCTCTCTTTGACTGTGAATGGCATCAGTGTTCACCCACATAACATTCATAAATGTCACATCAATATTGTGACCCTGCAATCTTAATAGTTCATAGTCACTACCTCCATTATTTGAATTAAGAAGCTAGTGGAAAATTTATGCTAAAATAATCTGTCGACACCTCTTATTTTTGATATGTCAGGTGCATATTTATCAGTTCATTGTATGCTGCTTATGTCAGCCCCAGGTTGTAGCTACAGGTGATTGATTAATAATAGCAGTTAATTACTAATTAGGCCTCCACTCAAAACTCAAGTGTTTCTGCTTTCTTAGCCAACAAAAGCTGATAAAGATCTCAATTGAATCTTAGAGTTTCATTTATTATTTATGTCTTGTGGGTCTGATAAGGGATTTGAAAGGATTAAGATTGGGTAGGTGGATTTGATACTGGATTCTAGGGTGGCCAACAAGGGAAAACAAGCTACAACGACCTCAAACGTTGTGATTAGGAGAAGCTGCTGCATTGGAAGAGATATACAACAACAGATACAGCAACTGAAATATGCTGCAAATGAAGAAATGTGCTGCAAAAAGGCCAAACAAATACATTAATAGCAAACACGCTGCGAATAAAGAAACAATGCCAATTCAAAAACACACAAACCCTGAAAAGAACTAAAACAGAAAAATGCTGCATATGCTGTAAACAGAATGGAAGTTCTCCTTTATTCTAAAGGGAGTGCTAAGTTTAACAGCTTGATTTTTGTGAAATGTGTTTTTGGGCCCTGAGGCATTATGTGACAGACCCGCGAGTTGTAATTCCACAGTTATGCCACTATGTCAGATTGGCCTCAAAGCGTGGCACAGTTCCTGGGGGCCTGCCCACTTTAAAAACACTGTCTTATCTGGTCTCTCCAGGCCCCCAGGAACGCTGCTCAGTCTTGCAGTATATTTTCCCCAGTGGCCACTTGTGGTATTGCAGCAAATAAAATCCCCTGTGGCCCAGCAAGCATTCTCCCCATAGGCCACTGTTATAAAAGATATGTTGGTAAAACTGTTGACAAACTGCAAGCAAGGTCAATTATGACAATCCATTGGAAGTTCTGTATTTAGAAAACTTTCCTCGAACCGAAAAATTTTAAAGTCTGTGATGTCATCACAATGTGAAGTCTATTAGCCCAGTGGGACCTTGCAGGCGTTTCCTGCTTATCATTTCGCCTTTTTTTCGGCTTCTGCAGCATGTTTCTGTTGTATTTTTCTTGGGTTTTCATGTTTCTTTTTGTACTTGCACCCCCCCACCCCACCCGCGCTTGCCTGTCCTATGCATTAGAGGCTAAAAAGCCCCAAAAAATAGCTGTTAAAAAAAAAAAAAAAAGTAAAAGGCTAACAAATATTTTTATGGGTAAAAAAATCCAATTCCCTCACCCCATAATTATTTCTGGTGTGTATGCAACATATAAAAGTGCATTTTGTATATAAATAGTTGATTAACACCATCTGAATTACACTGACATTAAACAGCACAGTCAAGTTGGGTGCAGCCATCCTCACGCCAAGCAAAGCAAAGCTTTCACCCCGGCCTTGTAGAGCGTCTCAGTGGATTTTAGGGGCACGTTGAGCCAAGCCTCACATCCACAGAGGCGGAGGCAGCTTCAAACACTTTCTTTTTTCACACTAAATGAGGCATCATCTACAGGCTTAACACTGACTCACCACTCTATCCAAATGAATGGCTTTGCTTAAACAAAGATCAGCGCAGGTATGATCCACTTGCATGTATCCTGTAACATGTTCATGTCAGTTGCTTGTGCTACAGTCTTAAAAACCAATATTAATTGGCTCATAGTTACCAAGTCTGTTTGTTCTGGGTTGCATGTAATTTACTGGGTCCACAAAGCATTTCATTACTTACCCAGAGCAAGACTGCGTTTATGCCTCTGTCGCTACCAGCCCACTGAAGCACAAGAAGCTTTATTTCAGACAGAGAGAATTAAATGATGAATGGAATTGTTGTTCAGTAAGTCTCTCCAAATAACCCATTGGATTCAGTGTATGTAAACATATATTTATAATTTAATATACTGTATGTGCTCATATATTTGTGCTCACATCAAGAAAATTGAAAAAAATTAAATATATCAACATAATAAGAGAGAAAAAAGTCTGATTCATTGCGAGGTGAAGGGTGTTCATGTCTGTTACTCTCCACTTGACATATCATTAATGCTGCTCGCATGAGATAACGTGTTTGTGTTAACAATTACAGTGTGCATGTGTATGTATAGTGCATATTACGTGTTATGAATTTTGTCGCTGTGTGTGCCTGTGTGTTTACACGTTTCCGCAATGTGCTAAATGGCTCTCTGCCAGCCTTCTTCTCTCCCTCCGCTATCCAGTTGTGTTTTCTTCCGTGTCATAATTCACCGTGTCTTTCTGCATTCAGTTGTTTCTATGAGAAGAGCATTTCATCATCAAAGGCTTCCTGTCCCATGAGATATTTGTTTTGTTTTCCGCTTCACTGACAGCAAGTCGCCACCTGCAGAGCAAAGATGAAATTTGTGTAGAGTTCGTCAAAGAGTACATAGTGGATTGTAAGAACATACATTTATTTTTCTCCCCTTTAACCTTTTCTTTTGAACATATTTCAGCTTGGGATTTCAGCAGCATGACATGCAGAAGGAACTCCCACATGTTTTGTGGCATGTTGGCACGGCAGTCTATTAGATATCTCTTTCCACACACGTGTCATGCATTATATACCAGGAGCTGGCACTGCTTATGAAGTGTACTCTCCATCCCACACAGAAGATGACCCCCCCTCCCTCCCACCCCAGCTTCTCTCTCTTCATCAATATGATATTTTTTCACTCACAGCTCATTAACCTAACCATGAATTATGCAACCTGCATGCTGTAGTTAGTAGGAAGTAGTGGATTAGTGGGGAGTTCTGTGTCAGTCCATTTAACAGCATGAACTCAAATGTAGAGGGGAAAAAAAGGAATTTTGTTGACTGATTTTATTTTCATGTTAATAAATTCTAAATGAGAAGTGGAGCAATTACACAACGTAAGCACGCAGTCCCTTGGAACATGTAGTAAACTCCGCAGTGGCACAGTGAGAAACAAAGCCCATTCACGAACCTCCTGCTGCATCAGACACAAACAAACACACACGTACATACTCTCAAACATGCAGTGCTCACTCGCATGTACAAACACACTCTCGGGCACAAAACCAACAAACAACACATTTCTATGAAAATAAAAGCAGATCAAGACGGTAGGAAATAAGCAGAGGGAAAGCCAAAGAAGGGAAACACAAAAAGCCAGAGTATATGTACAGGCTATTTATTAATTCTATGAACATTTTGTTTGTTTATTAGAGGGCAGTAACTTCCAGACCTTGTGATTTTTTAGCTGTTGTGGTTTTAGGAGGGCAGAGATCCGCAGTGATTTAAGCAATTGTGAACATCTTCAGATCAGTCCCTCCAGTGACTGAAAGCATATTCACCGGTGTCACCTCGTTTACCTCCTGCAGATAAGATTGGGATGATACTGTTGTTTTATAAGTGAAGTGATTTATTGATGTGGCACCTTTCGCCAGCTGATCCTATTAGATAGATAATCTCATTGCTTGCTTGCACTGCGCGTTGCCAAAAGGCTGTTTTCAACGTAACACACACATTCAGGAGAGAGTGCTACGTACTTCCAGTGATTTGGCAGTACTAGTTTGTCCAGGGAATAAAGCCTCAGGCTCCTCCGTATGTTAACTAAAATCCTTTTCTTAACTCTCTTAAGTAGGTCGTTTCTCTACTTGTTGTTCCATTAAAAACATACTGTTTCTCACTGAAACTGTTAAAAGATTTATTATATGTCATTTTTCCTTTTCAGCATACCGCTGGGAGTCTTCCAGGCAGACTTCAAGCTGGTTGTCACCATCACGTCTGCGTCCGCCGGAGCTAGGATCCCATTACGACCTCAGTGACACCCAGCAAAACATCAGACGGGGAGGCAGCACGCGGTCTCTCCAGCTGGACTACAAAGTGATGGGCTACAGCAGTGACAGGGGCCGGGAGCAGGTACGGGAGACCGGGAGGAGAACCTTCCAGTGGGAGAGGAATCAGTCGGGTGAGTGGGAGAGGAAACGCATCCTGGACAGAGAAGAAAAGAGAAGGCGCGACGGGGAAGGAGAGGATACAGGCAACAGGAGCAGAGACATGGGGGCTTGCCAGGACCACAGAGAGCATCAGCAGTTGCACGGCCATGACAGCTGTGAAGACAGCTCTTCGCCTGTTTACGAGGAATACCGTGAGACCAGCCATGACCAAGAGCAAGGGGAAGATACAGAGAGCCTTTATGACACTCTGCCGCCAACTCGACGAGCCTACGAAGGATATCCGTCAAGCCCCCCGGGCATCAACCTGCACCCAGCTCAACTTCTGCCCCCCCTCAGAGCGTGGGACTTACAGACAGGGGAGTGGAGGGGATCGCAGGAGGATCGCGGAGGGCTCGGCTCCAGCAGTCTGGCAGGATCTGGGGATGAGCTGGAGAGACTATTGAACCTGGTGTCCCTCAGAGCCAGGAGAGCCACACGAATAAACAGAGCCTCTACCCAATCTGAACCCACAACAGGCTGGGATGGGTTTAAATGAGCACACAAGACTGTTTAAAACAAATAGATTTAATATTCCTCTAATGAAAGAGAGGCAGTGACCCTCTCTGATTATACTTGACATTTATATTATTACACCGTTGGTCCACCACCTAAAAATAATTAAAAGAGAATATTACCATATATACTTTTATTATCCCGCTGTAAGCAAACACTAATCCACCACCAATCCCCTGGCTCATTTATAAGCTGGAGGAATAAGAGGAAATATATGTGTTCTCCAGACGCCTTCACCTGTGCTGCATGAGAGTTAGCAGAGATTGGCAGTGAATCAATGCTATTACATTTATTATTTATAGAACCACTGAAGCACAGCATTTATTAACATCAAAATACGAAAGGAACCGCTCTGCCTCTGTTTTTCAATGATACCAACGTATGTACATATGTTGTTGTGTATTTTACACATCGTCCCGTTGAGTCGCACACGTACAGACACACACACACAATCATTTTGTTGGCTCAACCGTGTAATACTCAATGCATTTCTTATTTTTATTGGCACATGCTGGAGGTTGTTTTGAAGAGAACTGTTCGCCACACATCCCAGACATAGCCTCAGAGACGCTATTAAGATTACCAGACGTTGATACCAGGAGATCTTTATTTAATCATTTAATTATTCTGTGATTATTTATTTAATAATTACACTATTTGTGTGTTTGGTTTCTTGGGAGCCTCCTCATGAATGCAAGCATCAGGGGTATCCGTCTATGATTAAAAACAGCACTTGAGGTTATGCTACATATTTATTTTATTTTATTTTGTTTTACTCAGAAATAGTTTTGACCTCTCATTTTAACGCACAATACCAGCTGTGCAGTAATGTAAGACAGCGTTTGGAGAAATATACAAATTCACTTACGTACTCATTATGTACTTTGTATATATTACCAAAGCTGCACTTTTTAGCAGCAGATAGAATGAAGCCCACTTC